>NW_006399933.1:4931478-5004592 GCF_000299155.1 Elephantulus edwardii | reverse complement strand
ATCTTGACCCCACATTTCTCCTCATAGAGCCCAGCCTCCCAGATAATCTGTTCTGCATATAGGTTGAAAAGGTATGGAGATAGGATGCATCCCTGGTGTAGGCTGTATTATATAATACACACCTAGCAAACACATAGGCTTCCTAATAAACATATGTAAAAATGCAACAAACTGCTTACTCTTATCAGTTCAGAATATTATTCTCAAATTAGTTCCTAGTTGCAGTTAAACATTTATGCAACACTTCTTCAATTAAGGACTTAAGAAGCCATATGTTACATTGAAAATTATTATTTGGTCCATCCAATACAGTCCTCATTTGAATTAACAATGGCAGATTCAACATTTGATATCTAAGCTGTCCACTAATGGTAATTAATGACAGCACTTACTATACTTATATAAACATGTACTTTGTGAGAACAGTCATTCTCAAATATTAAAAACATTAATACATATCTGAGAAATGAAATAAATATAGGAAAGGGGTACATTTAGTGATTAAAAGTATCTATTCCAAACAAACAAACAAAAATAATGCTGCGAAGTAGATTCATATTCTCCTAAGTAAAACCATCTATTTTTTTGTGTGCCATCAGATTGGAACCAACTTTAAGCTGACTCTCCAGCAGGTTTTCAGAGGCTTTAAATTACACCGAAAGAATGTACACCTTTCTCTCACAGAGTTTCTCGTGGATTTGAACTGCCTGTTTTTTGGTAAGCAACATAACTCCTTACCACTCATCCAGGAGAGTTCCCTAACAGCATATTGTAGAATATAAACATCATAGAGAATAGAAAACATAGAGAAAAGTGTAGAAAAGAATATTTGTTTAACGCAAAAAGAACACATAAAGACCAATGTAAATGTTGGGGCTTCTAAAGATATGACATATCTCATGTCAAATGAAGATATCCATTTCCATTTTCTCTAAAACATTTGGTTTTGTTATAGATGCCTCCTTTCCATGAAGAAAACCATAGTGTGTTCCTGAAGAGTGCATCTGATGCACATGCCACCATTAGCATACTACTGGGGGTTTTAGCATTGAGTTGATGCTCAACAAAATTTAAGGAGTTTATAGAAAACAGACTACGAAGAAAGGCTTAGTGATCTCCTTCTGAAAAAGAATCAATGAAACACTTCTGAATCGGAAGAGGTCAATTTAATGGTGGCAAACAACAACAAAAAAACATTTATAATGGTAGCAATGGTAAAAAAAGAAAAAGTTCCAGAAGGTTGGATAAAACTGGTGCACAACAGAGCTCTCAAAATGCAGTATTCCCAGTCCATAGAAGAATAAAAGATAATGCCAGACGACTAAATGATATGTGAAGAAATGCAGGGCTCGTGAAGCCTGACATTTCTTTTACCATTCTGTTATTTCATTAACCTTGTTAGACTTCCTACTGAGTGTACACCTTTTCTTCAGCATAACCTTGACATTACACCCCTACCTAACACAACTCAAGTGAACACACCACCTTTGAGGTACCTCTTCCAGGGTTAGGTGCACAGGAAGACCACAAAATCCTTCTGCTAGCACTAGCTACTCTGCTATAAAGCCCAACTTAATATTAGTCATTTAAGGACCTTTTGTAATGACAACTGGATAACAAAAAAAAAACCCAAAACCGAAATATATGACAACTGATATCCTCATTTAAAACACTTAGAGAAAATATTCTTTCTGTTTTGTTTTGGAGCTTAATTCTTTTTTTGTTTGTTTTGTTTTGTTTTCATAATACACTTAAGTAATTGTTTTGCTGTTGAAAAACAACAAAATTTTCAACAGTTACTTTTGATTTTGATTCTTTATCATTAAAAATATATGATGATACCACTTACAAAGAATTATTTGGATTTAACATGAGGAATCTGAAAATAATATTTAAAAAATAATCAGTGGCCCATGAGCAAAATCTTCTAACACTTAAAAAAAAACCCCATTATTAGCACAAAATCGATTCCAACTCACAGCAGCCTTCCACTTGGATTTCCAAGGCAGCAGATGTTAATGTGAGTTGGTTTGGCTAATCTTTCTCACTGGCACCTAGTAAACCACAACCACTGACTTCTTAGCATTTAGCTGCCACTGAGTTGACTATAACTCATAAGGATCCTATGAAAAATAGATTGGCACCTTGCCGTCTCCTGTGACATACAAGTTCCATCATGTTAAAGCCCGTTGTTACCGTCACTTTGTCAGTCCATTTCATTGAAGGTCTTCCTCTTTCACTGACTCTCCATCTTTCCCAGTATGTGATCTTTTCCCAAGGCTTGTCGCTCTTGACAACACGCCCAAAGTATCAATATGTGAGATGAAGTTTCAGTATTTTTGCCTCTAAGGAGCACTTTGGCTACACTTCCTCCAATAGAGGTTTGTTTGACAGTTTATTGTTGTTGTTGCAATTGCTATGTGTCGTCTAGTCAAGTCCTAATCACAGTAATCCTATGAATAAAAGATCTCAACTCAGTCCTATTGAGCGTCATCCCCATCATCTCCAATACACTTGAGTCCACTGCTGCTGTCACTGTGTCAATCCATCTAGTTGAAAGTCTTCCTATCCTTTGCTGACGTTTTGTGCCTTTCCAAGGATGATGTCCCCTGCCAAGGAATAGTCCCTCCTAATAACATGCACAATGTACATGCCAAAGCTTTGCCATCTTTGCCTCTTTGGAGCACTCTGCCTGCACATGTAATATTCAGAACAATTCTCCAACATCACAACACAAAGGCATTGATTTTTCGTCTGTCATCCTTAGTCACAGTCCAGCTCTCCACTGGTAGTCATCGGCCCACAGTATATTCAATATTCATTGTCAACACCACAATTCAAAGGTATTGCTTCCCCCTCATCTTATTTAATCATTGTTCAACTTCCAGATTCACAAGAAGCAAATGAAAATATGATGGCTTTTATCAGGTGCACCTTGGACTTAAACTGACACCTTTGTTCTTTACCGCATTCAAGAGGTCCTTGACAGTAGATTTTACCAGAATGTCTTTTGATATATAGCTATTAGTTGTTGTTAAGCACTATCAAGTTGGAACCATAGGTGACCCTCTAGTGGATGTTCATAGGCAATAAAACCCGTTGGAAGCGAATGCTCATCTTTCTCCAATGGAGCAGCTAGTGGATTTGAACCATGTATCTTTGGGCTGGAAGTGCAGCTCCTTACCACTAAGCCACCAGACCTCCTTGGTCATTAGTTATTATAAATTACAGGTTCTGGAGTAAAGCAAACACACATATTTAAATACTGGAGTATGAACTAAAGGGTTGGCTGTCTGGATCCACCTACAGGTACCTCAGAAGAAAAGTCCGGTGGCCTACTTCAAAGGGGAAAAAAAATAAAAATGAAATATGTAATGTCCACTGAATGCAAAATTTTTCTTTGAAACCCTATTTCATTCTGAAACACCTGGAGTTAACAGGAGTTAATGTCAATTCACTTGGATTCTATTCTTATTATTTCAAGATGGGTGTAAAGTTCCTTTTATTGAAATTATAGCCCCTACAGTGCGTGGAAGATCCTGACAGATTTTATCTGATTCAGCCACCTTCCAAGTTTTTCTTTTCACAATAATGATTTGCTCTGTGTAGCTCTCCTCCTCCTCCACCTCCCATCCTTTGATTCTTATTAAATCAAAAGGAATTTGTTTCCTTTACCTAAGGCTACTCTTTGAATGGTTGTAAACTATTTATCATTCCTGTTCTGTTACATTAATTTCTTTTTAGTATTAAATAATTTACCTTTGTGTTTAATTAACTCACATAGGCTGCCAATTTCACTACTGGGCTGATTTTTTTAAAAGTGTGATTGTAGACAGTAGGCAAATTTCCTGCTAAACCAATGTTGCTATGGAAACACTGCATTTTTTTAATACATAGGGATGAATGTATCAAATTCTGTATGTAGTATGTAAGTATATACTGTATTCTCTCCTCTACCCTTTCCCCCTTTTTGCAATCATCTTCATAGGAGTTTCCAAATGAGTATGATGTGTAAATCAGTCAATCAAACTTATAGTGTATATCATTTATCAGTTTTTTTAAGATTCAGAAAAATCTGATACTAATAGTCTTGGGGGAAATCTTGCTTTTCTGTTTCCCCCTTTTCCATACAATGTCTTTTTATAATATCCTGTAAAATATTCTGTATTTTACTTTTTCTTTTAAAGAGAGTAACACTATTATTATTCTTCCTCATTATCAAGTGAGTTTTAATGATTTCATTAAAAGCTTCCAGGAACTGACATTATCAAAGATTCTGTTAATGATTTCCACACTATTATCCTATAATTTTCTGCTCATATTTCTTAGATATTACTTCTAAGCAGTGCCAAGATTTTCAACTCGACTCTTCAGCACAAAGTTCAAATTTTCTTCATTTTTTTAAGGGAAAAAAATCCTCTAATATTGCATGTTCATTATAAACATCACATTAAGAATCAGGATTGTTAAAATGTGTACAACTCTTTACAATTAATGAGCTCTTTTTATATTTGGCTCTTACAATGAGATATAAGTAAGAATAAAGCCTGACATTTTCCCAATACTAACTCTTTGTCAAACACTTTATAGGAATCTTCATATTTATTTTGTGTCATGTACAATCATTAGCTCCATTCTATCAGCAGTAAATTGACTTTAGAAACTTAAGTTGTCCTCCATATTCAGTTACTTCTTGGAAGAGAAGCTGGAATTTGAATAGAGGTGTCCTATTCCTGAGCTTTGGTCTATTGTATAGTTAAAATGCTATATCGCTAATCAGAGGTTGGAGGTTCAAGTCTATTTAAAGTCACTTTACAAGAAAATTAATGGAAATCCAAAATATGTGTAAATTTTCATCAAAAATTAATAAATTTTTAAAAAATTAAAGAATTAAAAACTTGATAATCTCCTTCCCAAAAAATTTCCACCATTGACAAAGCTATGAAGCACACTTGTACTGTGACTCGTATGGGGTCATTATGAATCACAAGCTACTTGAAAGTAAATGATAACTTCCCCTGCCTCCATCTCACTGGACGGTCAGTTATGAGTCATTTCTGACTTTAGGGTACACAACAACAACAATAACACTACCTCAAGTGGAAAGGGAGCTACAAGATTTACTCAAAATCACATAAAAACTTACTAGGAATAATTCCTTTAATGAAAATCCTTTGATTTCCACGTACAAAGGAATTTCAGACATCTGTCAAACAAACTATTGTTCAAGTCAACAAAGATGCACAGCAACCCTATGAACTATAGCCTATTCTGTGCCAGCCTCATGATCTCTGCCTTGTTCGGGCTCTTGTTACAGTCACTTTGTCAATCCACCTGAGTGAGGGTTTTTTCCTCTTCTGCTGACCTTCTGCCTTTCCCAGCATGATATCTTTTTTTCAAGGACTGGCTCCTTTTGATGGCAATGCACTGTTAAGCATTTGAAAAAAAGTCTCCCTTAGCCTTCATTGAATTTGTTGTCCATTTTCTAAACTGAATCTGATTATCCTTTTATCTCTGCCTCCTGCCCTGAGCACCTTGGCTGCAGCATCTGTAGCCTGAGGCAGGTGGGATAGAGCTGTAGCATTAAAAGGAATTGAGCATCACATGCCTCGTAACTCAAAATTAGAAATGTTACGAGCATTACGGAAAGCAGTTTGATGCTTCTTCAGAAAGTTGAGAATAAAATATTATTTGATACAGTGTCTATATACCCATGCTTACTGCAGCATTATTTACCAGAGCAGAGACGGGGCACAACTCAAGCTTCTATCAACAGACAAATGACTAGAGAAATGATGGCACATTCAAACCAGAGTATTATTCAACACTAAAGAATGAAAAAGAACGTGAAACACTGTGTGGCAAGGATGAAACTAGAGGAAATTATGCTAAGTGATATAAGTCAGTCACAAAAGGACAATTACAGTGCACAATGACTATTATAAAAAGCTAAAGAAAGATTATACACATAGAATAATTCTTCCATGGTCATTAAGAATGAGACAAAAAGAAGAGGGGGATTAAAAAATCAATATATAGATAAGTTCAGTTATAGTTCAGTGACAATCTACAACAAGGTGTTCAACAGATGTACTTACTTAACAATAGTAAATTATTTTTGTATCTTTTTCTCATTTACATGTACTTGTAGGATTAAAGATAAGTTGTCATATATTGGCATGTATGTATGTATGTATGTATGTATTTATGAAACCTAATATCACATTCAGGGAACTCTGGTTGCCGTGTGGCAAAAAACTGCCCTGCAATCCCGAAGGCACATGGTTTGAGGCCAGCAGCAGCTCCACGGGAGAAGAATAGACAATTAAATGCCTCTAAAAACCTGCCAAAGTGTTAGCTATGGATCGATTCTAACATGACAAGAATATAAGTATTTTTTAAATAAATGATGTATAAGTTAATAATCAATGATGTATATAAACTCTAAGGAAAATACAAAAAAAAATCATTGAAGTAGAATTGCCAACGTCTATCAGGAATAAATTTCAACAGCAAAGCAAACAAACCAGGTGACAAACCAAATAAACAAAAGATACACTGTAGAGATAAGTCTCCTGCTTAGAATTCTATTAGTCATAATTTCTTTTGGAGACAAATTTTCCTGTGATTTAAAAGGCAAAGTTAGGGTATGAATGGTATCCACTTTGATATACATATGGTGTATTTTCACTCAGAAAGTTGGGATAATTTTTCCCCCAAGATACCTAGAAGATTTCAAGAAAATAATTATGCTACAAATGGGGAAATCTATAAAAGCAAGTCTATCTTAAACAAATGGTCAAAGTTTGAGAAAGGTATCAACTCAACTACCTTAGAACCAGTTCTGATACATATTGGTTCTATTGAACTATAGAGTTCCCTATCAACTTTCCAAAGCCATAAATATTCTATGGACTCTTTAAGGAATTGTATTGCTTCATCTGTTTCCTTTGATCTGCTGGTTGTAATAGGTGACAATTCAGTTAGCAACCAAATCCCTTAACCAGTCTGCTAGGGTTCCTTTTTGGGAAAGGTGATTGTTGTTAGTGCCATCAAATTGACTGTGACTCACAGAAACCCAATGAAAAATAGCTCTGAACCCTGATTTATTCTGAGCCTATCTCACTGTCCTTGACACATCTATCCTCATTACTCCAGATACTCTATCAATCCATCTCATCTGTGGTCTGGTCTTCCTCTCCTGTGCTGTTCCTCCACCCATCCAAGCATGAAGTCCTTCTCCAAGTACTGGTTCCTCCTGGCCACCTGCTTAAAGTATGTGAGACAGAGCTTCAAAATTAGGAAAGACAGAAAAGGTCATTCTGAATGAAGCCTTTGAAGTACCTCTGATTGTCCTTATCTCAGACCCATGAAAATACTCTGATGGACTAAAAGCTTAAGGTATTGTTATTGTGATATGTACCAGAGAAGAAAGTTAAGTGGCAGGTGCAGGATAATGTCTCTCCTGGTACTGGGACTTAAAGCACTGCAGCGTGGTACTCCAGAAAATGCCCAGACATGACCAAGAAGGGGAGGGTGAGCGTGTGCAGAGACACTCAACTTACTGTTTGTTAGACACATATTTGAAAATTTACTACACATTAGTTTTACTCCTAGGCTGTATAACATAATTGGTATATATTAGGCATAAGGAATAGGATTTCTACAAAAGTTATATAACAGAAACCAAAACAGTTATTATTGTTGTACGGGGAAAAAAAAGAGATGTAGCAGATTTGATTACAAATCTGAATTCTAACCATGGGTCTCCCACTTATATGTAGTCTCTACATCATAGTTATTTTCTATCAAATGGTGATTACTCTATTTCCCATGACTGCATGGAATGACAAATCCTACTCACAGAGTCCCTATTGAACACAGCAGAATTGCTCTGTAAGCTTTCCAAAACAGTAATCTTTACAAATCAGCATAGCACAATCAGAATATTAATGAAGCTGTTTTATCAATAAACAAAGTAATATAAACTCGTGATGACCATTCCAGGTAGACTTAGCAGGTTGCATTTAAGCTTGAGTTTTTCCTGTTCAATCAAAGTGCTCTATGCAGTTCCATCCAATACACACTCATTTGGCCTGAATAGATTATCTGTTCGAAATGTGCTCCTCAATTGAAATGCATATTTCAGGAAAAAATCAATCTGAGGATTTTTCTTAGATAGGAACAATTACTAAGAAATAGCTTCTACTGATTGTAGATGTAAAATAAATAGAACACTAGAAAATGAGACATTTTAAAAGGCTCAAAAGGCAAAGGAAAAAAGAATAATTATAATGGAAGAATTAGAAGACTTCTATTAGAATGACTAAAGTATCTAGGAATAGTTTCACAACAGTGGGTTCTTATGAAGAAACATCAAACTGGAGGAGAATTCCATTTACAGGAGGAAAGAAACGGGGTAGAGAAGAACATTCCCAAGAAAAGTCTGTGTAGGAAAAAACTTGAATTGACTTAATACAGAGCAGGGTTTAGAGCTGTTGTACATAAGGTCACTATGAGCTGAAATTGACTGACGGCACATAATAACAACATCATATTTGGAAAAACAGTCAGAAAAAGAAAGACCCTCAACAAGATGTATTGGCACAACAATTGCAACAATGGGGTCAATGTGGCAGGGATTTTAGGATGGTATAGGACAGGACAAGGTTTTCGTCTATTATTGATTGCTCTTAATCATCCTTGACTCAGTGGCACCTAAAAACAGCAACAGGTACTAGAAATACATGGATGAGAGAATAATTCTTACATTAGAACAAATTAAAGGAGTAAATATGCTTGTGTCTTGGGAAGTATTTATTTTTAAAAATCATAGATGAATCAAAGTAAATGTATAGATTCATAGAAGTCTCTGACTTAAATAAGCATTTCAAACTAAATTTTTAACGTTTATCATTTTAAGCATCTAAGTCTATTTAGAATTCAGTTCTGTTGTTCATAGGCTTGCTATGATTCATTCTAGACTCAACAGCACCTAACACAAACAATAGCTGCTTTGTCTTAACAATTCTCTGTTGTGGAATATATATTCTAACAGTATAGGGTACAATTATGAGAAATTTCCATTTCTGTACTCTTCAGTAAAGGGTCTTAATAACTCAGAGGAAAAAATACATATTTGAAAACAAGCAGCCTTAGAGATGAAAATATAATATTATTCACCTGAACAGAAGGATACATCTTCACAAGAGTTTATTATTCTTGTTCCATACAGTAATATTTCATTTTATCAATTAGCAGTGACTTTTTTACCTTGAATTTAAGCAATTGTTTCATTCTTTGTATCTTTTAAATTGTTAGCTATGAATAAATTGCATTAGTAAAAATAATATTCTGTGGCACAAAGGAGATAAATTACTAAAAGAGAATAGCAATCGTTTGCTATCAATCTAACCTGTAAAAAAGTGTGGTCATCTAATGAGGGTTCAGCTTCATTAAGTTTCCACAAATCTCATTTGTAATATAAAACATCACCATGTATTCAATTCCCAGAGTGATAAATTTAATTAACCTAACAGTCTGGTGATCTGTTTACTCTATCCTAAATCTTTATCTAACCCCAATCTCAATCTTTTCACCAACCAAACTATCATATTAAAATACTCTCTGCAAGGGCTCTGGGTTATTTTCAATTGAAAAAGAAAAAAAAGGAAAACTCCAAATATCCTTAACTGCTTAAGCATTTCCTCTTGAGGTTGGGGAGAGAGGAGGAATCAGCTCATTGAATCATGCATAGATTAGAGATGGAAGGGATTTTCTAAGCTGATCTGATTCATTCATATCACATTACAGAACGGTAATCTATATTGAAAATAAAACGCAAGCCCATTGATGTAAGGACTGTGAAGTCAATTAAAACAATGAAAAAATATTTTTAAAGAAAAGTATGCATATGTATCAAATGATTCTTCAAATTACAATCATACATATAATGGTACCTACAGGTAAATTGTTTCTTGTGTATAATAAGTCAATTTAGACTTTCAGCAACTTGACAGCACGGGTTGAACTGTCCCATAAGGTTTCCTAAATTAAAATTTTAATAGGAATGGATCTCTGTGTCTTTTATCTTAAAGATGTTAATAAATATGCTATTAAGAAGAACAATAACAAACACAATGGCCATAGAAAGATAAGTATTTTATGTATAATTATAATAACAGAGAGTGGGGTGGAGCTCCCCGATTAAAACGAGTGTGGAAGGAGGACTGGCATCCAGTTCCATAATAGCTTGCCTCAGGAAACCCTATGAACCTGGAGAAAGGATGAAAGTCACCCAATCGTTGAGGACTCTCCTTCATAGAGTCACTATGAGTCACCTGCAACTTGAAGGCAGGCACTTAACAACAATAACATCAACAGAGAGAGAAAGAGAGAGAGAGATCGGCTGGCCCAGTGATGAGAAAAAGATGTGACCAAGACCAAGGTGGGTGACTTTTAATCCGCGGCTCTTGGCCTGTCTTTCATTGTTTTTGTTTAGACACTCCTCTAGGTTCTATAGCCCTGGTGTACAAGTTGCAGTTCCGCAGTCACTTGTGGTTGCTGTGAGGCTGAACATTGTGACACAGATGTGTCAAATGCGTTAATGGTTGGCTACACAATGTGAACAGAGAGTGGGGTGGAGCTCCCCGGTTAAAACAAGTGTGGAAGGAGGAGTGGCATCCACTTCCATAATAGCTTGCCTCTGGAAACCCTATGAATCTGGAAACCCTATGAACCTGGAGAGAGGATAAAAGGCATCCAAGTGTGGAGGACTCTCCTTCATAGGGTCGCTATGAGTCGCCTGCGACTCGAGGGCACTTACCAACAACAGCAACAAGAAAACAAACAGGTTTACCCTAGAGAGGGTTAAACTGGGCTGCTCTTTGGAGGCAAGGATTCTGAAGCTTTGTCTGATATACTCTGGGCATGTTGCAAGGAGAGATCAGTCCTTGGAGAGGGACGTCATGCTTGGGAGGGTGGAGGGACAGCACAGGAGACGAAGACTCTCTATGAGGTGGACTGATTCAGTGACTGGAGTAGTGGAGGTGAGTGTGTCAGAGACAGGGATACTGGCATAGGACAGAGCACGGTTTAGGCCTGTTGTACATAGGGTCACTATGAGCCGCAGGCAACTTGATGGCACATAACAACAACATGACCTGGAAAAGGTTTTTATTTCTATACCTGGCTCTATACACAACCTCTTCTTTTTATACCACTGACAGATAATTTGTAAAAGAAGTTTAAGAGCTAAGTGGTCACACAGTTAACACTGAATTGACATTACTATTTTTAGAAAATATGTGCTTATTGTACTTTCATCAACAGTATGTTTTATACTTTCAGATATATAATTGCATTTGTTCAATGTAGAGTTCTAAAATACATACTTATTTAAATGTATTTAAAATTTCTTTTCAATCTGGAAAAATTTTTTAAGAGCTATTAGTTTAAAAGATATATTTTCAGCTTTAGTTTTCTGATTAAAGCTTTGAAATCTTCCCAAAGCAATCCAATTTATGGAGCTACTTTTCAGCAAAAAAGGTGTTTAATTAGGTTGTCTCACACTTCTAAAATCTGAAAAGCTAATCTCCACCTTCTACTCAAAGAAGCAAGCAAGAAGCTTTGAATATTATTTTCTATAAAACCTTAGATTTTTCTTCACATTAATTTTCACTTTCTATCTGGGAAAACTTTGTCTTTAAAAGTGTTGAGGTGTTTGGTGTTTTTTTTTTAAATATCAAAGTGAAAGTGTTTTTTTTTTAAATTTAATTTTTTTTTAACCTAAACTAATTTCCTTTTCCTCTTAGTAAGGTTCTTTCCTTCTTAGTATAGAGTAGGAAATGTGTGTATGTAGTGTGTATACAACGTATGCATGTACATAGCATTTGTGTGTGTGGACGTGTGACAGACATCAAATATAAATGGATGCTTGAAAATAGGAAATCAAAGCCTTGAACAAAGAAAAGAAAAGATAAAAATGGAATCCCACTTTAAAGTATTAATGGATATAATTCAAAGGAACAGGCTTAGTCTGGTAGGCTTTATTCTTAATTAGGACTCATGTTCATCTTAGAAACACAAAGAAAGATAATCGCTGTCTATTGAGTGCTTAAGCCTCCCTCACCACAAACTACAGAGGGCTTCATAAAGTATATTTCTGGAAATTCATGATCTTTTTAAAACAAATTAAACTCTCTCTATAGCTTCCAATTTTGCTCTGTATTGTCTGTTAAATAAATACAAGCACCCCCATACTGTTACTGCCCTCAAGAATTTTGTAATCTAGTACATAAAATATATACATAAAAGATGATGTAAGTATTATTGTTATTATGTGCCATTGACTCACAACTCATAGTGACCCTACATACAAGAGCCCTAAACCCTGTCCAACCTCTCTGTCTCTGACCCACCTACTCCCATAACCCCAATCACTCAATCAATCCATCTCATCCAGGGTCTTCCTCTCTTGCGCTGTCCCTCTACCCTCCCAATCATGATGTCTCTCCAAGGACTGGTCCCTCCTGGCAACATGTCCAAAGTATGTTAGATGAAGCTTCAGAATACTTGCCTCCAAGGAGTAGCCAAGTTTTACCCTCTCCAGGACAAACCTGTTTCTTCTCCTAGATGTCCATATTCAACACTCTTCTCCAGCACCACAGCTCAAAGGCATCAATTCTCTTTCTATCATCCCTAGTCACTGTCCAGCTCTCCGATACATAATATGCAACTGCAAAGGCTATGGCCTGGGTGAGGCACACCTTAGTCTGCAGACAGACGTCATTGCTCCTCAGTACTCTGGAGAGGTTCCTGACAGCTGACTTTACCAATGCAAATTGTCTCTTGATTTCCTGGCAGCTGGTACCAAGAGTGTTGATTGCATAGCCAAGTAAACTAAAACTGTGAACTATCTCAATCTCTTCACCACCATAATGATGCTGCCAATTGGACCAGTGGTGAGAATCTTTGTTTTCTTGATGTTGAGTTTCAATCCATATTGACCCTCTGCAGCAAGTGCTTCAGGTCCTCCTCAGTTTCAGCAAGCAGGGTTGTGTCATCTGCATAATGCAGGTTGTTAATAAATCTTCCTCCAATTTTGATATCATATTCCTCCTCATATAGCCCAGGTTCCCAGATGATCTGTTCTGCATACAGACTGAAAAGTTATGGAGACAGAATACATCCCTGGCAGACCCACTTCTTGATTTTGAACTATGTAGTTTCTCGTTGCTCTGTTCTGATGACTGTTTCTTGGTTCAGTGTAGGTTTCGCATAAGCACAATCAAATTATCTCAGATTCCCATTCTTCTCAGATTCAGGCACAGCTTGTTGTGATCCACACAGTCAAAAGCCTTTGCATATTCAATGAAACACAGATAGACATTCCTCTGGTACTCTCTTCTTTTTTGCCAAGATCCATCTAACATTAGCTGTAATATCCCTAGTACTACTACCTCTTCTAAATCAGCCTGCACATCTAGTAGTTCTCTGTTGTCATGCATTTTACTCCAGTAATTTTTTGGATCGTTTTCTGCAGAATCTTGCTTCCAGGTGATGTTAATGATATTGTTCGATAATTTCTGCACTCTGTTGGGTCACCTTTCTTTAGAATGGGAACAAATATCGATCACTTCCAGTCAGTTGGCCTGGTGGCTGTCCTCCAGATTTCTTGGCACAACTTAGTGAGCACATCCAGGGTAGTGTCTGTTTGTTGAAATATGTCAATTGGTATGCAATTAACACCTGGAGCCTTGGTTTTTTGCAATTCTTTCCAAGCAACATGAACTTTCTCCTTCATCACCACAGGCTCATGCTCATACGTTATTTCATGAAATTCCTCTGTGTCAGCCAATTCCTTCTGGTACAGTGACTCTGTATACTCCTTCCCTCTTCTTTTAGTGATTCTTGGATTATTTAAAACTCTGCCCAAAGCATCCTTATAAGTATTGCCACTCATGGATTGAATTTGTTTTTCAATTCCTTCAGCTTAAGAAATGCTGAGCGAGTTCGGCCCTTTTCATTTTTGGACTCCAGCCCCCTGCACATTTCATTATAATACCTTACTTGGTCATCCCGAGTTGCCCTTTGAAATTTTCTGTTCAGCTCTTTAATTTCTTGATTTCTTCCTTTAGCTTTGGCTTCTCTGTGCTCTAATGCAATATTCAGAGTCTCATCTGACATCCACTTGGCCTTTTCTTCCTCTGCTACCTTGTAATGAATCTTGTGCATTCTTCATGGATGATATTCTTGATATCCTCCAACAAATATTCATTGGGATGTGAATGAAGAAAATTAATAAGCACTACTGAGAGGCAGGGGACTTTGGGGGCCTAGTCTGTAAGGACGTTCTCTATAACTCCAAGGTTGTGCCACTCTGGTGGTTCAAATCCATGAATAGCTCCAAGAGATAATGATGAGTTAGCACTTCCCATGCAATTTACAGACTGGGAAACATAATAGTCAGTTATGTATTGTTTCTAATTTGACAGCAATGAATTTGAGTTGTTTGACTGGGTAGCAAATGTGGTCCTAGATGATTTAAAAAGAACCCTAGCAACAGGTATCATTACTAACATGATACAAGCTACAGACAGTGTTTCAGAACTGCCATAGATTAATTGCATTACTAGGGACCTCACCAAAGTACTTAAGAGCAATGATGTCAGTCTGGAAACTAAGGTGTGCATGATCCAGTCCATAGTCTTCACAATTTCTCATCATGCATCAGAAAGCTGGACAATAATTAGGGATGACAGAAGAAGAATTGATGTCTTTGAGTTGTGGCCCTGGAGAAGAGTATTGAATATGCCACAGATTGCTAGGAGAACAAAAAGGTTTGTCCTAGAGAGGGTAAAAACTTCTTGGAGGAAGCTTTATCTGATATACTTTGGGTATGTTGCAAGGAGGGACCAGTCCTTGGAGAGGGACATCTTGCTTGGAAGGGTAGAGGGACAGCACAAGAGAGGAAGACCCTTGATGAGATGGATTAATTCTGTGACTGGGGTAATATGGATAGGTGTGTCAGAGAAAATAATTTTGGATCAGGATAGAGCAGGGTTTAAAGCTGCTGTACACAGGATCACTAACAGTTGCAAGCAACTCTACAACACATAACAACAGCATACATGTTTTTATATATGCTTTAGATGCAATACGCTTAGTTTCTCCAATATATATTTTTCAATTGCTAATACCCTGAGTAGCCATTCATCTGGGTTTTTTATTTGTTGCAAAGTGTAACTTAAAAGCCCTACACACATACACACACACACAAACAGTTTCTTTTATGTCTCTCTAACTGACTGAATCCAACATCTTAATATTCCAAAGTGCCTTCTACTGACACATAATGTTTATGTCAACTATTCTGACCTACATAGAAAATATTAGTCAATTAATAATATTTCAATCATTATTCTCTGAAGCCAGAAAAAGTTATTTCATCAAGGTCACTTTGAAATTATCAGTTAAACTGAAACCTGGTTCCATCTGGTCTCATTCCTAATCCCTATGTTCTGAAGCTTTTTCTGCCAAAACATCTTGATGAGTGATGTGATCAGCTCCAGGGGTTAGCAAAAGGGCATGCAAAGAATTAAAATGAAGCTTTATACTTCGATTTTGACACAGAAGTGTGTTTTACTGTGGGCTTTAACCCCTCATAATCCAAAATAATGAATAAAGTCAAACAAGCAAGATAAAAGCTTAAATACTCCTTGTGTCCAAAATAGTCCTGGGCAAGCTGACAAATATCTGGGATATTTTGGCAGTCTTTGGAGTTAGCAATAATTACTTTCATTGTAGATTGCCAAATCTTTTGAGATGTGTGGGTTTATGGGTATTTTTAAGTCCCAAAAGACACAGAATTAACCCAAATGAAATTTTCTCACCTTTATTGGGCATTTTTTTTAAAAAAAATCTAAGCAAAAGGTTTGTTACAATTTTGCACAGAACAAACTATATAGAAACACATATTATATAGAGGGTAATAACAGTTGATACACTTAAAATAATACTTATTTTTTTGGATGCCTTTGTGGAATTATTTCCTTTTAACTTGTACCAGCTCTATCTAAAAATTCCTATCTGAAGCATGTGCATTCTTAAGAACATAATGTGCTCAACACGTAGCTAGTCTTAATACCTGATACATATTAACTTTATAACATCAAAACTGATTTATACCAAATATTCTATTGTGGTAGTGAAAATATATGTAACTGTTTATAAATAATCAGTTTCAAAGTATTCCATTTGTTTAAGTTATATTACAACAAAACAACAATAAGCTTAAGTATTATGAACTTCATGAAATAATAATAAAGACATTTAACCACTTTCTTAATGCACTGGAATAATTTTGTTATCCATAAGTAGCACAGATCCTCATATGAAATAGTATATGCCAACTTAATTTCTAAAATTAGCCCAACTAATTAAAATACAGAATACTAAGTACAGTATCTTATTGAGTTGAGTATTTGGGTGGGTTTTTTGTTCTTTCTTTTTTTTTTTAGTGTTAAAAAAGAGAAAACAAACAAAATAACCCAAAACAACTCTGTTATTTTTGTTTAATTCCAGTCATGTTTCAAAGTAACTGCTAAAAGATGCTATTCATTTTCTACCTAATTTGTCACCCGTCATTGTACAGGTGGCAGGGTCTGAACTGCCCTCCAAGCAGAACTGAGTATCAGTTACTATAAACAATTCTGCTTGAAGTCCTTCTGATAGTCAAGTCATGGCACAGAAACTCCTGTGATTGTCCCACTTCTGCCCTTAAGAATAATAAACTTCATTATGTTCTTTGAAATATAAAAAAAAATTAAGAAACTTCTGTAAGTTTATACAAGAATAGGACAAACGTGTATTCCATTTACGTGCTGAAACAGCAAAACCCAAAAATACTAAACAAACAAAAAATTGCATTAATGATCCGGAATATTTCCTGTGAGCACGGGCACAAGTAAATACTATGAAAGAGGTCGTGGTTGTCCTATTCGTCATTCCTTAAATATTTCCTGCCTCCCTTTTTAATAAGCTGTCATTGTTACTATTAAATTCAAAGCAGAGCTGTTAGAAAATCTTAATGAGAAGAGAAGGTAAAAAACCACACTGGCTTTTTAGCGGATACAAATGATGACATGTTTTAGAGAAAAATTAATTCTGAAAACATTCTCTGATGTTCAGAAAGGGCATCACCAACAGCCTTGTTTGACAAAGGTCAGATCAAGGCAAAGACAGAGCTGAGAGAGTATAACTGTCTGTGGAGAAGAACTGAGAATCCTATAATGGGGAAAAACTCTCAAGTGTATTCCATAATGAGATAAGAGACTGTGAAAATGCTTGATAGATGGAGGGTGAGTGCTATTATACTTTTATATATCCCCAGCCCAAGAATAGAGTGGGTGTGTATGTGTGTGTGTTGTGTGAAGGTGGGGGGAGGAGGGAAAGAGTCTAAGCGGCCAAATGACAGTGTACAGGCTGTATTTTAAATTTCACTCTCTTGCCTTTTAGAGAACAGTTATTTTTATCTATAGTTAATTGTATTTTAGTTAGTGAATAATAATGCATTTCTTATATTTATAGCAAATAATATGATTGCATTATTAAACAGTTTCAATAATTATTTAACTTAATAGAATCAAACAGACACCACGACTCATGTCAGGGTTGTTGTTATGCAGAAAATTCCAACTTAAAAGGAAGACAAAGACCACCACCATGGCGTGGGTTGAAGAAGGAAGGAACGGAAGTAGGCGCTGTTTCCTAAAGGTTTGTATGAGAACACTGAATGTTAAACGAAGTGAGATCTGGCTCCGTTAAGAAGGTAATCCCTGAACTATATCTTAAAACCAGACATGTGTCAATCAAATAAAGAAAATGATGAAAGGTGTACAGTGTATTTTGATAAGGTATATAGTTTGGGGCTGGAGTGATTAATGAGGAAGGAGGAGAGTAGAGAAATAGGGAACATATACTTCCAGGTCTTACTTGCTATGAGATCTGGGGTTTTGTTTTTCTGTTGTATTAAATACTAAGTAGGACCCTGAAGAGTACAAGTAACTGCTTTTCTTCCTTAAAATGCCAAATATCCTTTTCCTAGACAAGGATGTAAGTTTCTCCAAATGCACTAATTTTTTAATCACTTTCAGACATTAAAAAAATAGCTTAGCTGGATGAAACTGAATTTTGAGAAATGAGGCAGATAGTCCAAGCATGACAAGGAGAGGATACCATCTATACTATCTTGGCATTGGAAGGTAATGACAGACCTTAACAAAGGAGCTGACACATCCGCCAGAAAGCATGAGATTTTTTAGAACGTGACTATAAAGATGAGAATAGTTAAAGAGACATGCTGTTGCGGTTGTTATTTATATGTTTTACTAGTTGGTCTGTTTAAAAGTTCATTTGCTTTAAAGAAAGAATAAATAAAAGAAAACAATATATTTGATACATGAGAGAAAAGCCATCGAAGAGTCAGGAGAAAAATCTAAATAGAAAGAGAAGATTGTAAGACTTCAGAAAAAGAGAGTCCAATTTAAGAGAGCCAGAAATGAAGGAGACAAACAAAGATAGTCACAGATGAGAATATTTTGGGTAAAGAAATTGAGGGAGTTCCAATCTGAGAGATTCTATTTTATCTCTAAATAGAGGTCAAATGCTTTACAATAAAGATATCATAGAGTAGTGCTTGGAGGAGAATAGTATACACTTGAAATACATATTTTTTAATCCAAGGAGTAAGTTGATTGTATAACTGTCAACAATCTTTGAAAAAAAATCACACTTACTTGAACTGGAAAATACTATATAATAGCAATTTAATTTTTAATACTGTGGCAAGTTTAATCATTTAAATATAATATCAATGACTATCTTAATAGAGTAGAAAATAAGTTATTTTATGAGATTTAAGCTTATATAAATATTAATTTTATAAGGATTATCTTAATAAAAGCATTGTTTTTGTAGCAGAATAAAATACTCAAGAATATTACACAATAAAACCCAAGATTTGAAGAGAATATATAATATTATGAATAAGAGGACCCCAGTTGTAGTTACTGTGTCAATCCACATAGTTATAAGTGTTTAGAAAAAGGCCAACTACTGAGGAAAGAAAAGTTTGAGATAATTGCAGGAGAGGGGAGACGGAAACTGTCAACAGCTTCATCTTGCTTGAATCCACAATTAATAGTCTTGGTACCAGAAGTCAGGAAATAAGGAGATACCCTGAACAGGGAAAATCTACAGTTAGGGACCTCTCCAAATTATTGAGGAAAAATGCTGACAGTTTGAGGACTAAGGTGTGTCTGATTCAAGTCATAGTGATTCTGATTACTTTCTATGCATTTTAGACTGGACAATGAATAAGGATGAAAGAAAGATAATTAATACCTTTGAGTTGTGGTATTGGAGAATAGCACTGAACATCCCATGGACAGCCAGAGAATAAACAAATATGTCTTGGAGAGGATGCAGCTGGAGTGCTCTTTGGAAGCAATGATGATGAGACTCTGCCTCATATAATCTGGACTTGTTGCTAGGAGATGCTATTCCTTGGAGAAGGATGTGATGCTGGGAAGGGCGGAAAGTCCGCGAAGGAGAGAAAGACTCTTAACCATGTGGACTGACACAATTATTGCTGAATTGGGCTCTTGTGCATTAGGAAATCTGAGGATAGCACAGGATAGAACAGGGTTCAGACCTTTTGTTTATAGGGTCACTATGAGTCGTACTCAACACTCCACGGTACCTAACAACAACAACAATAACATGCTGTATATAAGAAGACCTGGTGCTGTTACATTCCCCTGTGTGGTTGCTTTCCAAGAGTTTGGCAGTTTGAACCTCTCCAGTAAAGCCTCAGAAAAAAGATTTGGCAATGTGCTATCTTCTGGCATGTGGGGTCATTATAAATCTAACAACAACATTCTTTTCTAATTTTATTTTTGTTCTTATAGCTCTACTCACATTAGTTTTCATAACAGAGAATGTGTGCTTAGTACCACTTACAAACACACGTTATATACTAAATATAACAATTACACTAGGTCTAAGTATAATTGACTCACAGCGATTAATAAATGAGTAGCTGTTATGTACCATCTAATTGGAACCCACTCATAGCTGAACCGCGAGTAGGTTTTCAGAGGCTATAAACCACACAGGAGAAGACTACCCATCTTTCTCCTATGGAGCAGCTAGTAGATTCAAACCACCTGCATTTGGGTAGATAACAAAATTCCTTACCTGTTGGGTCAGCAGAGCTTCTACTGAGCAGGTACTAACACTTTGTTTAAATTGATCTTGACTGGGCAATGGTACAGACAACCTGTTTAGTTCTCTTTTACTTGGCTTACTGAACCCACACCCTGCTCGTGAATTCCTGTATATAAATGACTGTTCTCTGAACTCTTCTCGCCACTTACCTAACACGGCTTCCATGTAGCATGCAGCTGAAGTCTGGTTCACATGGGGATACAAAGAGCCAATCTTACTCTCCATATATGAGACCAGCTTTGAGGTACAGTTCATGGTAAAAATTTCTCATGGAATCAGACTAAATCAAATCTTCCGTGAAAAACCACATCCTTGCTTATTTACTTCCCCTGACCTGTCTAGCTTCCCCAAATCATGTATGGGCTTAGAAAGCATTCACTGAATAAACAGTGAGAACCCTATCTTAAGATGAGTTGCTGGATCATGAAAACTGCTACTATATTGGAGCAGATAGAAGAGTGCCTCCTTCAAGCTAAGTATTGTTCTCAACTGTATGAAATATCTTTCCTCTCAGCTTCCCAAAATCTCTTAGTAGTATTCTGTGTATCTTTCCACTAAGACAAAAGAAAATGTATAAAATGACAGTGTCTTTCTCAAAAAGCAGGGAGAAGGGAGAAGATACAGATGCAAATTCATTACTATTTTCCCTAATTTTGAGAAATATCCACTACTTTTTTCAGATCACTAACAATTTCATTTACCACAAGAGAACTCTGGTGGTCAAGTGGTAAGGTGTTTCACAGCCAACCTGGAGGCATGCAGTTTCAATTGACAAGTTGCTCCTCAGAAGAAAGAGGGGAAATCTCCTCCCATATAATTTATAGCCTTTAAAAACCTGCTGGAGGGTCAGCAATGAGTTGATTCTCATTTATAAGCACATGTTGTTGTTGTTAAGTGTCAGCGAGTGGCAGGTGACTCACAGCAACCCTATGAAGGAGAGTCCTTGACGCATGGTTGCCCTTCATCCTCTCTCCAGGTTCATAGGGTTTCCGGAGGCTCTAAGTGCATAGCAACAGTAATTTACCAGAAGACTGCAGATGGTCACTTGTACTTCAAAGTATGGCATTTCAGATAATAAATTTGTCAACCAAAACCTTTTTCTTAAAATGATCCTCAGAAATGGAAATTCAACCTATACATTGTACATACAGTCTCTAGATTTCATAATTTCTGTCCAATATGGACAACTAGTATTTGCCCTTGGTAAGTACCCATACCTACTCTCTCTCTTTGAACCACTTGCTACTCATGGCAAATTCTTTATCACAATCACCATCTCTTTCTACATCAGCAATGTCTTAGTCACTAATAAGACTACAAGCCTTTTCTTGCACTATAAAAAAAGAAATCTCACTACTATTAAGTTTATTCTAACTCACAGTGATTCTAGGACAGAACAGGACTGGCCATCAGGCTTCCAAGGCTATCCAAGGTACTGGCGGCAGACTGCCACACATTTCTCCTGCAGAGCGGCTACAGGAGTTAACGAGTAAAATCTTACTTCACGGCAAATGCCTTAACAATTTTACTAAGTAGTAACTATATTTACCTGTTCTAATTTACCTAAAAATTTGACTGAATGTCCTATTTTGTCAATGGATCTCATGTGTAATCCAACGGATGCTAGTATAATAAAAAGCTCACTTAGTATGACTGACTCTGTATGTCAATGTGAATGTGACTCTTTCAATAGGGTACAACTCTCGTGTGTTGTAAATCCTAACGATGATAACTAGACAGGGTCTGACTGAAACACTCACTACCTTCGTGATGGTTCTCAGTCATAGTGACTCTCCAATTTGTTTTTATTCCTTGTAATTATTTATTTAGATATCTTTTCCTTTCACATTACTCTCAGCAGTTTAATAAAATTGTTGGGGTTCTTTTGTTTCAGTTATTTTTTATTTGTTTTTTAATTAATTTTCATGAAAGTTTACAGAGCCTTAGGGTTTCCAGTCATTCACTGTTGCACTGTTCTCCCTCTCCCTCCCAATTCACCCTTAACCTTGAAAAGAAAGAAAAACTCTCATTGTTATGCAATTCCTTCCCCACCAGTCCACTCCACTATGCAGCCTTCACTCTGGACTTCTCTAATGACAAGAACACCCATTCACACATCCCTTTCAAACAGTTCTCTCCTTCATCTGTTTTTAGGACCATAAATCTTAATGGGAGAAGACTACCCAGCTCTTTCCAGGGAACCACTGGTGGTTTTGAACTGCTGGAGATGTGCAGGCTTTTGTTGCTTAGGAGTGCAGCAAAACACAGACTGCTCCACCAGAATACACGGCAGAATCAGAGGCAGTATAATTATCATCAGCCTATTCTGAGATAGGGGAAGTATGCCTTAAGGATGTGGTCTGCAGTAAACGAATGATTTCTGTATGCATTGCTTGGCTCTATAGTGAACACTCTTGGCACCAGCAGCCAGGAAATTAAAAGACATCTTGTGATGCAAAAGTCTGTGGTTAGAGACCTCTCTAAAGTGCTGAAGTGCAACGATGTCAGTCTGGAGACTAAGGTGCACCTGATACATGTCATGGTCTTTGCAATCACTTACTATGCATCAGAGAGCTGGCCAATGACTAGGGATGATAGAAGGAGAATTGATGCCTTTGAGCTGTGGTGTTGGAGAAGAGTGTTGAATATACCATAGACTGCTAAGAAAATGAACAGGTTTGTCCTGGAGAGGGTAAAGCTAAGCTGCTCCTTGGAGTCAAGGATTCTGAAGCTTCATCTGGCATACTTTGGATATGTTTCAAGGAAGGACCAGTCCTTGGAGAGAGACATCATGCTTTGGAGGATGGAGGGACAGCACAGGAGAGGAAGACCCTCGATGAGATGGACTGATTCAGTGATTGGGGTAATGGGGTAGGTGTGTTGGAGATGGTGAGATTGGCAACGGATAGGGCAGGGTTTATATAGTCATAGATCTGTATCTATAGGGAGTTCTGGTGACCGAGAGGTAAGGAACCCAAAGGCAAAAGGTTCGCATCCATCATCTGTTTCACAGGAGAAAGATGGGAAGTCTCTTCTTATGTGATTGACTGCCTGTGAAAACCCACTGGAAATCTGGAGGCTCAGCTATCGGTCAGTTCTGATTTGAGAGTAGTTAACAACAACGTGGCTTTGTGGTTGGTGAGAAGTTGCACAACCAATCCAAAAGCTGTCAGTTCACATCCATTAGCTGCTCCTTTGGAAACAGATGAGCAATCTCCTCCCATGTGATTTGCTGCCTTTGAAAACCTGCTACGAGTCAGCTATGAGTCACTCCCAACCTGACGGTACACAGCACAATTTTACACACACACACACACACACACACACACACACATTTTATATATGGATAAATACAAATGAAAATATACTCTGCTGGCAAAGCTAACTAGCTAGTTGGATTCTGCATTTAGCTTGTCACCACTTAATTTGAATCAACAACTGTTACTGGTCTTACTGGGCAACCTGGACTTGCAAGCCTATGAAGTCAGTAGTCTGCTGCCCTGCATGTGGAACCTGGACTTGCTAGCCTCCACATATACCTCTTTATTGAGATCTGACCCATAGATCTGGGACTTCCTGTTCTCTACACATGATCCATTTATTTGAAGTAAATCACTCTATGTAGGTTTCTATATGTGTGAAGATATGCATACATGCATATATGTGTGTAAGCATATATGTACGCATGTGTGTGTATGCATGAGTGTATTGTTTCTCCAGAGAGTCTAGCCTAACATAACTACAAAATATAGATAGGTTATACTTCCCATGAGACACACTGAATCATACTGAACAGAGGTTTTCCAGTTATTTCTATTCTATAATGCACTGTTTTTCTGATTTTTTTTAAAGTTTATAACAAATTGACAACATTAGAAATAATAATATGGCATTTCCAACATATGTCTTTAAGGAAATAAGATATAAAAATGAATTATCTGGGTCTAAATCAGAATCTATTTATCATTTTTGGAAGTATATTTTCCAGTCGAATGTGATACCAACTAACTACACTTATGTGTTCATTTGGAGATGGTAAAGTATATATATTCTATTTTTAAAACTATTATTTTACTTAGGGGGAGGATCTACGTGCCACGTATTTAGTCTCTCTCATTATTGAGAAACTGAGCACAAATAAGGAAGGATATCAAAACCATGAAACACTGTATTTATTTTTCAAAATTTCTGATCATTCTAAACAAGACTTAACTGTGGATATTTTTATTTTACCTATAACTTTTCAGTTGGTTAAATTATTAAGACGTTCTGGAAACTGAGATAATTAGGAAAGAAAACAATAGTGTTTAAGAAAAGTATTAACTATAAATAATAAAATGCAAATTTAATTGCAAAAAGAATATAAAAATGAGTATATTTCCATACTGTTTACTGGATGTGAGGGTGATGTGGCTGCGACATCTGTCAGCCCACTGATTGCCAGGGTTGATTCGGCTAGGCTATCCCTCACCGGTTCATGTGTGTCTCTACAGAAGCTGCAAACTCAGTTGAAGAAGAGGACCATCCCTGAGAGAGGGAAGGCAGTCCTTGGGGCAAAGGTATACAAGTTGCTGCACTCCCCTGCAAGAACTTCTGAACAGGCTCTATACTGTTTACTCACACAAAGACTAGGGTTTAATACCTCTCTCTCCATTTGGTGTCAGAATAGTAGGAAGATCAGAGCATTTGGTGATACACTATCATACTTAAAAGGGTAAAATACTAACTATAAATTATGTTTAAAATTACTGTTCCAATGTTGATAATAACTTCTAGGACTGCTTGCTGCAGAGGGTCAAAGACTGCAGCCTTCAAAACGGATTGAAGCTCAACATAAAGAAAACAAAGATTCTCACCAATGGAACAACTGGCAGCATCAGTATGGATGAGTATCTTCATCATTAAGAAAAGACGGAGATAGTTAATCGTTTTAGTTTGCTTGGCTCCATAGTTAAATACTAGTATCTAGGAAATCAACAGAAGAATTGCATCAGGAAAGTCAGCTGTCAGGGACCTCCCCAGAGTACTGAAGAGCACTGACATCAGGCTGGAGACTAAGGTGCACCTGATTTGTGCTCTATTTGTGCAATTTGCAATTGTGTGCTATGCATCGGAGAGGTGGACAGTGAATAGTAATGATAGAAAGAGAATTGATGCCTTTGAGCTGTGGTGTTGGAGAAGAATGTTGAATATACCACAGACTGCTAGGAGAACAAACAGGTTTGTCCTGGAGAGGGTTAAACTGGGCTGCTCCTTGGAGTCAAGGATTCTGAACCTTCTTCTGATGGACATCATGTTTGGGAGCATGGAGGGACGGCACAGGAGAGGAAGACCTTCGAAGAGATGGATCGATTCTGTGACGAGTGGTGGAAGTGTGTTGGAGATGGTGAGGTTGGCACAGGATAGAGCAGGGTTTGGGGCTTGTACATAGGGTCGCTATGAGTTGCAGTGACTCGACGGCATGTAACAACAACAGGAATAATATAAAAATGTTATGTATAAGGGAGCTCTGGTGGCCTAGTGGCAAGACGCTGTGCTGCAATCCCAGAGGTACGCGGTTCAAATCCACCAGATGCTCTGCTGGAGAAGGAGGGAGCAATCTCCTCCTGTGCCAGTCAGATCTGATTTGATGGTACACGTAAAAATAATACAATAAAAATAAAAAAATTTAAAAATGCTATGTATATGGGGGTATGGTTATTGAGGCTGTAAATCTTTTATGAGACCATTCTGCCTTATCTTTTCCAATAGATTAGCTGGTGGAGTCCGGCTGACCTTTCAGTCAGCAGTGCAATGCTTAGTATACTGCACTACCAAGGGACTGATACATTCATTAAATCACAAACCAAAATGAAAATACCACCTGAAGTCTTCTGTGGTGATAGGAGGATGACTTAAGAATCATGGTTAGGACTAAGTGAGGCAGGGACTGAGAAACCTTTAAAATTTCTGCATGTGTGCTTTGTGTGTTTCACTTTGCACTTATCCTACACAGTACTATTCATGGTTAATTAGGAGATATTTAAGGCAACAGATATATCTATCTATCTATCTATCTATCCACACTACTATCTAATTTGAACACAAATGTGCTAATTTGGAGACTCTGGTTTTTCTAGGTATCCAAGCCAGAAGCAATTCTAATCCTTGACCCCTTGTTACAGGCTTAATGAGGCTGCAGAATCACCTGCTGTTAGCTCCAAAGGTGACAAAGATAGAAGGTGGTACTTAGTAGGAATTTAATAATCTCTTAAGGGCTTGTTCTGAAACATCTCATTTTGTTTAGCTAACAAGAACAACAAAATGCCTAGTTCAATTTCCTTCTATAGATTTAGGGAAGTATAGATTCCCCCCCGCCCCCAATTCCAGGGATGTTATTTCCTTGTGTTTTTACACATATACACAAATTTGCCAGGCACAGAAAATCTACATAAGGACAAACCCTTTTCTATTTGGTAAGACAGAGATACCCTCTTTCTTAATGTATAAAGCTATCTAATCTTTAAAAACAAATAGCAGCATATCACATTCTAACTTGCTGTCAACTCCTGCAATATACCTTAAGGGTGAGAAGCAGTAGCTGCCACTTGGTAGAAAGAATTTAATTCTATAATGGAGTGACAAAATTCATAGATCAAGTGTGCTAATGGTAAAGTTAATAGAAAATCACTTAATGTTATTTTTTAACTTTTTAAATGTTTAATTTGAAAAAAAATGAAATACACATGTACACTGTTGTTGTCAGAGGCTATTGAGCCAAGTATGACTCACAGGAACTCGATGAACAGATCTGAACCCTGTCCTATCCTGTACCATCTTCATCATCTCGGACACAACTGAGCCTATAGCTTCAGTCACTGTGCCAATCTATTTCTATGGGGTTTTCTTCTTTTTCACTAACCCTCCACCTTTCCAATCAGGATATCCCTTTCCAAGGACTAGCCTCTCCTATCGACATGCCTGAAGTATGAGAAACAAAGCTTTGCCATCCATGCCTCCAAGAAACATTCTGGCTGTACCAAGACATATGTGTTTGTTCTTTTGGCAAGTCATGGGAAATTCATTACCTTTCTACAATACTACACTTCAGAGATCTGAATTCTTCTTTGTCATCTTTATTTATTGTCCAGTTCTCAGATGTGTATCAAGTGACTAAAAAAGACTATGGCCTGAATCAGGTGCCTCACAATCTTCAAACTGTTATCATTGCTCATCAGTATTTTGGAGAGGCCCCTGACAGTAGACTTTCCAATGTAATACACTTCCTGATCTCCTGATACAGAGAGATGATAGCTAGATAGCTAGATAGCTAGCTAGATAGATAGATGATAGATAGATAGATAGATAGATAGATAGATAGATAGATAGATAGATAGATGGATGCATCAGTGGGTAAGTAGTTGCACTGCCAATCAAAGGCAAGGAAGGGGCTACATACAGTCCACAATCAACACAACTGCTGCTTCAGAAAGATTGGAAATTTCCTCTTGTATGATTTACACCCTCCAAAAACTCACTAGAGGGTCCACTCTTAGTTGTTTCCAACTCTACAACAGGTTGAGTTGAGGTCATATAATACTTATAGAGGATCAAATGAAACTCAAGCTCATTTTTATCACCTCAGAACTCATGGCTAACTTTCCTCCAGTGAGTTTTCAGAGCCTGTAAATTTCCTGAGAGAAAACTGCCCAATTTTCTCTCTCAGAGAAACTGGTGGATTTGAACTGCCACAAAGGCTGCCTTTCAGTTAGCATGCCACTCACTATGGATTACATTACCAGAGACCCCTGTATGAAGAACAGTACTTTTTGCTTATTGATAAGAATTCCCACCCCATAACATTAGTGATTTTAATACTTATAATTTATTATAAAGCATAATTTACAAAATAAGTATTGCCAGCCAAATCTTAAAATTATCATAGCTCATTCTTTCTGTACAGAACACACTATATCCAAGTAACCTGGATTTAGATATAAAATTATAAGAAGATTAACCCATCCTGTGGTAGCTTCTCATTTATTTCTCATTTTGAAAATATGACTGAAAATTAAATCATTAAAGATGAATTATCTATTCCTTCTCAGAATCTTAACCTATTAATCACATGATCCCTCAAATTTGCCTCTTAAAAACATAATGAAAATGATCTTGATAATATCGTTCAAGAATTTTATTAGAATTCTCCTCATTCACTAACATTATCTAATTTTGTCATTTTTCTATTTATGCAGGAAAATCTCTATCAATAAACAAAAATTACTTCCACTAATTGCTTTTCAAGAGTAATCTCCCATATGTTTTTCTCAGTGAAGGAACTACACACACATGCACACACATAACATAAACCTTTAAAAATAAATCTTGCTGAGCACATTTCAACCAAATATATTTGGAGAAAATTAAACTGGGAAATAGAGACCTTTCATGGATTCTCAGTGCACTAGCAAACACTCCCTGCTGCTACTTTTCATTCTATGAAAGCTGTCATAAATCTATGTCCACTGATCCACTTGCATTTGGCATAGGGGTCTGTAGATTATTTATTGAAGGGTTTTCTGTCAGACTGGGATTAAGATGTCCTAAAAATTCCCAAGTGAGCAATTCATCACAGCACAATTTAGAGAGTGAAAAGAGAGCCACAATAGACCTTGGACACAAAATGAAAGTGAGTGATGGGTGAACCAAAACCCGCAGCTTGATCTAAAGCAAGCAGACAACATATACCAAGGGTGTCAGTCAAAGAGCCTCAAGGAGAAGCCTTATGAATATGAAATAGGGACCAAACAGATCGGATTTCCTCCCTTGTTCCCAACAGTTAAAAGAAGATAGATTCCAATGCTGATGAGCTTATTTCTGTATATATGCCAGGCAAGTTTCAGCGCTAATTCCTTCATATAGACAAAGAAACAAAAAGATATTTTTCCCCTGAAATAATGGTGGTTGTAAAATGTTTTATTGTTGCCAAATTGCTCCCATGTATCTTTTGCTGCTTTGAATAAATACTGCTTTTTTTGTTTTTAAAAGCCAGCAAACATAGAATATTCTTGGTACTTTCAGACTAATATTTGTACCACCACCTAGAAACAACCCCTAGGCATGTGTGAATTTTAAATAATCATGTTAAATTTTAAAAAAACACATAAAAAACTGTTAACAGTAAAACAAGTAATTTCATATACAAGCAGATGTTAGTCAAAATTTCTATGATATTACACCCATTTTTCACACATGTTGATATAAATAAATTATGATATTCAAGAACCAAAGCCAATGAGATATACTATATAGATCATTACTGGTTAAATATTTTGAGAAGATAATAATGGTTTCATTGTTTTGTTCTTTAAGATTCATTTGAAACTACTTTTTTTGTAATTATTTTGAATTTGTAGTAAATACAATCTATGACTCTGTCATTATTTTAAGTGTCCCTCAATGACTGTGTTAGTGGTCTTTGTGATACACAATTCTATCCATGATAAATTTGTAAGATCTAGATAGATGTAGTCTTACTACAACTGCTGAATCAAAAATTCATCCTGATTTTGTTTTGGTGTTTGCTTGTTTCTGGCATAATATTATCCTGTGTCCTACAGTAAAAGACATTTTGGATTTGAGAAAATAGCAAATCAATATATCTCTTTTATCACTCTGATATCCTAGCACATTAATTGGTTCCAACATTCACTGTTATATTCACTCTTCCTTCCTTGAATACCTTTCCTTTCACACTGTCTTTGTGCGTGTTCTTTGTCTTTCCTCTGTGGGTTTCTTATGGTAGAGATTTATTCTTGCATTTCTTTGTTACCCTTTAATGTTTTATACAGCCAGGAAAATCCCACAAATCAGTTCTACTCTGAAACAGAGAGTCTCCATGAGTCATTATCAGTTCAACAATAACAGGTTACTTTGTTTAGGTAGATAAATTGTTCGACATGTAATATTACTAACTGAAAACAGAATAACTGATTCACCCAGGGACCTGCCAGTGTGTTTTATACGAGTTTCCCTATACGAATTTCTGTAAATTACAATCTCCTATCTTTTCTGTATCACTATGTCAATTGGGACATTATCACAGTCACCTGGTCACACATTATCACTTGCTTTGTAGTTTTTCAATATTTTTTACAACTTCCTTCTCTCCCTTCATCTCAAAGAAAGTGTATTCATAGATTTGTAATACCAGCTGCCCCGTATGTGTGCTGAAGAGTCACCCTTCAATTGCTTTCTACCCACCTATTTATGTATTTATTTGATGGACATAAGAACATTCTCATGGTTCCCTTAACTTTGTAACAATAAAAGAAACGCTTTTCTGTTGATTAGGAGTGTGGTAATTTCTATTTCCCACTATATCGCACTGTGTCATACTGTCGTGTCTTACATGTTGTTTTGATTCTGGATGCAAAAACAGTATTTCAAATATTAGCAGAGCAATCCATATACAGCAGGTCTCAAAAGAGCTACTAAACCAAGGTAAAAGGTCTGTTGATCAAATGAAACTCTCATGGATCTCAATCTTGGAGCCTTGGTGAAGCAAGCAGTTACATACTGGACTACCAAACAGAAGTCTGATAGTTTAAATCTGCCCAGGAGCTTTGTGGGAGGAAAAAAAAAATCTAACGACCCGCTACCATACAGATTACATTTGAGAAACCTCCATGGATACTTCTAACCTGTTACACAGGTAAATGCTATCAACTAAAATCACTCAACAGTATGTAACTATAAAGTGGTAGACGACGAGGCCTTACATTAAATCAGAAGACGTTCAAAACACACAGTGGCTGCATATGGACACAAGAAATTAAGAGGTCCTAGAATCAAGCAATACTGTGCTTTACTGTACATGATACCATGATAAGTCTGAGTCAACTCAATAGCAACAAAGAGCAATGTCTATTTTATAGGACTATGAGAGCTAAACTATTTACTATTGCAAAACCACAAACATATCTGCCTTGGAAGAAGTAAGTCAGTGTGTTTCTTAGAAGCAAGGATGATAAACCATCAGCTCGCACACTTTGGGCATGTGGTCAGTCCTTGGAGAAAGATTTCATGCTTGCAAACAAGGAGGCCAGCAGACGGGAGCAAGACTGTCAGTGAGATGGACTGGCATGGGGACTAAGCAATGAGTTTAAAAATAGCAAAGATTCTAAGAATATAGAGGACCAAAAAGATGTGTTTTTCTGTTGTACACTGAATTGCTACGAGTGAGAGTCAGCTCACTGGCACCTAGCAACAACAAAGCACTGACTGTTACTGGTGTAGTTGGCAAGGTGTTGTGATTTTAACCCAAAGGCTGCCCCTCTCTGGTTGTTCAAAGGCACCAGTGGCCCAGCAAGAGAAAGATTAGCAATTATAGCTACAAACTTGGAGTCATCAGAGGGGCAAATGTTTAAAGTACTTAGCTGCTAACTTAGGAATAGAAAACCCGAGTCCTTCCAAAGTCATCGCAGCCTGGCAGCTTACTCTCAAAAAAATTAGTCACTGAAACTACTAAGGGATAATATCTACTCTGACACTCACAAAGTCATCATAAGCCTGAAACAATTAATGGGCAACTGGTGAGTGGTTTTTAACAGTAATATTAGCTACTAAAAACTCACAGTTCTATGAACGAATCACATAATATGAAGAAGTTCACCAAGCAGCACACTTAGTGTTGTAATTAAAGAAATAAAATCCAGTCTAAAGCATAGGTTGGGGTTCTTTTTTCCCCTTACATAATTTCAGTTGTTTTTGTTATTGTCATCAAGTTGCCTGTCACTCATAGCAACCCTATATATTTGTTACCACAGTTACTATGTCAAGCCATCTCATCTGGAGTCTTCCTTTCTTGCATTGTCTCTCTACTCTTCCAAGCATGATGTCCTTCCCAAAGTATGTGAGATGTAGCTTCAAAATCATTGCCTACAAGGAGCAGCTTGGCTTCACCCTCTCCTGGACGGATATTTGCTTGCTTGGTGGTCCATGGTGCCTATGCTCAATACTCTTATTCAAAACTCAAAGAACCACAACTCAAAGGCATTAATTCTTCTGTTATCTTTAGTCATTGTCCAGCTCTCTGGGACGCCTTACTCTCCAGGATGACACTGCTGCTCTTCAGCACTATGGAGAGGCCCCTGACAGCAGATTTTCCTAATGTAATTGGTCTTTTTGTTTCCTGACTGATGGTGCCAGGAGTGTTGATTTTAGACCCGAGCAAGCTGAAACTATTCATAATCTCAATCTCTTCTCCACCTATCATGGTGTTGCCGACTGGCCCAATGATAAGACTCTTTGTTTTCTTAATTTAGAGCTTCAATCCATAGTGAAGATTATAGTCTTTAACCTTCTGCACTAAATGCTTCAAGTCTTCCTCAGTTTCAGCAAGCAAGGTTTTTGCATAGCGCAGGTTGTTGATAAGCTTTCCACCAATCCTGATGCCACATTCCTCCTCATAAAGTCTAGACTCCTGAATGATTTGTTCTACATGTAGGTGGAGGCAAGATGTATCCTTGACACATTCCTTTCCTGATTTTAAATCATGCAATGTTTCCTTCCTTTGTCCTAATTACTATTTCCTTGTCCAACTATAGGTTTCACATGAGCACAATTAGATATTCTGAGATTCCCATTATTCTCAGTAATAGCCACAACTTGTTGTGATCATCACAAATGCCTTTGCATACATAGTCAGTGAAAGAAACAGGCATTCCTTAGCACTCTCTGCTTCGGGCCAAGATCCACTGGACATTGGCAACAATGTTCCACATGTTTGAAACCTTTTTATTTGTATATTTTTATTTTGTGTTTGAAAAAAATATTTTTAAGTAATGGTACTTTAATATTTTTTTTAGGAGTTAATTATCTCCCTTTTCAATCTAGTTGATTTGGACCAGGAGCAAGTGCTAATGAGGTACGCAGTCAGGTGTAGCGGGCCACGGTCCCCCAGCACCCTGATAAAAATTATATATTAAGGGATAGATAACTATCCCAAATAGAGATTCCAGATTTAGCAAATAAAACAGAGGGTAAAATATGTAGCGTTAAGGGATGGATTGTGACTTGCAAAAATATATATTATAAGCAAGAAGTTGTGCTGCAATACTAAAAGCACACAGTTCGAGGCCACCAGCTGCACTGTGGGGAAAGGATGGGCTATCTCCTCCCGTGCAATTAACTGCCTTGGAGAATCCACTGGAGGGTCAGCTATGACTCTACAGTACACAAGAACAACAATCCATGTCCCAGGTTATAGTTCTATTTGAGAATGGACTGCCTTTCTCACATTAATAAGGAGGCTACTATGGACTCTATCTTGAGTCAGTCTCTTCTGAGATATAAAAGAGGCTAAACAAGCAAGCAGAAGAGGCAGACAGTGGGGAGGAGACATACCAAGATAGACTGCTCAGAAACAGAAATGCAAAGAGAGGAAAGCATTCCTTCAGGGCCAACAGAGAAAGAACGCCTTCCCTAAGGTCAGCACACTGAATTCTAGCTTCCTAAATATGAACTTGATGGTGACGATGAGGATGGTACAACATACATACTGCCACTGAAAAACAATTATTTCAGCCTGAAGACTAAGGTGCACCTGATTCAGGCCATACATAGTCTCTGCAATTACTTTTCTATGCATCAGAAAGCTGGACAGTGACGAGGGATGACAAAAGGAGAATTGATGTCTTTGAGCTGTGGTGCTGGAGAATGTTGAATATACCATGGACTGATAGGAGAACAAACAGGTTCGTCTTGGAGAGGGTGAAGCCAGGCTGTTCCTTGGAGGCAAGGGTTTTAAAGCTTCACGTGACATGCTTTGGTCATATTGAAATGAGGGACCAGCCCTTGGAGAGGGATGTCATATTTAGAAGGGTGGAGGGACAGCCCAAGAAAGGAAGACCCTCAATGAGATGGACTGATTCAATGACTGGGGTAATGGGGGGAGGTGTGTTAGAGATAATAAGATTGGCACAGGTTAGAGCAGGGTTTAGTGCTGTCGTACATAAGGTTGCTATGAGTCACAGACAACTTGGCAGCACATAACAATAAACAACATCACTAATATCACACAATAGCAATATTCTGCTGAAGATGATCCAACAATTACTGGCATAGTACATTGACAGAGAAGTACCAGATACAAGCTGGTTTAGACTAGGAACATTATTGCAGAAAACAAAGAGTACCAGAAAAATGTATCTGCATTTCATTGATTATGCAAAGGCATTTGACTGTTTGGATCACAACAAATTGTGGCTAACTTTGAGGAAAACGTGAATACCAGAAAACTTGACTGTATTTATGCAAAACGTACTTGGACCAGGAAACAGTCTTCAAAACAGAGAAGGGAAACACTGTATAGGTCAAAGTCAGGAAAGAAGTGCATCAGGGATGTACCCTGTCCCCATACCTGTTCAAACTATATGCAGAACAGATCATTCAGGAAGTAGAGTTTAATGAGGAAGAAGGTGGCATCAGGATTGGAGGTAGACTCAACAACAACCTATAATATGCAGATGACACAACTGTGCTTGTTGAAACTGAAGAAAACTTGAGGCACTTGCTGCAGAAGGTCAAGGAACAGTCTTCTATATGGACTGAAGCTTAACATCAAGAAGACAAAGATTCTAACCACTGCTCTAATTGGCAGCACCATAATAGATGGAGATGAGATTGAGGTTGTTAACAATTATAGCTTGCCGGGCTCCACAATCAACACTCTTAAAACCAGCAGTCAGAAAATCAAAGGACAAATTATATTGGGAAAATTTGTTGTCAGAGACCTCTCTAGAGTATTGAAAAGCAACGATGTCAGTCTAAAGACTAAGATGTACCTAAAAATGTCATGGTCTTTTCAATTACTTGTTATTCTTCAGAGAGTTGGACAATGACTAACTATGACAGAAGAAGAATAGATGTCGAGTTGTGGTGCTGGAGAAGAGTCTTGAACATACCATGGACTGCCAAGAAAACAAATTGGTCTGCCTTGGAGATTGAAACCAAGTTTCTCTTTGGAGGCTAGGATTTTGAAGTTGTGTCTCAACATACTTTGGGCATGTGGCCAGGAGAGATCGGTCCTTGAAGAAGGACCTCATGCTTGGAAGAGTGGAGGGAGAGGAAGAGTGCAGGAGAGGAAGATACTGGATGAGAAGAACTGATACAGTGACTAGGGCAAAGGGGTTAGTGTTTCGGAATCAGTGAGATTGTCTCAGGACAGGGCAGGCTTCAGAGCTACTGTACGTAGGGTTGTATGGGTCATAGGCAATTCAAGGCACATAAGAGCAACAACAAGTATCCACAAGGTTATATAGTCTAAACACACTTATATCATATACAGCAACTTGGAAATATACAAGTATGTGAAAAAAGTTTATGCTTAAATGTGTATTGCTCTTAAGTTTTGTTGTGTGGTTTTGTGTTTTTTTTTTTCTAGATGTTATCAAGTCAAATATGACAAATAGCAACTCTATAAATAGCATTTTACCAGTCTAGGAATAAGTTGAGGTGATGTGCATTTCTTAAACAACAAAAGAGAGACTATTCTGAGTAAGTAAAACAAACACCAACAAACTATTATCTTGAACAAAGACATGTCTTTACAAAGAACTGCTGTGTGAATTTCTTTTAGCCAGCTTGAAAAGGAAGTGTAGCATCTCTCCTCTCCTTCCATTCCTGGAGCATTTACTCTTCTTTTTTTCTCCCCCATAAATACTCTTTTATAACTTCTACTTTTCATTATTCAAATTTTTCTAGTCAGAGTAATAATAATAGAATATGAAGCAGTTTATCAAAATCAATTTTGTTTACTACATATTCATGGGGATCTCTCCCAAAAATCAAAATCTATTCTTTCTATGAAACACGCAAGAAATTACACTATCAAGAGAATATTTACCCATCAAAAAAGTTAGTTTACTCATCAAAGATCTTGGATAAGATAGATTGATACAGTAACTGGGGCAATGGGGGTAAGTGTGTTGCCATCAGTGATACTGGCTCAGGACAAGGCAGGTTTCAAAATTGGTGTATATACGGTCACTATGAGTCACAGGTGACTTGAAGGCACATAATAACAACACTACAACAAGTTTAGAAGTTGTCCGGAGGAATTGGCTTCTAGCAAAACCATTTAACCAGAGGACACTATAAATAACTATTGACATTTAAACAGCATACAAATATAGTCAGTCATCTGCTAAAGGGTAGAATGTGCATACAAAATGTTTTATTAGTCATAATAAAAGTTCTATAGAAATGCCAAGGAATTTTTATGGGTAGAATCCTCTTTAAATTATTAATTCATATTTTTTATGATTGTAAAATTATCCTAGTTTTATTAATTATGTTTTTCATTTAATCAGAAAGCATAGCTTTTAAACAGCAGAAGTAACAATCATTAACAAAAAATGTGTATAAAATTAGAAGTGAAGAGCTGTTTCCCTTCACAGCAGAGGGCATTAATGTAGTCATTACCTATTACCACTTGGGAAAAATTCCAGGTTTTTGTTGTGTGATCAATACACTAGAGTATGAAAGTACAATACGTTGAGAACTTCATTATACAGGCTTGATTTAAATCAATAAAATGACAGTAATTATTTAGGGGGAAAATCCACGAGATGTAACATTTGTATTAAAATCTCAATATTAACCTACTAGAAAAAAATTCACTGTCTGTATATTATGGATGTTTCTTGTACTGTGTTGAAGTCAGTGCACATTTTTCTGCCATGGACAATGATTCTGTTAACTAAGAAATTTTCAAGTATTTTGATATCTTGATCCTTTTAAAAGAAAAAAAAAACACACCCCCAAACAAACCCAAAACTGCAAAAGACTAAGTTATATCTATTAATATTTAAAGAACTTTGGTGGCTTAGTAGGTTAAGAGTTGCACTACCATTTCAAACACATGCAGTTCAAATCCACCAGTTGTTTTGTGAGATAAATATGGTCAATCTCCTCTAATGTCATTTACTGCATGTGAATCCTGCTGTATAGTCTTCAATTAGTTGGTTCTCACTCAACAGTACACAATAACAGCAACAACAATATATATTGGTTTTTTGTTGTTTTGTTTTTAAATAAATTATTATTCTATATTTCCTTTCCAAGTTTGTGTGCATTGTGTTTCACACTATTCTTCATTAATTCACATTGTATTTCATATACTCATTGCCATTCCCCACTGGATCTTTCCCATTTCCTTTACCTACCTCTCCCTCCACCCATCAGATTGTGTGACCCTGTGATTTCTCCCCTGCCCATACTCACCCCTCTGCTCCTACTCTCTTCACCTTGGGTCTTCATACACATTTTACTAATTATCTTTCTATTTCTACACTAATGGTCTTACACAGTCTTTGTCCTTATGAGACTGAGGTAGTTCACTCAGCATAAAGCTCTCCAGTATCTCCCAAGCTAGGTAGTAATTTTCAAAATCATTGCTCCTGTGTGTTGCATAGAATTCCATCATATGAATGTACCACGATTTCTCAAATCATTCAGTTGTGTTTGGACATTTGGGCTGTCAGGTGGCCAACAGACACATGAAGATATGCTCAAAATAACTGACAATAAGAGAGATGAAAATCAAAACCACAATGAGATGTCATCTCATCCCAATAGCAGTGGCAAAGTTTAACAGAACAGCAAGTAATAAATGTTGGAGAGAATGTGGTGAGATAGGATTATACATTCATGATGGAATTATAAAATGGTACAACCACTTCTGGAAGGCAGTTTAGCATTTCCTCAAAAAGCTGAATATTGACATTTCATATGATTCAGCTATTCCACTGCTTGAAATATATCCCAAGAATATTAGAACTAAGACACAAACACAAAGAGTTATACCAGTGTGTATAACAATACATATTGTATTAAAAATCATACCATTTGACCCAATAATTCCACTACTGAGAATTTACCCTAAAGAAACCAGAACTGCCACCAAAACAGATAAATGCACACCTACGTTTATTTCAGCTTTGTTCCTAATAGCAAAGAGATGGAAACAACCTAAGTGCCCATCAACAAATGAATGGATAGAGAAGTTGTGGTATATCCATGAATGGAATACTATTCTGCGTTGAAAAACAGGGAACTCATAAAATATTTCACAAAATAGGTGACCCTAGAGGACATTATGCTGAGTGAAATATCTCAGTCAGAAAAAAGACAAATACAGAATAATGTCACAGTTTTTAAAGAGGACTGACACAGGGGTTGGGCGGAGACTGAGAAAGTGAGGATACATAACGTATACTGCATTCAAACATGAGGGAGAAAGCTGTTTAAAAGGGATAAATGATTAGATATTATTATTATTACAGGAGTCCAGAAGGTAGCATCATGGAGTAGCTTTGGGGGAGGAATTGAACAACAATGAAAGAATTTTTTTCTTTTACTTTTCAAAGAGAAAAGCAAATTGGGGGAGGGGGAGTGGGCAGGGAGAAAAGTGGAACAATGAATGAATGGATTTCCAAACTCTCTGTAAACTTTCATTAAAATCAATTTAAAACAAGAAAAATGTAAGGGGTAAGGGGCAAAGATGCATAACATTAAGGAACTGGTAGGATTCTCTGTAAATGATATGTTCCTAACTGGGGGTTTCCTGTATTACATATTAACTTCCTTCTAGAGGAAATAAGGAATAATCTTGTATAACATACAAACACCACAAACACCAACACCCTCCTTTGCCTATGCTTGTATAAGAATTTCTGTTCAAGTAACATTCAGTGTTAATTATCACAATAGGATTTAAAAAAAGTTTAAATTAAAAAAAAATCCAATAGGATCTACTGTAGCCCAGGGAAGGTATCATGATTCTATTTCCTTCCTATACAATGTTGATTTTGCGTAAGAAAAAAATTCACACTGACATAGGATTAGATCCTATTAACTCATTAAATAGCACTAATAAGTCTTGTGATATTTTACATGGCAAAAAAATATCTGTATGAAAACAAGTCATTTACAAAGGTGAAGCAAACAGCATCGTTCCATATTTTCTCAAGTCTCTTTAGTGCCTCAGTAGCAGTTCAGAACTGCTTTATTCTCTCTGCGCTGATATGCTGTTTGTGTGAATATTATGAAGGAAGCTATCCTCACAGAAATTTGCTTTGAACATATAGAAATATTTTAGCACATTGTTGTTGTTTTTGATTGTCTTTGAGAGGAGCATGACTCACAGCCACTCTATGAACAAAAGGCCTGAAGCCCCTCTACAACTACTGACATTTATCGAAATTCAGAGTATCTGGAGGCATGATTTTTAGGAAGTGGATGCCACTCCTGCTTCCAAAGTAGTCAGAATATCAGGAAACATACTGTATTGAAATTGTCAACAATTTAATCTTAGTTGAATCCACAATCAACACCCTTGAGACTAACAGTCAGGATATCAGGAGATGCATTGGGCAAGTCTGTTGTTGGAGACCTCTCCACATTATTACCTTTTTAGATCACTGTAAATAATCTATTCATGCTAAACTAAAACTCAACCAGTGGAAACTTATTAATGATCTGTGGACTATGAAACCTTGTTAAGAAATTTTTCATCTTGTTACTTCACAGCCTATTGGTCTGCCTTACATAGGAAGCAGCCATTTCACTTGCATATGATTTTAATTTCTAAAAGAGTTTGGGACAAGCTCAGTGGCCTTGGACTATGTTTTGTGAGCTACTTAGAACAGGTAACTTCTGAAAGATTATTGAATTATTTACAAAACATATAAATCTTTTGCTTCAGGACTGAATATTACAGAAGATGTCTACACTTTTTATATTTATTTGGCAATTGATTCTCAAGAGTTCCTAGTTACTGCCTAGCATTGGATTCCCAATAGCTAGATGAATCACTGCTAACTCAGTTCACTGTACAAAAAGATGAGCTTAGTACAAGTATTGCTATTGTTGTGTTCCATTGAGACAACTATGATCTTAATGACCAAAAGGGCAGACAAGGTTTCATTAGGTTTTTGAGACTGGTAACATAATCTATAGAGGAGATGTGCTGCTAACCTAAATGAAAACACCAGAAACTCTGACAGAGAAAGGTGACTTATAGCCTTTGAAAAACCCCTGGAGGGTCACTTATTATGTGATTCCAACACAGCAACAATGTGTTTCAAAGAGCAAGATTGTCAGGATTTTTGCCCACAGGGTCACTGGTATGGTTGACCAGAAGACTTCTTGTTAGCACCCAATTGATTGCCTCACAAGTTAGAGCCAAGTGCCTTGTGATCTAGGCTTATTAGTGTAATGGGGTCCTTTCAGGCATTTAATAATCCTGTAGGGTGAGCAAATCATTCAAGAATGATTTCTATAAAGAAGAATGTGGTATTAGGATTAGGAAGAAGACATAAGTTATGGAAATTTCATACTCTTTGCTCATAGTGTCGTGTGGAGTCATACTTGACTCAACTGCCCCTAACAACCACCACCCCAACAATAAGATTTTGTAACACTTTTACAAACTAGTCCACAGCAGCAGATATCAGACCTTGTGGCCAAAGGCTTGAGAGAGGATTGCCTTTGGGTACAGTCAGAGCTGTTCTGATACAGAACTATATTCTAGGTTGTTCCTGTAATTGCATTTTAATCTGCTGCTTCCTTTTAAAAAAGCCATAATCAGAGGATGATCTGTGAGTTTATATTACCATTGGAAAAAATTACTGAGCTCAGAGCAGAGAGAGTTATAGAATATGACACAGAGGAATACTTGGATTCAGAATTGGTAAAATATTTTGGAGAATGGTGGTAGGAGTAGTCAGTCCGTCCTCATAGAAATCGTCCTTGGACCGCTCATGCAAATGGTGATTCTTTTTCCTTGTGAATTTGGAGATGGTCAGTGATTACCACCTCCACACCCTATTTACGAAATGAATATACAATTTGACTCATAATATTATGCTACATGCAGCAGAATTAGAAAAGTGGGTGAAACAATGTGCATTACATGTTATTGTGTGCCCTTGAGTCCACAACTCAGAGTGATTTGATGAAGAGCAGACTGAATCTTGCCCTATCCTGCACCATCCTCAAAACCTCCCACATGCTCAAGCCCATTGTTACAGCGACTATACCAGTCCATGAACTTCAATGTTGATAGAAAGGCTTCAGGCCTTTTGTTCATAGGGTCATTATGAGTCATGTTCAACTCAATGGCAATCAACAACAACCACAGTCCAACTTTTTGAGGGTCTTCCTCACTTTCTCTGACCTTCCACCTTTCACAGAATGATACCTTTTTTCCAAGAGCTGGGCCCTCCTGGCAACATGACCAAAGAATATGAGACCAAAGTTTGATCATCTTTGCCTCCTAGGAGCAATGAGGTTGTACTCCCTTCAAGGTACACTTACTTGTTTGGTTTGTTTGGGACACTTTTTCTTTTTCTTTCTTGTAGTCATTTATGGAATATTGAGCCCTGTTCCTCAATACCACAATTCAAAGGCATCATTTATTCTACTGTCATCCTTATTCACTTTCCAGCTCTCAGATGCACCGGAAGCAACTGAAATGATCACTACTTGGATCAGGTGTACCTTAGTCTTTAAGTGGCACTGTTGCTCTTTGGTACTTTGGAGGAGTCTATGACAGCCCATTTTTCTAATGCAGCACATGAGTTACATTAAAAATAAGTTATTAGCAGCTACTAAATTCTTAGGAACCTGGTGGCTCCATGATTTAATATTCAATTGTTAACAGAAAGGTGAGCATTCCAAACTCACCAGACACTCTACAGAAAGTGTGTGTCAGTTGGCTTCCAGAAACGTTTATAGCCTTGGAAGCTCTTTAGGGTGTGTCCACTCTCCTTTCTATGATGTCTTCATAAGTATGAATCAAATAAATTACAATGGGTTTATTGAGTACATACTCTGTACTAGCAATAACTTACTTGATAGTCACACACACACACACACACACACACACACACACACACACACACATCCCATACTTAATCATTATCCCCACTCATCAGATGAAAAGCTGAGGTCAGCAAATTTAAATAAGCACAGTAAATGATAAAATTGAGCTTTGTTATAGGAATTTTTCCTTCCATTGCTGGACTGAATCAACACACTAATTTCCAAAATAACACCACAACAAACATACTCCAGGCTCTTCACAACATTCATTTCCTTGTAAGGGTTCATAAAATTATTCTGATATACTCTTACCATGTGTCAAATGATTTGTTACAATTCAAAGAGCATTTTTCCTTGTCATGTTAGGAAAGAGAAGAAATAAGACAGGGCCTATTTCTTAGTCAGTCCCCCACTTGAGAGTACATATAGGTCTGATGAGATATAGCTCCCTGTCTTAACAGAGACTGTGAAATGCTTCTGTTCATCAATCATGTAGTGGCTATTTACTTGCCCCTAAGCCACATTTCTCTCCACAAGGCAGCTGGGTCTTCCCCTAAGCAAAGCTCCAATGTGCAGTGACAGATAAATTTCTGCTCTGATTGGGCTGTGAAATCTTAATCTAACTTGCAATGTCTTGGAATACAAATATTGATCACAAACAAATGAAACACAAATTTTGCACCAGATAGGATTGTGAAATGTAATAAGAAACAATTTGTTTAATTATTATGTCATAAAGCTAGCTTTCAGAGTCATATAAATAATAGTGCTTTTCTTAACTTATTCCCGAGTGGTTCCACATTTATGAGTTAATTTTGGTCCGAGTGAACATGTCACCTGGTTTAGAACAAAGGTGAAATGTGAAATCTTCCCATATGATTAACTACCTTTGAAAATCCACTATATGGTCAGCTATGGGTCTGACATCTCACACACACACACACACACACACACACACGCTGTATTGTTGTTGTTAAGTGCGGTCGAGTCGCAGGTGACTCATAGTGAGCATATGAACGAATGTCCTGGACACCAACTGTATAACTTGTCCTTTCTCCAAGTTTATAGGGTTTTCAGTGGCAAGTTATTGTGGAAGTGGTTGCCACTCCTGCTTCCAAGCTGTTTTAATCATGGAGCTTAGCCAAACACTGTCCACCACTGGTAACCATTCTCACATTTGACTCTTCAGTGTCACAATGTTCGGTTTCACAGCAACCATGAGTTACCTCTGTACAGCAAGTGGACAAACCAGGATTACACGACCTTTGGCTTGGGAGCATATGGCATGGATGTACGACAGTCAGACATAGACAGGTTTTAAGTTCTGATGGTGATGGAATAATGTCTCTGGATGCAGTTAGAAAAATAAAGGCAGAAATTGTTACTGTAGTAATTAAAAAGGTTTCGAGTTCCAAGTGGTTTACATCTAAGACTTACAGGAAATAATAATCTGATAGTTTAGATATTTTTTTCAATGCATGTTTACCTACAGAAGTATTTAACCTGCGATTCATAAACCTCTTCCTAGCTAATATTCAGGGGCCCTACCACTATCTAAATACTATCTTGCATTCACACTCAGAGAGGCTGGTGACCCAGTGATAAGAAACTACACTGCAATGTCAACTCCACCAGCTGCTCAAAGGCACAAGTATGGGCATGAAAACCCACTGGAGGATCAGTGAAGAGTCAGTTCCATTTTGATGGCACTCAACAACATCAACAACAATCCCTCTAGAAATTATACACAAAATTTTATGTAAATAAAGGCATATATAATTATGGGGGGAGTTCTGTGTCTTGCACTAATTTTAAAAGACAAAACTAAACCCACTGCCATCCACTCATCCTAACACTCAGCAACTCCAAAGGACAGAGCTGCCCTGTAGTTTACAAGGTTGCAAACTGTTCTCCCTCAGAGTGTCTGGTACATTCAACCCTCTACCTCACTGGTGAGTTTCGAGTGCCTTAACCTCTGTGCCACCAGGGCTCCACTGAGATGACATATCTACTGAAAGATACTATTCCATTGATATAAATCAGTGGAACAGTTGATATTCTTATCTTCCAGAATTTTAGTGCATTGTGTGTTGGTCTGTTAATCCAAAGGCCAACAGTGTAGTCTAGCAACTTCTCCTCAGAGGGAAAAAGATGGTTCTTTTCCTCCCTTAAAGATAGCTGCACACACTAGAGGACTCAAGTGATGATGTCCAGTAAAGTGCTGTTAATTGACAAGTCAAGTGTCCAAGCAACAGCTGTTCCAAAGAATGTTGAGTCAACCAGCTCTGTACAGATACAGCCTTGGGAATCTTATGTGACAATTCTATTTTGACATATTGGATTACTCTGAGTCACATCCAACTCAATGGCAATGGGTTTTCTACATATACTATGTGTGTGTGTTTAAAAAAACAAAAGAACAATTTGCAATGAATAAATCATTGAATGTGCAGAACTCTAAAAAAAAAGAAAATTAAAAAAAACCCAAAAGAACAATAACAACAACAAAAAGTCCAACACAAAACTCAATGTCATCGGGCTAATTTTGAATAGGATTTTTTAAAAATACATTTTTGAGAAGGTAACTGAGTGTCTCAGTTTCTCTCCTTCTCTGCATGTGTGTGTGACATGAGCACAAAGAAAACTTCTGGGACACGCAAGCATCTCTTCTCCATTTGGGATACAGCCATGTTATGCTTACTCATTCTTTACCAGAGGGCAATCTAAACAATAATGGTCTCAGTAATTTGTTGTTTTTGTTTGTTGTTGTTATGTGCCATCAAGCCAACCGCGACTCACGGCCATACTATGTACAACAGCCATAAACCCTGCTCTGTCCTGTGCCAATCTCACTGTCTCTGACACATCTACCCCCATAACCCCAGTCACTGAATCAATCCACCTCACAGAGCGTCTTCCTCACCTGCGCGGTCCTTCCACCCTCAAAAGCATGAGGTCCCTCTCTAAGGACTGGTCCCACGTCGCAACATGTTCAAAGTATGTCAGACGAAGCTTCAGAATCCGTGCCTCCAAGGAGCAGCCCAGTTTAACTTTCTCCAGGAAGAACCTGTTCGTTTTCCTAGCAGTCCATGGTATATTCAATATTCTTCTCCAGCACCACAGCTCAAAGGCATCAATTCTCTTTCTACCACCCCTAGTCATTGTCTAGCTCTCAGATATATAGCAAGTGATTGCAAAGACCATGGCCTGTATTAGCTGTACCTTAGGCTCCAGACTGACATTGTTGCTCTTCAGTACTTTGGAAAGGTCTCTGAAGCAGACATTCCCAGTGCAATACCTCTTTTAATTTACTGAGTTGAAAAAGTGGTATTGTTTCTGATTCTTATTTTCTTGTAAAACTAAGGAAAGTACTCCAATGGGTGTTGATAACCAACTGATGCTATTATTAACGCATAGTTAGTCTTTTCATCTAAATGTGGGCTTCCAGGAGGTTTAAAGACAGTAGAGAAACAAAATACTATAAAGATTATAACATTATCTGAAAAAACTCTGTTCGCTCAGTGTCTAAGACATTGTCTGCTAACCAAAAGGCTGGTTTAAACCCAGCTACTCCATGGAAGAAAGAAGTGGCAGTCTGTTTCTGTAAACATTTACTAGTATTCACAATCCCCGAGTCAGATCCAAAACATAGTTGACCCTCCAGCAAGTTATCAAGAGACTGTAAATGGCAGGGGAGGACATTGCCCATCTTTGTCCTTTGGAGCAGTTGGTGGATTTGAACCAACTGCCTTTAGATCGGCAGTGCAATTCCTTATCCATTGGGATACAAACTCTGGGACAGTCCTACTCTGTTCTATAGTGTCACTAAGTCTAAGTATTGTGTCCTACTGTGCAAAGGACAACTGTAAGGTGGCAGTTAATACCAACTGATCATTCAAATAAAATTATTACAAATTGAACCATAAATCCCAAACTGTTTGGCATTACTGTCCTTTAAAAAATATCTAATGTGAAACCATTTTTTACAAATTACATCCTAAACCATTTTAGTTGGCTTATTATGCAGTCAGCCATTCCTCAATTTCTTTCACATAGCACATGTGGTAAGAATCTCATTTATGTCAAAACAAGCAATTTTCTTAAACTGGAGTCCTCAATCTGCAGAGGTCCTAAAAGCTCAAACTGCGCGACCAGCCTCTCCTCCCTAGACCCTCCATTTACCAGGAGCTGACTCACATTGTGCAAGGCATTTCACACGTATTTCCTCATTTGTCCTCACAACAAGCCTTCAAGAAAGAAACCAAATTGAAGCTGAATTTTAGATGAGGTAAGCAATTGCGACCCAGGACCCCCTTTCTGGAATGAAGGCTTTTCCTATTACCCATCCTTCTCTGAGGAAGGGAGGAACTGATTGCACTGCTCAGGCAGCTGTGTAGACTCTGAAAGTCTTTTGTCCTGTAGCATATTGGCTCTTCTGGGGAATCGATTAAAAAGCAATTGAGCTACAGGAGTGAAGGAGTGGGCTTCCTGAGGACAGAAGAGGAAGGAGCTCGCTCCTTCAATCATCCATGATATTAAAATTGGAACGGATCAATAGCTGTATAAAGCAATTAATATCCTAAAGAAGAAAAAAGTAAGTGCATGATTCAGAGAAAATACATCCTATAATATTAGACCTAGAAAGCATCTTGTAGTAGAATCAATCACACCTCCCAGCAAGCCTATGAGGCAGGGTGTAAGTGCCCATGGTTGGTTTAGTAGGCTGTAATTTTTATTCCAAAGGAGCTCTGGGGGAGTTACATGTCAAATCCTCCCACTCCCCACATGGGAGAAGGATGAAGTCTCCTCCCATAAAGACTTACAGTCTCAGCAACACTACATAGTGTCACCACAAGCTAGAATCTACTTGATATCACTGAGTTTGGGTTTAATCTTTATTCAAGCAGATAACCAGGTCTTTCACCTAAGGAGGTGTGTTCGAACCATCATCCTTTTAGTTAACAGTAAGCTGTTTCATTATTTAGATGGCTTTTGTGGGGGATTTTGTGGGGTTTTGTATTTTGGGTTTTTTTTTTTTTTGTTCCACTTCATCACATTTCAAATTGCACAGTTTTGTACTTGACCGTGAGTGCGCAGGAGCTGGGTAGCACAGTGGTTAATGCAATTAGCTGTTAACCAAATTGTCCATCATTCATACTCTTCAGCTGTTCAATGGGAGAAGGATGGGCAGTTTATTTCCATAAAAATTTACAGTCATGGAAATACCATGCAGCAGTTCTGTCTTAAGGAGTGACTATGAGTTGGAAACGGCTCCATGGCAATGGATTTGAATTTGTTTTGTTTTGATTTATGCTAGATACACTCAACATCCTCTGCTAAAAAAGGGACCAATTCAGTCAGAAACAATCTCCAGTTTAACTTGCGACATAAAAATTGTTTTTAGAAAGCTTTCCTCTTGCATTATACAAAACACATACAAATCTTAGAATTCTTGCATGCACAAGGTGAGTAATTTTACTCTGCTTTGTTATTCCTCATTCTCTGAAGTCACTTTAATGATGTAAAAGACACTCTTTCAAATATTTTGGCCACAGACACATTAAAAATAGTCTAACAATCTAAAGAGGAGATGGCAAGCAGAGGGGTGAGAATGGGCAAGGGAGAAATAACAGGGTCACAAAATTTGGTATGTGGAGGGAGGTGATAAAGGAAATGGAAAAGATTTGGCAGGGATTGGGAAAGACAGGGTAATAATGTTGGGCATGGTTCAATGATGATTAATTTGATAAAACATAATGAATGGGAATGATTGTATAAAACACAGTGTGAATAAAGGATAATGTGAAACAAAAAACAAACAAACAAAAAGTCTAACAATATCTCCCACTTTATGAGAGCGAAACTTACCCATTTTAAATGAGCTCCGGCTTCTCAAGCTGTAAAAACTTGACACAGGGAGGGAGAAGCTGAAAATGGGACAGTGCAAGCTACTACTGTGGTCTTATACAGCTCTTATATAACAGAAAGGAGAGTGGAGATACAGAAGTGCAATGATCTTCAGCAAGGGAAAAAAAACCCAACAAATTTTATAAACCATGAGCTTGAGAACTTACTTGGTAAGGCTCTATGATAGGTTTTGAGCCTTGAAAAGATGTAATAGAGTCAAGTATCAGGTGGATTTCTCTAACTAAGAGCAGTAGAAGGAGAGCTGGAGAAGAGTATCAAATATACCATGGACTGCTAAGAGAACAAACAGGTCCACACCAGAGAGGGTGAAAGCAGACTGCTCCTTTCTCCTTGGTGGCAAAGATGTTGAAGCTCCGTGTGACATACTTTGGGCATGTTTCAAGGAGGGAACAGTCCTTGTAGAGGGACGTCGTGCTTGGAAGGGTGGAAAGTCAGCACAAAAAGAAAGACCCTGAATGAGAGAGATTGATCTAGTAACTAGGGTAATGGGGGAAGGTGTGTCAGAGACAATGAGCTTGGCCCAGGATAGAGCAATGTTCAAAGCTGTTGTACTTCAAGCAAGTGGACAGCACATAACAGCAACAACAATCAGGTGAGTGGGTTAGCAAGCTACCATGGTCTACTCTAAACATGAAGAAATTATATAAATTATTTCTTTGGATTCTTCAAACATGTCTTTTGAATGTATTGGACTAACCAAGCTTAGGTAAAATATTACTTAACACAGTATAGCCTAGAAGTTACAATGGATTACTCTCATCAGATTAGACCTAGGCTTAAATTCTCTCTCTACTTGGTTCTCCAGTTATAATTCTTGTATTGGAAATTTTGAGGTCAGATACAGATCCAGCTTGTCTATGTTGTGTTTTTTTCGGTTTTTGTTTTTGATACTGTAGTTTTTCCATTTGAGACATGAACTATGGTGAGGATGCTAAATGTTATATAAAAATCCTAAAACCTAGCACACAAATAATTTACTATTTCAATGGTATGCTTTGCCATAACTATATGGCTATCAACTGAATGAGCCGATACATGGGACATGAGGATTTCTTTCATTATTTTAAAGATAAAATCGAAATTTAGCTCCCATTTTTGGAGGGTACAGGGAATATATTCTTTGCTGCATATTTCTGAACTAAGTCATCAACAAGAATGAGAATTTCCAATTTTTGAACAAGGCATGCCTCTCACTTACCTCGAATTGCCATTCTATTTGAAGGATGTCTAGTTTTTCACAATCTAATTCTTCTTGCCTCCACCCAGTTTAAATGTGCAGCTGGTCACACTAGGATGCCTTGTATGTTGTAAGGATGCTAGAAACTACACAACCTATAAATATCTCAAGTATTAGAAGGATCATCAAGAGTGGACAGATTCCAGCAGATTTTCCAGATTAAGATACTACATGATCCACATCACAAAACCTAACAGTATTAACTCTAATTAGTATGACAGAATATTGACTAATGTGTAAAAAGGGACTTCTGATGGCCTAGTGGTAAGGAAGTGTACTGCCAAACCGAAGGCATGCAGTTTGAATCCACCAGCTGCTCTGTGGGGGGGAAAAGATGGGCCATCTTACCTTACGCAATTTACCACCTCTGAAAACTCACTGGAGAGTCAGCTTGAGTCAGTTCCAGCTGGATGGCACATAACAAGAACAACACTGTATTGTTGTTGTTATGTGCCATTGAGTCGCTTGCAATTCATAGTGACCCATGTACAACAGCCATAAAGCCTACCCTATCCTGTGCCAATTTTATTGTCTCTGACACACGTATCCCCATTACCCCAGTGACAATCAATTCATCCCATCAAGAGTCTTTCTCTCCTGTGCTGTCCCTCCACCCTCCCAAGCATGATGTCCCTCTCCAAGGACAGATTCTGACTTGCAACATGGCCAAAATGTGTCAGATGGAGTTTCAGAATCCTTCCCTCCAAGGAGCATTCTGGCTTCACACTCTCCAGGATGAACTTGTTTGTTCTCCTAGCAGTCCATTTTCAATACTCTTCTCCAGCACCAGTTCAAAGGCATCAACTCTCCTTCTATCATCCATAGTCGTTGTCCAGCTCTTGGCCAATATCAGGTGCCCCTTAGTCTCCAAACTGATATCGATGCTGCTCAGTACCTTGGATATGTCTCTGACAGCCAACTTACCTAATGCAATTTGTCTTTTAATTTCCTGGCTGCTGGTATCAAGAGTGTTGACTGTGGAGCCAAGCAAACTAAATCTGTCAACAATCTCCATCTCTTCATCCTCTATCATGATGCTGCCTATCAGCTCAGTGCTGAGAATCTTTATCTTGAGCCTCAATCCACATTGAAGGCTTCAGTCCTTGACCTTCGGCAGCAAGCACTTCAGGTCCTACTCAGTTAAAGAAAGCAGTGTGTGTCATCTGCATAACACAGATTGTTGATGAGTCTATCTATTAAAGGAAGTAACCCGGTGGTATAGTACTTTATATACTAATACTGCCAATCAAGAGGTCAATGGTTTGAATTCCCTTGTTGATCTGCAGAAGCAAGATGAACAGGTAGAGTCCTCTCAAAGATATTTACAGCACTGAAAACCTCCTAGAGGGTCCACATGAGTCACAAGTGACTCGACGACAGTAAGTTCTGTGCTGGATGACAAGTTTCCTACAGTGGAAGGCACTCAAAACACATAGTAGCCACAACAGTTAACTCAGGCACAGAAAGTATCACGAAGGTGAAGCGAGACTAAGCAATGCTTTTAGTTTTCTTGTCATGTGGTTGTCATGAGTTAAGGCTGAGACACACCAACTACCAACAATGAATAACTCTTGTGAGAACTGATAAATTTAATGTCCAGACTTCAAAGTATGAGGAACCAATCCTTCCACCCAAAAACATACCACATCTAGCTAATTTACAAAGCTCCACACTAACACCTTGATGAATCTACTTCCACTTAGTTTGTTCTAACTGAATATACAGATAACAATCAAAACTAAACCAGCTATCCTGAAGTGTATTCCAATGCATGAAAGCCCTATGATTTGGAGAGCAGAACTGTGCTCCATGTGATTTTCAAGGGTGTGACCTTTCAAAGCAAATTGCTCAGGCCATCTATAGTGGTGCCCTGGGGGAGGTGGACGTCAGAGCTTAAGGGTGTACACCATCCAGACGCTAAACAGACAATGGGCAGACTATATATGATAAAAGAACTCTGATCCATACCCTCTGAAATTGACAGCCCAAGCACCAAACACATAGCCTCTTTAGCAATTGGCCTGGAATAGGCAGTACTTGGTCCATGCTTGCCACCTTGGTAGCTGATCCATCACCTGCTCCAGGAGAGAAGGATGGGCAATCTCCTCCCATGTGATTTACTGCCTTTGAAGGCCCCTGGAGGATCAGCTGTAGTTTTTCTGACTCGATGGTGTATAGCATCCTAACTCAAGACCAAATAGAGAACGCCCCCCGAACTCATCATGTAAGATGGGCACTTACAGTCTGTCCAACCCCAGCTCCAACAACCTCCAATGAAAACATCCTTAAAGCATCCTCCTGTTTTAACTCTAGATCAACCGCACTCTCATTTACCTTTGAATCTCTGCCAGAAGCAAGTGGTGATGACTGTGATCATCACAAGCTCGGAACAGCTCTTTGTTCTACTGGGGTAGTGTTTGGTTATTTTCACAAAAGTATAAGTAACTAATGCTTCTAGTTCCACTTCCAGTGACACATTTTTATTCATTCACTTTAAAGCATGGTTCCTTTGAGACTTTGTGTTCCAGAACACTATTCGTACAAAAATGTGCATTAAGCATGAAGCTGCAAATTTTCAGATTGAACACACATGGATTAACTAAACTCTGGTGAAGAAATGGGACGCAACCAGCAGCTCCTAGGCTCCTTCCCTTCCGCTCTTTCCCAGGCACCACGACGTCCACATCACATACACCACATGGTTTGTTTTGGCCTGTTTTTTGTATCTCATCCTTTCATACCACATCAGACAGTAGTGACAGTAGTGTTGACAGCTAGTGTCTTTAACTCAATGCTTTATTTCCCTTTGACATTTAATGTTGTATTTTCATTTCCATGTGATATTCTAATATAATTAATATAAGATATAAATGTTTGCACTTTACTTCTAAGAGACGGTTATGTTGCTTTTAGTACAAGGGAGCTCTGGTGGCCTAGTGGTAAGTAGCTGTGATGCGATCCCAAAGGCACATGATTCAAATGCACAAGCTGCTCCATGGGAGAATGACAGGCAATCTCCTCTCATGGAATTCACTGCCTCTGGAAACCGACTGGAGGTTCAGCTATAAGTCAGCTCCGACTCAAAGGTACACAACAACAATGACAACAAGTAGAACTAACAGTGGACATTTTCATGCACATCTTTTGAAGAATTACATATCTTTATTTGGGATATATCAAGAGTTCAGGATCATAGTGTATTCATAAATTTTAATTTGAAACATAGGGAATTATTATTGTTGTTGTTATTAGTATTAGGTGCTGTTGTTTCAGTCTTAAGAAAACGCTGTCTGGCCCTGCACCATTCTTCCAGATGTTACCTCATCTGAGCCGCTGCTGCAGCCACTTTCAAGCCTCAATTTCATGGAGGGTCGTCTGCTTTTTACCAAGCATGACGTCCCTCTCTAGCGACTGGTCCCTCCTGACAACAAGCCCATTGTAAGTGAGATGAAGTTTCACCATCCTGGCTTCTAAAGTGCAATCTGAGACAGATTTATTCCTTCTTCTCGAAATCGATGACATTATTCAATACTCTTTATCAACGTCATTATTCAAATATGTCAATACTTCCTCAGATCTCCTTTTGCACTGCCCAGTTTCTGAATGCATATTAAGAAACTAAAATGCATTGCTTAGTTCTGATTCATCTTGGTCCTCAAAGCAATGTTTGCTTTTTTTAGCACTTTAAAGAGCTAGTATATTTACTCAATGGAATATATCATTTTATGGCTTCACGTCTGCCTTCTGTGGGCATGGACTATTGACTCAAATAAATTAAAATCCTTGACAACTTTACTCTTTTCTCCATTTATCATGATGTTGCTTGTTGATCCAGTTGTGAGTAGTTTTGTTTTATGTTGAGGTGTAATCAACATAAATCATGGGCACACGTATTTGTAGCCACTAAAACTGAAGGAGTGATTTAGTGGGCAAATAAGTCTGATCCTAATCTTTAATTCCTTAGATTGTTATGTATCAACACTAGCTAACAATAAAATCAAACAACTCAATACAATTCATTGCTGTCTAATTGGAACCATCCCATAGGTGACCCAGGTTTTTAAAAACAGTATAGCACATGCGAGGTGATTATCCATCTTTTGGCTTCAGAGAAGACGGCATGTTTGAACAGCATGCTTTTGGTTTGGCAGTGTAAGCCCTTACTGACTGGGTCACAAGAGTTCCTCAACAACAAAAACAGTACATCTATTTTACGTTTTTCTTTAAAAACACACATACAACACTGTAAATAGTATGAAAATTTTCCATTCTCTAGAAATACACAGGCTAGCTTACATGAAATGTAAATTATACTTACTGGAAATAAATGTATCTGGGAATGCCAGTATAAGAAAAGCATCTTTGGCTTTCTTTTTATGTAGCATAAAGAAAGATGAAGCTTGCATTTTAGGGATACTTAAACTAAGCAGGACAAACTTTTCCCTTATATAAGCTGCGGGAAGCAGGAACCAGGTTGAATTTATCTTTATATTCCTACATCTGCCACACGCCCTGGTTCATAGAAAGCTCTGAGTAGATGTTTGAGGAATAAATGAATCCTCAAAAAGCCATGTCAGCAAATGCTCATCTTGAAATGGTCTTTTAATGAAGTGTGAGGTGGAAAGACACTTGATGAAAATCATTAAACTGCCTTCCAGCCTTCACTGTTTGTGTTTCAGGCGGACAGCACAGAGCCTGGAATGTGCCCAGGGGCCCTGCCTCTCTGTAGAAAGCTTGGAAAGGCTGGAGCCAAACAGAGAAGGAAAGCAAATGTTTACATTTTTTAGTATCTCACCAAGGTCACTCACCTGTGCATTTGCATTCGTGCCCTCCAACCCCAAGACTGCTGAAGAAGGATTCTGCTCCAATATGGAGGTAAAGTGCATACCAGAGAAGGGAAGCAGAAACAAAGCAAAACCTGGTATCATCACTAGGGGCATGGAGTAAAAGCTGCACCCGAAAGGGTGTCAAAGGGGCAAAGTAAAAACGAGCCATGGTCTGTGGCAGCACTAGCAACAAGTACGTTAACGGAGCCAAAATTCATTTCATTTTATTACCAGTAAGTAAGCAAATCCATCCATCTTTAACAAGAGATATAAGTAAGATTCTCATGGGGGGAAATAAAGGGAAGTCTGATACCATAACTTATGCCACAATTGTCCCTCCTTTGGAATCTAAGAGTAAAGACGGCTCAAGAATCTCAGGACAATAGTCTCACTTACAATTCAGTCAATGAGTATAATAAACTTACAAAATTCCTGTTTTACATCCTAGCCAAGTTCCTAAGTTCTTAAAATCTTGAGACCAATCACTGAAGATCCAACTATATACTTCTTTGGTGAAGAGTAGAAGAGTAAGACAGTAACAGAAATTACAGTGGGGGGAAAAGTCTACAAGTCTGGAAGCCTACATAAGCCATGACATCCACTACCCTCAGTCACAAGGAACAAGGTACTCTCACCACTGACAAATGTCACCAAGGGTACAATAGATCAATCTATTAGAATAGGAGAGAAATGCAGAAGAAAATGAAAATTCTTATACAAAGGCCAGACTAAATATGTGTATAGATAATCCATTTAAAATGGTGTTTTGGGGTAATGGTAGAAACATGAATTTTGTTTTACCCTAATTCATTAATGTTGTGCAAGTTTCTTTTGTGTTTTTCATTAAAGTTTTTTAGGGAAAGTTCATCTCCAGTTTGATAATTTCTATACAACTTGATTAAGGAGCTCTGGTGCTGCCAATGAAAAGGTGCAAGGTTTGAAACCACCAGGTGCTCTGCAGGAGAGAGACGAGCAGTCAATCTCCTTCTGTGTGATTTAGTGCCTCTGTAAACCAGCTGGAGGATCAGCTATGAATGAGTTTCCAAATGACAGTAAGGAACAACGACACAATTGATCAGTGGCGCTGGCTGTGGTTTCCACATTGTGTCAGCATTCGCATTAAATGTGTTTGGTCAGTCAATTTCTTTTTCTCCCCTTTTTTTAAAATTTTATTATATTAATTTTAATGAACATTTACAGAAATTTTGGATTTACATTCATTCATTGTTGCACTTTTCTCCCTGCCCACCCCTCCCCCCAGTTCGCTCCTCTCTTAGAAAAGTAAAAGAAAAATTCTTTAATTGGTATACAATCCCCCCCACACCCCCACCCTGAGTACACTCCACTATGCAACCTTAATTCTGGATTCTTGTGATAACCATAATACCCTTTAAAAGGGATATATGATAGGGTATTATGGTCAATCCATTTCTACTGCTCTAGCTTTCTGGCATCTTCATCCCCTTTCTTTTGATTAACAGTTGTGCCTTTTACCACTACTCTAAGAGTGATACTCTTGTGTTCCGTGTTATTCTACTCTTCTATTAAAAGATCATCTCATGAAATAGTTTTGCTATCTCAGGGAGACCTTTTGCCTCAGTAGTCCAGGTAGTCTGGCCTTTGTATTAAGAATTTTAGTTTTCTTCTGCTTTTTTCTTCCACTCTAAATAGGTGCAATGCTCTAAGACAGGAGCTTTGGTGGCCTAGTGGCAAGAAGCTGTGCTGCAATTCTGAAGGCATGCAGTTCAAATCCACTAGCTTTTCCATGGGAGTAGAATGGCCCATCTTCCCCTGAGGCATCTTTCAAAGGTACACAGGGAAAACCAGCGGGAAGAGGCCCTTGGGGACAGGGACAACGTGCTCCTGGGCGGAAGGGAAGCCTGAAAGTGGTGCACAGGGGGAAGTCACCTCAGATAACAACGAAGAGGCATCTTTCAAAGGTACACAGGGAGCGATTAACTGACTCTGAAAATCCACCAGAGTCTGCTATGGGTTGGTTCCAACTCTACGGTAATACTACCACCACAACAGAAGATATTTAAGATCAGTTAGTTTCGTGTGATGTAGAAGCAAATCATTATTTCAGAAACATTTTTATTTCCTCCTTACTTTGAGGCAGAAGAAAAATTCCACAGACTGATTTTAGCAGAAAGGGTTGAAATGTAAAGCAGTTTTAAAGTGATTTTGTTCAAAATTATGTTCTACAGAATATTCTTTTACATTCTACATACTCATATTTTTAAAATATATTTCTATAACTTTCTGCAGGTGTTCACAAGTATAATTTTTGTCTTTTTTAAGAGAAAAATGGTATTTTAAAAACTTATCATTGAAAAGAGCAAAGTGTATGAGTCATAAATTCCACAAGGTAAATGCACTTGTATGATGCACAGAGATCCAGAAACAGAAATTGCCAGCCTCCCAAAAATGTCTCTCATGCTCTAACTTCTGACACAGGAGATTAGTTTTGCCTTCATAGATATTTTTTAATCTAGCAAAACTCTGATAAATTCTTTGTGACCTTTATTGAAGTATTCATTTAATTTCTGCTAGCTCTTCCATTTCTTCCTGGAAAATAGAAGTTTATCCCATGAGAACAAGTAAAGTGGACCAGAGCAAAACAGTAATATCAACTTGCCACTAGGCAAGGAAACCTTTGAATGCCTATCATTTGCACATACTATGGAGCGTAAGACCTTATTTTTTCTTTTTCACTCATAGAACCACTTTAAAACAAAAAGATTATGTTTCAGTAAAACAACTTGCAGATAGTGGATATATTTGCATAACAAGATTTATTCCTGCTTAGTTCACTACCATCTGTTTTCATGTTTTAAGTAGGAAGATTTATATATGAAGCAATCTTATATAACTCTTCACATCCTATTTTTAGAAAGAGCAATTGGCTTGAGTTCTGATTATTTTCTCTACATATATAAAGTCATTTTCATAAGGTAGAAAGACACAAATGCTCTCATATTCAATATTCATTTTCCCCAATAAATAATTTTGAAGAGAAATATGGTAAGAACAAGTGCTTGTTCCACTGAATATAAACAAATAATTGAGATATTTATTAGGATATATACCCTCCAATGGCTTTGGAGAGTGATAACTTTTTCTAAATTTTCTTTTTTTATTGAGAAATATTGCAAAATACACACCAATTCAGTATTTTTACATATATAATGCAGTGATACTGATTACATTGCTCATGATTTGCAAATATTATTCCCCTCTTTTCTAAGATGTTTCTTTCTCCTTAGCATAACTCACTTCCACTACAGATATTATAGAATTTTTTCAAGTTGCTATTATCATAAGATTGGAAGGAGCGGTGGCATCCACTTCCATAATAGCTTGCCTCCGGAAACCCTATGAACCTGGAGAGAGGATGAAAGGCACCCAAGTATCTAGGACTCTCCTTCATGGGGTTGCTATGAGTTGCCTGTGACTCGACAGGCACTTAACAACAGCAACATTATCATAAGAACTGATGATTTTTAACTATTAATATTTATATGAAGACCCAAATAACTAGACATAGAAAAAACTCATAGTTGACTTCTACTGATATTTTCTCAGAGTAAAACTGAATTATGTTAGGAAGTAATTGTATTGCTAAAAATACAAATAAAATAAAATAAAAATTAAATATCTTGGCACAACTTTCTGTGTTAACAAATTGTGAGTATTAAATTACATACAATTAACTGAGATCTCTCTATTTATAAAAATAATTTTTAAAGCACCTAACGCAGCTAACAAAAATAACACAGAAAGTGAGGGGGAAAATACAATTATTAAGATATTTTATTCATATAAATCGCCTTCACAGTATGTAAAATATACATAATTGACTATACACTGCCTCTTTTAACTATCAAAGTAGTTTATGGTTTTGAGCTATAACCTTACAAGGTTCAAAATTACAGTATTATAAAAAGGAACTATGCTTTGCTCTTGATCATTTTATGCTTTTTGACCACAAGGGGGCCATAACTATCTTTTATTTTTCTTTTTTTTTAAGCAAGTTAAACTCGCAAAGAAAATTGGGATGATATAACAGATTAATCAAAATTAAGTTTCTACTATTAAAAAAAACTCCTATGTGAATCTAAGTTCTAAAATGGATATTAATATGGATTAGAGATGTTCGCTGCATAAGTATTATGCATTTGAAGAATCAGATTTTTAAGAAACATAATCAAGTATATATCCCTACTTCTGTCTCAAAACAGGCATATTTGTACTTTCTTAAACTATTACTAATCTTCAGCTTAGCTGTCTTTTGTCCTTACTAGAATTAGTATTGAATATGATTGCTTGTGAGAATTGCTATAGATTTTACCCATGCAATGAGATTTAAATGCAGGTAAAAAACCTCCAGCCACTAGCTAATCCAATGACCACAAAGTAATGCTTATGAATAAATAAAACTATCAAAACCATGCTAGAATAAATAAACAAGCAAACAGAAAGGGGAAAACAATGCCTCACAAGAGGATGCTTTGTTTCTTTAAAAAAAATTGAAAAGGAAAATTACTAACAGATGGAATGTTATTCTATATAAGGCAAGTAAACATTTTGTTCTAATATTCTCCACAGTGTCTCTAGCAAAACCGATTCTTTATCTAAAGATAAAACTGCTGTATATATATTCCAAACCACTGTTAGAGTAAAATGAAACCAAACCAATTATCCTACTGTTTTTGTTGCTGATTGCCTTTGAGGCCTGAAGTCTTTCTGTAACTATCATAATTTCTCCAAGTTTATAGAGTTTCCAGAGGCATGTGGTTTAGGAAGTGGATGCTACTCCTGCTTCCAAGCCAGTCTTAATCTATGAGCTCTAACTAACATTGTCAACCATGTGTAATCATTATGGCATTTAACACACCACTGACACACTGTTCAGTAAAACAGGAATCCCATGTTATCTCAGTACAGCAAAATGACAGAAAAGTGCTGTACCACATAGTAAAATGTTCATTTCAAACACAATTAAAATCAGACCCAAGGGCCACAGGCCCAAATGACTCTTTAAAAGCCCCAGCTCCTGTACCAGTCTCTCATTAGCTCCAACAAGAGACTTCCAGCCCACTCTCACTACCACCAACCAGGACATATCTTACACATGGTTCTATTTCAAGTTCTTTATTTGACAACTCTAAAGTTATACAACACACTTACAAAAGCTAAATATGAGACTGAGGGAAGGTGAAAAAAAAAAAAACAACCCTCAAAAAGATTGGCCAAACTGTGATTTCACTATTACTACACTCAGTTGATTCAATCTTACATATTAAACTTTCATATGCCAAGTGTTAATAAAACAATAATTTTAATAATAAGTTATTGAGCTGAGGGATAAATGAAATACAAATCTTTCTGGAATAATAATAAAACTTTTATTGGTACCTTTTTAATTTTAATATATCATACAATGCATACCTTTATTCTCATAGATGTCATAATTTTTTTAAAAAATATTATTTTGCCTGAAATATCAAAGAAAATGAAAAATCTAGTGGCTAGAGTTTTATGTTTTGAGATGTAGCATCATGACAAGCAAGCCAACAGGCTATAGAGAAAGAGACAAGAATAACTCTAATATAATCCTAAAATATCAGTATACATGGCGCACAAATGTGTCCTCTGGTCTCAGTACTAAGGAAATTGCTATTCCCATGACTCATTCATTCCCCTCATTGAGCTAATGGAATATGCTCATCATCTTCCCTATATACTGGTGACACACTATGTGCCAGGAAATACGTAATAAATCAACAATATTCCCTTCCCAATATCCCTATGAGGAAGATTAAGAAGTAAATACAACGGAACAGAAAGTGGTGTTTCTTAAACAAGCACCAGCACTATAGTAGGACAGGGGATTGTTAAAAGAATGCAGTATTCATGAAGAAGAAAGACTCTAGAAGTGTTAACAAGTTACCACTAAGTCTTACATGACACAAAGTTAAGCCAATTTACATGACGAGAATGTAATTTTCTATACATAACTTAAGAAACTTTCAGTTCTATCTATAAGAAGCTCTAGTGCTACAGTGGTTAAGAGTTTGGCAACTAATAGAAAGGCTGAAACTCACTAGCTCTCATTCTGTGGAGGGTAAAAATGCTATGTTCATCTGCTTGGCTCCACGGTCAACATTCTTGGCGCCAGTAGCCAGGAAATAAAAATCCTATTGTGATAGGAAAGTCTGCTGTTAGGGACCTCTCCAAAGTACTGAAGAGCAATGGTGTCACTCTGGAGACTAAGGTATGTCTGATACAGGCCATGGTCTTTGCAATCACTTGCTATGCATCTGAGAACTGGAAAATTACTAGGGAGGATAGAAGGAGAACTGATGTCTTTGAGCTGTATTGCTGGAGAAGAGTATTGAATGTACCATGGACTGCCAAGAAAACAAACAGATTCATCCTGAAGACGGTTAAACCAGGCTACTCCTTGGAGGCAAGAATTCTGGGGCTTCGTCTGACATACTTTGGACATGTTGTAAGGACGGACGGGCCCTTGGAGAGGGACATCATGCTTGGGAGGGTGGAGGGATGTCGCAAGAGTGGAAGACCCTCTATGAGGCGGATTGATTCAGTGACTGGGGTAATCGGGATGGGTGTGTCAGAGTCAGTGTGGTTGACACAGGATAGAGCAGAGTTTAGGGCTGTTGTACATAGGGTTGCTATGAGTTGCAAGTGACTCGACAGCACCTAACAACATAACAACATTCTCTTCCACAAAGATTCTAAAAAACTCCCAAAATTTATTGTCTCCACATTGGAGCTGGCTCATAGCTGACCCTCCAGCAGGTTTTCAGAGGCTGTAAATCTCAAAGGAGTAGCCAGTGGATTTGAACCATCTGTTAGTGTTCGTAAGGCAACTCCTTATTCACTAGGTCATCACAAATCAGAATCACAAAAACTCTTTAGGTTACCTCTACATATCAAAAGTTCTGATTTGATTTTAGGGTTTTGATCTGTTCTGTAGCAGAGTTGCTGTTATTATTGAGGATCTGACCCTGACCCATAGAGGACCTTCCGGAAGGTTTTCAGAGGCAATAAACCCCATGGGAAGTTATTGCCCATTGTTCTCCCACGGAGCAGCTGGTGGATTTATACTGCGTGCCTCAAGGCTGGCAGCACAACTCTCGTTACCATTAGACCACCAAAGCTCCTGGAATGAAAAATAAAGATCTTACGATTCAAAGAGCTAATCTGCATCAAATGGTAATATACTATATATTGGTATATGTTTTCCAAACAGATTAATTGTTGTGGTGTTGTTGCTATGTGCCATCAAGTCTGAACTAACTCATAGCTAAGCCTCCACTAGGTTTTCAAAGGAATTAAATTGTACAGGAGGAGATTGACCAGTTTGTCTCCTGTAAAGTAGCTGGTGGATTCAAACCCTGTGCCTTTGGGACTGCAGCACAACTTCTTATAACTAGGCTACCAGATTATGTGGTGACCATTCTAGGCATGTATAGCTAACATGCAAAATATTTCCTACTTGTCTTTCAAAAGACCTTCAACAATATGCACTTGGCATTCACAAAAGAACATACTATGTGATGATGATGTTTCTCCCTTTAGATGTGACAGTCATAATTTAATCTCTAGATTAACCAATTTTATATGAGAAAAGACTATTAGCGTGAGCACTTTCTCCAATGATACAGTTAGAATGAAAAAATGCAACAGTTATTAGATGTTCTTCCCTTTTTCAAGCAGTAAGTCTTACACTGCACCTTTTGTAAAATCATTGAACTTGATTATATAATTTTTAAAATAGGTTAAAAATCACAGTATGTTAAGCTCCATTTGACTAATATGTTTTGAACGACAGTATTTAATCACTTATGGAAGAGTTACCAAACCATACAACTGATTTGCCATCTACAGTAAAAGACAAAAAAATTTGTACTATAAAAAAAAAGAATGAAAAAAAAAAAGAATGAAGCAAAATAATAAATAATGTATTAGCAAGAACCTGGCAAAGGAAATATTTTAGTAGCAATGGTTGAATCCACTTATAGTTCTAAGTGAATATTTTAATAAAATCACAAATAAAAACTTTCTTTTATGAATCAATTAAAATTATATACTGTATATAACGCCATCCACTCCTAAAAACATGCCTCTGGAAGCTCTGTGAAACTTGATAAATTTCGATATTTGAAGAGGGGCTTTTGCTCACAGGGTCGCTATGAGCCATGCTTGACTTGAAGGCCATCAACAACGCAACATTACAACATATGTAGTATTTAAATAACTGCACTATTATTATGGTACTGTATTTAAAATGAACATTTTTTTTCAATTTTTACCAATACCTAGATACTTTTGTATTTAGTATTTATATAAACTAAGTAAAAAGCCTGAAACACTTCCTGCAGAAGGTCAAGGACTGCAGCCTTCAATACGGATCGAATCTCAACATCAGGGAAACTAAGATTCTCACCACTGGGTTGATCGGCAGCATCACGATAGATGGTGAAGAGACTGAGATTGTTAACAGTTTCCATTTGCTTGGCTCCACAGCCAACACTCTTGATACAGCAACCAGGAAATCAAAAGATGAATTGCACTGGGAAAGTCTATTGTCAGGGACATCTCCAGAGTACTAAAGAGAAATTATATCAATCTGGAGACTAAGATGCACCTGACCCAGGCCATGGTCTTTGCAATTGCTTGCTATGCATCTGAATACTGGACAATGATGACTACGAATGATAGGAGAGTTGATGCCTTTGAGCTGTAGTGTTGGGAGTATGGAATATAGAATGAACTGCTAGAACAAACAGGTTTGTCCAAAGAGAGGGTGAAGCCAGGATGCTCCTTAGAAGCACAGATTCTGAAGCTTCGTCTGACATACTTTGGACATGTTGCAAGGCGGGACCAGTCCTTGGAAAAGGATGTCCCGCTTGAGAGGTTGGAGGGACAATGCAGGAGAGGAAGACCTTCAATGAGGTGGATTGATTCAGTGACTGGGATTAATGGGGATAAGGGTGTCAGAGACAGTAAGACTGGCAAGGGATAGAGCAGGGTTTAGGGCTGTTGTACACAGGATAGCTATGAGTCACAGGTGACTCAACAGCACACAGCAGCAACAACAAGAAGTAAAAGAAACAGAAGCAGAAATAAACACTGTTCTAAATCCTAAAAACAACCTTTACAAGTTTCTTCCCACTCTTAACAAAATTCAAACAATATTACCAAAAATAAACCTTTCTCAGCTTTTAGTTTTAATCTGAATTCAGAAAAAAAAAGCACCAGAAATTCTAATAACTAACATTTCTAACAAGAACTTAAATTTACCTAAACAGAAAGTAACACATTTGGGGTGGAGCTCCCCAATTATACAAGTGTGGAAGGAGGAGTGGCATCTACTTCCATAATAGCTTGCCCCCGGAAACCCTATGAACCTGGAGAGAGGATGAAAGGCACCCAAGGGTCGAGGACTCTCCTTCATAGGGTCACTATGAGTCGCCTGCGACTCGAAGCCAGGCACTTAACAACAATAACATCAACAGAGAGAGAAAGAGAGAGAGAGAGATCAGCTGGCCCAGTGAAGAGAAAACAATGTGACCAGGACAAAGGTGGGTGACTTCTGGTTTGTGGCCTTCCGGCCAGTCTTTCATTGTTTTTGTTCAGACATTCCTCTAGGTCGTATAGTCGTGGTGTACAAGTTGCTGTCCCGCAGTCACTTGTGGTTGCTGTGGGGCTGAACACTGTGACCCTGATGTGTCAAATGCATTAATGGTTGGCTACCCAATATGGACAGAGAGTGGGGTGGAGCTCCCCGATTAAACAAGCGTGGAAGGAGGGGCGGCATCCACTTCCATAATAGCTTACCTCCAGAAACCCTATGAACCTGGAGAGAGGATGAAAGACACCCAAGCGTCTAGGACTCTCCTTCATAGGGTCGCTATGAGTCGCCTGTGACTCGACGGCACTTAACAACAGCAACAACAAACACAAAGTAACAGGCTTGTTATTATTGTTGTGTACCATTTGGAGGCTCCACCAACAGCTGCCCATCCAGTGGGTTTTCAGAGTCAATAAATCACACAAGAGAAGCATGTCCATCTTTCTTCAGTGGAGCACCTAGTGAAGCTGTTAGGTGCTAGCTGAACACAGACACATACAGACACACACACACATGCACACGTGTTTTTGTTTTAAAAAGTATTCTTTTTATTGAGTGTTTAGTGAAAGTGTGCAAAGAAAATTAAGTTCCCATTTAACAATTTCCATAATGTCCAGTGGCATTAGTTATATTTATCATAATGTGTCAAAGTTCTTTTTAATTGTGTTCAGTTTGTTCCCTTTCCAATACTCTAGAGGTCTTATCTTTATTATGTTTTCAGTTTTGGTTTTGAGCAATTATTGGTATTTTGGTCATATACTGATTGTTTTCAGTAGGGTACAGTTCTTACAGTGACTATTCCTTATTGAAAAGCTGTCACAGAGCATAGATTCAATTCTCACAATTTTACAGAAGTGTGTTAGGGTGATCCAGGGTCAGAGAGAGGCTCTTTGCTCCATTTTTTCATTCATTTGTTTCTCCCATTCTATTCTACCCAATACCAACTATTGTGACTCCAGGCTAAAGGTCTGTGATGGCCACCAAGCACCATCTAGCTCTTCTGTCTCAGAGTAGATCAAATTGTACCTTCAAGTTGTGCCTACAAACATGCTTCTTCTATGGCATTCTACCTTACCCTCTTATTGTTTTGCTTTTATTATTTTGATGAGGGGAGATGGGTACGGCATTTGTGTTTAAACCACCATTCACAAGTTTTAAGATCCCAGATTGTACTCACTTCATTAGTTGATGAACTATACTACACCAAGTGACTAAGTCTATTGAGACTATGGATCTAAGTTTTCAAACCTAAATAATAATAAATTAATAATAATATTAATAATAATAATAATAATAAAGTGTTGAAATGTGCTTGGTAATATGTGAGAGATACCTGTATTTCACATGTTCCAAAGAAGACTCCATAGTAAAAAGGATAAGATCTAGCCTGCAAAAGGAAAATTCAGAGCTAAAAGAAAGGTTGGGAAATCAAACATACAGGAAAGGGAGCTCTGGTGGCTTACTGGTAAGAAGCTGCCCCACAATCTCAAAGGCACGCAGTTCAAATCCATCAGCTGCCACATAGGAGAAGGACAGACAATCTCCTCTCATCAGAATAACTGCCTCTGAAAACCCACTAGAAGGTCACCTGTGGGTTGGTTCCGACTTGACCATACACAATGATAACATGGAGGAAAAGATCTGGCAATCTGCCCCTCTAAAGATTACAGCCCAGGCAACTCTACAAGGCATTTGAGTCTAACAAATTGGGTTCTAGAAATTGACATTAAAAGCACACCACAATCGGATCCTTTGCCATTCTCACCATCTCTGACACACTCAAGTCCACTGCCGCAGTCATCGTGTCAACCCACATGCTCAAGGGTTTTCCTGTCTTCTGCCACCCCTCCACTTTCCCCAGCATGACGTTCCTCTCTGAGGACTAACCTGTCCTATCAATATGCCCAAAGAATGTGAGGCAAAACTCCATCAGCTTCTCTAAGACATATTTGGTTTGTTTTTTCTTTTGGCCAGTCTTGAAATTTTCAGAACTCTTCTCCAACCCCACAGTTCAAAGGCATCAATTCTTCTATCATCCTTAGTCGTTGTCCATCTCTCAGATGCACAGCAGGTGACTGAAAAGACCACAGCTTGAATCAGGTGCACTTAAGGCATGTTACTAGTAGAAACTATTCTTTGGAAAAGGACATGATACTTGGAAAGGTAGTGGGACAGCAAAAGAAAGGAAGATCCTCAACCAGAGAACCAACACACTGACTACAGCAATGTCAGAGATTGTGAGGTTGGCACTGCATAGGGCAGGAGTTGGATGTGTGTTCATCAGGTTGCTATGAGTCATATTCAAGGTTGTTAAAAATTACAGGTTGTTTAGCTCCACAGTCAACTCTCCTGGCACCAGCAGCCAGGAAATCAAAAGGTAAATTGTACTGGGAAAATCTGCTGTCAGGGACCTTTCCAGAGGGGCTAATAAACAATGATATTGGTATGGAGACTATGGTGCACCTCATCCAGACCATGGTCTTCATAATTACTTGCTATGCATTAGAGAGCTGGACAATGACTAAGAATGATAGAAGAATCAAGGCCTTTGAGTTGTGGTGCTGGACAAGAGTCTTGAACATACCATGGGCCACAAAGGAAACAAATAGGTCTGTAGTTGAGAGGGTGAAACCAAGTTTCCCCTGGGAGCTAGGATTTTGAAGCTCACATACTTTAGGCATGTGGCCTGGAGAGACTGGTTCTTGGAAAAGAGCATCATGTTCGGAAGGGTGGAAAGACAGAGAAGAAGAGGAAGACCCTGGATGAGATGGATTGATACAGTAACTGGGGCAATGGGGGGTAGGTGTGTCGTAGTCAGTGAGACTGGTTCAGGAAAGAGCAGGCTTCAGAGCTGATATACACAGGGTTGCTATGACATCGCAAAGCAACAATAACAATAATGTAGAGGTAGAGTCTTCAACCCATTCTCAGTTTACAAAATGCAATCTCAATCCATTTTGAGCTCTGCAATGCAGGAAAGACTCATTTATACAAAACTAAAAAATAAAGGTATTTTCATTACTACATTATAAATGTTTTAATTTTCCTTAGTTCATGGTAAAATTATAAACATGAGAATATAAATAGAAAAAAGATAACACAGATGTTGATTCTTTAGCTATGTATTGGTTTATTAAAAATGGAACGAGTCTTTAGCTTATTCTACTGAACAATGAACACAAAGGACATTTAGAAATTCCCTAGGGAGTATCTGGAATAGGAAAAAACACCTGGACTTTGGAGTCCTACACACATGGGTTTAAATCCCATGTCACTCCAGAAGATTATGCAGCATCCATGAGCCATGGTTTGCCTCTCTTTTAATCTGGAAAAACACTACTAATCTCTCATTTTATTAGAGTTTTACGTAAAATCATAATATCTCTAAAGCAAGAGGGCCTTATTATATGTTATTTTTCTTTACCTTCTCCATTTCCCTAATATACCAAGGACAAACTGTAGAAGAATTCAAATTTCATTTCTGACCTCATAATTCTATTTCATATTCAAGATCTAAACCTACAACTAGTTTAGAAAGATATTGCTCTTTTCTTGAGACTATGGAATACACATGAACTTTAAAATCACAACATTGGGAAGCAAATACAAATAAGTGAATTATTGATCTAGCAATGCAAATATATATATATTTATCTGATATAAATATATAATACAATATAAATATATCAAAGAATTTCAGGTGTATCATTTAATTTTCTGCTGCTATGTATGTCAAATGTTTTGATTAATCTATAGTCTTTAACAATATTAAATCGATTACAATATTGAAGCAGGTGGTGGTGGTGTGCCTTTGAGTCAGAGTGACTCACAGCTGACCATCTAGTGGGCTTTCAAAGGCAACAAATCAGACGGGAAGAGAATGCTCATCCTTCTTTCTTGCAGCAGCTACTGGTTTATCATCCTGTGCCTTTGGGATTGGGGCACAGCTTCTTACCACTAGGCCACCTGAGCGCCTCCCTGTATTAGAGCATACTCCAATTAAAGATCATTTAAAAGGTATTTTTAAAAGTTTAGAAATCTAAAGATCCTTAAAGTGTATTATAGAACTATCTTAAGATTAGAACATAATTAACAGAAAAAGGCCTAGGGAGTTAAACAAGTCTTCAAAATGTATTTTAATTTTATACCAGTCTTGACTGTTATCATTTTATAAGTGGAATATCAGCACTGATTTAATCTGGTCCAGTGTGATTTATTGTCTCTGCACACCCACTAGAGGGTCAGCATTAAGTCAGGTCCAATTTAATGACACATTTTATCAATAACAACACATACATATCTTGCAAATAATGTTTGAGATAGTCTCATCATTCCTTAATATGAATCACAAAGCTCTCAGAGTTTTATTGATGGTTTAACTTAATAAATTAGGCCTTATTAAAACCAAATCCATGTCTTCATATTTTAGCATTCGATTCTGAATACTTTCTTCTTTGTTATAATTTACTCTCTATGCCTTGAGATAGCTGTAGACAGAAGCGTGCTAATCTGAAGTAAATTTGCATTAATTCAGCGTATTTTAGAGCTCTAGGGAACAGCTTTTCAGGCTTGCTTAAGGTCAGGCAGCTGAGGAAAAACCAATATGCCACAATGAAATTTCAAACATCTTGGGAATACTTGCTTCAAATCTGTGGGATCAATTTGGGGACTCATAACAAAAGGAGTCCCAAGAGACCTACTTACACCATCACCATTTCACCTTTCAGACTCAACTCTGCTCATTATTCTGGAATAGTTGATGGAGTCTGTGTGCATGTATGTGAGTGTGAGTGTGTGAGAGAGTGTGTGTGTGTGTGTGTGTGTGTGTGTGTGTGTGTCTGTTTAAAGGACAAAGCAAAAGACCTGGAGGGTCAAGTTAGAAGAGTTCACACCAGTCTCCCTACAAGCAATTATGGAATTAATCTTTTTATATTTAACGTCAGTTTGAATATCTGCTACTTCTTTCATTCCTATTGAAGTAAAACCATTTCACTATGTACAGTATTATCTAGCTGAAGTCTCTAGTGGAGGTGGAAAGTATTATTTCCAGTTTGTAGTAACGTAACTATGATAGAATCTCCTCAAAAGCATGTAATCATTCAAAGGATTAGTGTTTAAAACTCATTCTCCAAAAATTCTACTTAATTTCTTTTCCTTTACAACAATATAAAATCTGCCATCAAAATTTTGCCAAGAAGTTTACACAGGAAAAAAAAAAGTGAAAATGTCTAGTGGAGAAACTTAGTTACTGATTGAACAATATTAGTGAATCTGAATACTATTCAAGTAACAGCTAATTAATATGACTGACAAGTGCTAAGAAATTATATTAGACACCAATATAATAAAATGCCTTGGTTGACATAGATAGCTAATATATGAGCCATGGTATTTTCCCCGGTAGGAAATGAAACTCTGGGCATCTGAATAGTGCTGTGATGTTAAGTAATGCCAAGGCAGAAGTAACTCATAGCTGACGCTTCAGCAGGCTTTCAAAGACAGTGAACCGCATGGGAGGAGACTGCCCATCTTTCTTCCAAGGAGCAACGAATGGATTTGAACCGTATGGTTTTTGATTGGCAGCGCAACTTCTTACCATTAAAGTCCCTAGAGCTCCCAACTTCTCATCAGTGGTCTGAAAAGTGTTTTCGAGTATTCTTTTTTATTGCGGTGTTAGCAAAGAGTATTCAATGGCTCACAGATTACCAAAAGAATGAAAAATGGGTCTTGGAGAAAATGAATCAGGGTGCTTCTTAGAGGCAAGGACGCGGAAACTCCGCCTCACATACTTTGGGTGTACTGTTAGGATGTGCCAATTCTTGGGAAAAGGCGTTATGTTTGAAAAAGAAAAGGGTCAACAAGAGAGAGGATGGTCCTCAATGGAATGGGTTGGCAATGGCAGGGATGATGGGAACAATGCAGGAGAGGGTAAGGCTTTCTTCGTTCCTGCAGTTGCTATGAGTCTTAGTCTAAAACACAGAGCACCTAAAAACAATTAACCCAAAGTTTGGTGGTCTGAACTGGCCCAGTAGTAATGTGGAAAAAGGCCCAGCCATCTCCTTCTAGAAAGATTACCACCAAGAACATTCTACGGAGCAGCTTTACTTAGGAAAATGTGTGATCATGGCAAATCAAAGTGACTTGACATCAATGCGCACATTGCCTATTGGAACCAACTCATAGCTAACCTTTCAGCAGCTTTTCAGAGGTAATGAATCGCATCAAGGAGGCTGTCCATCTTTTTCTCGCAGACAGGCTGCTGACTTAAAAATCACTGGCATTTGAGTTGGCAGCAAAACACCTCACCGACTAGGATAGTACACTTAAAAAATTAATATGGACATTTTTATCAGTTACCTAACATCTGGGAAATTATAAAATTAAATCAAAGTTACTTATATACAGTGACTACACCTACTATGAGGAGTTCTCAGAATGCTGGAGCAAAAATATTAAATCTCAAATTCACTCTTTCAATTTTATGCTAGACAAAGAACTTGTGTGTTTTAAATAGTTATATGTATTTTTTCCTATTAGTTAGGTGGTCTGCACTGTACCTTTACAAATAAAGTATTTTTTAAATGCTCATTTAACACCTGAAAAAAAAATTCTTTTAAATAGTCATGCCAGAAAAAATATACCTCAGATGTAAAATCCTATTCAGCAAATGAAACAACATAACAAGACTTTCATTACATAAAATAATTTTTTTCTTCTCTGAATCAACTAACAGGATTGATTTTTTTCTTCATTAATTTTTATATTCAATTCATTCAAAATTTCAAATTAATTCTATAAGTCATGCTAGCACTGAATTTATTGCAGAAGAATAAATACTTGGTGCAATAAACAAAAAAAATATATTTCTTTCTAATTTGTTAAAATCAAGAGTGTACATTAAAATCTCATTTCTTAAAATAGTTAAGAAATAGCCCATTGCATGTTTCTCAAGAAATTTTTTAAATTATTAAAACTTGTACATTTTACTCTATAGTTATGATACCAAATCACTTGGAAATATTTTAAGGTGAATGTTACTACTGGGGAATACTGGTGGCCTACTAGGAAGAAGCTGCACTGTAATCCTGAATCCAAAGGTTCAAATCCATCAGCTGTTCTATGAGCGAATGACAATCTCCTGCTATGGCTCTGAAAACCATATAGACAGACAGCTATGAGTCAATTCTGATTTGACAGTACACATCAACGACGTTATTAGAAATATCTATTATATAAATTCTGTCAAAACATCTTAAGTGGTAGGGTTTTGATCTTATGATTTATAAGGTAAGCAAAAAATTCTTAATAGTATATTAAACAAAACAATTCTTTATTTTTTTGTGTAAATCTGCCCCACCTCATCTATGTCTTACAATCAGCCCTCACATGCACCATTAAAAAATAATAATAATCTTGGCTGGTTTTAGTTATACATCACTAAAGTTCAACTTGGTTGTGCTTAATTCCTTGTAAACTTTTTTATAATACATATGAATGCTTCATATCTTTTCCTACAATTGTTGCTGTATACTGTCGAGTAGGAATCAATTCATAACTGACCCTCCAGTGGATTTTCAGAGACTATTAATCAGAAGGGAGGAAACTGCCCTCCTTTCTTCCACAGAACAGCTGTTGTATTCAATCCATTTTCCATTGTGTTGGCAGCCAAGAGGATATGTGTTGTTGTTGTTATGTGCCGTTGAATCGCTTGCAACTCATAGCGATCCTATGTACAACAGCCCTAAACTCTGCTCTGTCCTGTGCCAATCGCACTGTCTCTGACACCCCCATCCCGATTATCCCAGTCACTGATCAATACAAATATTTACTTGTTATTTTCAAGCCTGACTCAACAATTACTGAGAACTTGTTATCTGTGAGATCTACACAACAAACCTATGAACAAGATGGTACCATGATCCTTACTCTTGAAGCGAGAAAGGCATGGAACCCACACAAAGTTTAACACTGGTGCAGCCAGAAAAATAAAACAAGAAGACTGAATTTCAAATTCCAGACCCTTAGCCTTTTTCTTATATAACCTCAAATATTCAAATTACAGAATTACTTACATTCAGTCATAGCTTTTAAATTTTTAACAATGAAAGTTAGTTCTTCTACTGTTTAAAGGTCAAAATCTCAATTTTTAAAAGTGACTACCAGAAATCCCATACTGACTGTTCAGAAAGGAACAGGACCCAAACAATACAATGTTCTGGGCTGAGCTGACTGGTTTGTCAATAGACTAGTTTAAGAGGTATAATTTTTTTTTTAAATTTCACCTTGTTTTACTCATTTAAATAAGAGGGAAATTAGTTTGTGTTCATTAATTAATGTGCACAGTAATGAGATAATCTGAGAGACTTATAATTTTTTTCAATAGCATTAAACTTCCAAGGGAAAATGTTTCAAAGACACAAAGTGCATTCTCATTATTAAAATTGCCATTTTTACCTCAATATACAATAATATTTCTTAAGTATGTTCATCATGTACTAGAATTTTAATCAGCTTTAACTTCAAATCCTGCATGCCACTAAGGGATGGGGTATCTGAACCTTCCCACAAATCTTTCTATTTATCAAAGAGGTTCCTTTAATTTCACAAGATAAAAGGGAAAGTATGGTTCTGAGGAACAAAGAAATTTAAAATGATACATAGTCATAATTGTAATTTAAAATTATCTTTATGGATATCTTCTTATGTGAACATTAGAATATATACATGTAAGATATTTACATAAAGCAACTTATTAAATATGCCTAAAATCCACATTTCACAGAAATATTACATTATTAAATGGCTTCATTGAAATAAAAGAAAGATAAAAATAAAAAAGAATACATACCACAGAATTGTGGTGACCTGAAGTCAATTACTACAGAAAATAAGATCATGTGAAAGAACTATTTCTTTTCTTAATGAGAGTAATGTTCTTCCTTAGTTAGTAATCCTTGAAGCACCATCCTCTTTCATATTTTCCTCCATGAACAATAGTGCTTAGAGGTTTTAAAATATTGCCATATCTATTATGTTATTTGAGCTCCACAAGCACCTTGTACATAGCTTTCATATCATGCCAGAAGCATTGTTTCAACACAATGTCATGTGTGCAGGTGGGGAGCAGAAGTAGGATTAGCCAGCACTGACATTATTAATTTAATATTTTTAAGGACACTCGGGTTAAAAGGCTTGGGGGAAGACTGCTGAGGGGGAGTACTGAAGTGATTTTATTATTATACATCTATTACAAAAATAACTCTCTAAGTCTATTCTCTTAAAAGCCCATATAATTTGTTAGTA
>NW_006399933.1:4889014-4931188 GCF_000299155.1 Elephantulus edwardii | reverse complement strand
CTTTTTACCGTTTTGAAGAATTTTTTGATGTTCAATGGGGTTGCTGTCATAGCTAAAAAAGTAATTTCTAGATCTTTCTTGAAATACAATATTGTGTATTACAGGATCCTATGCGTATGCATACGAGGAAGTCCAGTGAATAACGCTATCATTCAGATATACGCACCAACAACCAGAGCCAAAGAAGAGGAAATAGAAGATTTCTACCAACTTTTACAATCCGGAGATAGATTGAACATGCAATCAAGATGCATTGATAATAATGGGTAATGGGACTTCAAAAGTTGGGGACAGAGAAGAAGAATCAGTAGTTTGAAAACACGGGCTCAGTAACAGAAATAAGCTGGAGATAGAATGAATTTTGCACAATCAATGACTTATTCATTGCAAATACATTTTATAAGAGACATAAATGCAGGTTATATATGTGGATTTCACCTGATGGTATGCATACGAATCATATTGATTACATCTTTGGAAAGAACCACTGGAGAAACTCAGTATCAGCTGTGAAAACTAGGCCAGAAGTTGATTGTGGAACAGATCACCAACTACTCATATGCAAGTTCAAGCTGAAGCTGAGGGAAAATAAATTGAATCCACAGGAACCAAAATAGGACCATGAGTCTGTCCCACCTGAATTTCAGAACCATCTCAGGAACAGGTATGAGGTCTTGAACACCAATGAGTGAAGACAAGGTGAGTTATGGGAGGATATCAAGAGTTTCATACAAGAAGAGTGCAAAAAGTTGTTATAAAGATGGAGGGGGAAGAAAAGACCAAAATGGATATCAGAAGAAACTCTGAATATTACACTGAAGCACTGAGAAGCCAAAGCAGAAGAAATAATTCAAGATACTAAAGAGCTAAATAGAAAATTCCAAAAGGCAGTGCGGGATGACAAAGCAAAATATTACAACTAAACGTGCAAGGAGTTGGAGTCAGAAAATCAAAAGGGCTAAACTCACTCAGCATTTTTTAAGTTCAAGGAGCTGAAGAGCAAATTCAAACCTTGGGTTTCTATAATTTAGGATGCTTTAGGCAGAATATTAAATGGTCTAGGAAGTAGCAAAAGAAAATGGAAAGAACATATAGAGTCACTGTATCGAAAGGAATTGGCAGACACAGAAGAATTTTATGAAACAACATATGAGCCAAAGCCTAATTGTGATGAAGGAAGAAGCTGCTTTGAAGGAATTAGCAAAAAAATAAAGCCCCAGGAATAGATGATATTTCAATTGGCATATTTCAACTAACTGAATGTGCTCACCAAGTTGTACCAAGAAATCTGGAGAACAACAACTTGGCCAACTGACTGGAAGAGATCTATATTTGTTCCCATCCCAAAGAAAGATGACCCAACAGAGTGTGGAAATTATCAAACAATATCATTGATACTACATGCAAGCAAGATTCTGCTAAAGATTATCCAAAAATGACTGGAACAGCAGATCAGCAGAGAACTGCCAGAAGTCCAGATTGAGTTTAGAAAGGATCTTGGTACTAGGGATATTGTAGCTAATGTTAGATGGATCTTAGCTAAAAGCAGGGAATACCAGAGGAATGTCTATCTGTGTGTCACTGATTATGCAAAGGCGTTTGACTGTGTGGATCACAACAAGCTATGGCTGACTCTGAGAAGAATGGGAATCCCAGAACACTTGATCGTGCTAATGCGAAATCTATACTTGGACAAGAGGCAGTTGTCAGAACAGAGCAAGGAACACAGAATGGTTCAAAACTGGAAAGGGTATATGCCAGTGATGTGTTCTATCTCCATACCTTTTCAACCTGTAATCAGAACAGAATATTCAGGGGGCTGGGCTCTATGAGGAGAAGTGTGGTGTCAGGATTGCATTGGAACAAATGAGGGGGAAGAAGTGTGTGAAAGGAATGCTTGACTAGGCATTCATATATGGCAACAGTATGGAACAAGAGGTGCATTGCAAAGTTGACTGGCAGGGGGTGGGAAGGAAGAAGGAAGGAGGAGAAAACAAAATGTACAACAAAGAATGACTGCAAACCCAACCTTTCTGTAAACTTTCATTAAAATAAAAACATTTTATTAATACAATTATTTGCTCTTGGATATCACTCACTCACTCACTCATTGCCATCAAATTGGAATCAACTCCTAGCTGACCCTCCAGTGAGTTTTCAGAGGTTGTAAGTCACACAGGAGCATCATTCTCCTGAAGAACCATTAGTTAGTTGGAAGGAGCAGAGGTGCTGACTCTGGGTTAGCAGAGCAACTCCCTAAGGACTACTGGAGACAAAGTAACACATATGAAATAAGAGTCAACAGAAAACATTTGGAGAGTATTATGTTACATGAACTAACTCAGGCCCATCAGGACAAATACTGTGTAAGACCATTATTACAGAACGCATATGAGGATCCAAGGGGAAGGAGCAAAGCTGTGAGGCTGTGGGGGCAGTAATCATAGGGTCACACAATTTGATGAGTGGAGGGAGGAGTGGGTAAATGAAACGGGAAAAATCTGGTGTGATAACCTTTGTAAGTAAGCCAGTATAATTTTTTTTTTATTTTAGAAAAAATAACATACAAAAATTGTATATAGCTTATATAATCTTTAGATTATAAATGAAAAGAGGTAAAGAAACATTTTAGTAATAGGTCACAACCTAACAGGTATGACTGCTGGGTCATAAATGCACACCACTGGCAAATGTGTTAGGAATTTCATCCTCAGTAAGGTGCACAGGGCATTCCACCATATGAGCAGCTAAATACAGTCTACCCTAGAGAGGTGTTACAGAGTAGTAAAAGATCTATGTGTGCAAGACCTTTTCCTAACAATTCCAACTTTAAACACACACACTTAAGTGGACACAATGACTGGTATAATTTTTGATTATATAATTTTTACCATGTTACTCTTCCACAGGCAATTGCAATGTGTTTTCCATCAAGATCATATGAATTATACATGGGCAAAACCTTTGATCATTACTGCTTCTATTTTATTACATTTTCCTATTTTATTACACTTGGGAAATGTGTAATAAAATAGAAACTGTAGCAATGGCTCAGAGCTGATTTTCTAACAAAGCATAAAGCATCCTCCAACATGTCCTCTAAAACATATGGCATGGCAGAGACGCTAGCCAAGAAATAAAATGCAGCCTGAACACCAATTCCATGGCAAACTATACACCACTCATAGAACATTCATGTTGCACTGTGTCAGTGACCACTGTCTCACTCAAATCATCATTATCACTGGTGAGGCAAAATTCTGAATCCCCCAGAGTTTGCAGCTTGTTCAGCTCTTCACTGAAGCGTAATTTGTTTTTGTCCTTAATAAATCCCATGATAATTCTCTATCCTTACCCAAATCACTACACAAATGAAATTTGCCGTTAATGGTTTCCAAAGGGAACAGAACCCTTTGTTTTGGTGTTTCCCAAGATGCAAGAAAACTCCAGTAAGGGAATAACTAAAATACACAGTAAGATGGGCAAGGAAGCTTGTTTCATAAGAAAAAAGAAATTAAGCCTTGCATTTTGCTTTAAGAGTTCCTTAAATATTCATTAAGCAAAAATGTTGCCAATTTATTTTTAAGGTAAAATATATTCACAATAATTGCACACACAGGGAACATTTATACCATATTTAAATAAAATGTGCTTAAGAGAGAAAAAAATTCTCATTTTCCTTCTCCAGTACTGAGTTAAGTGTTAGTGGATCCATGATGCATGTGTATGCTGTAAGATCTATCAATCCTAGTATCACTGATTTCAAACATGACATAAGCTATCTTATTCTAGACACCCTTTCCATGATAGTTTGTCTTTTACTATACATACTATGTTGTTGTTGTTGTTGTTGTTGTTGTTTGGTGCCGTTGAGTCATAGACGACTCATAGCGACCCTATGAATGAATGGCCTAAGCACTGTCCATACGTAGAGTTTCTGGAGGCAAGCCATTTTGGAAGTGCATGCCGCTCCTGCTTATTGACATTTATTCTACATGTCCAAAACTCAAACCGTAGTGCCACTAGGTAAGTCAATAATGAGTCATAGCAAATGTCTGAGGCTGAAAATCTTTATGGGAGGAAGTGTCCTATCTTTCTCTGTCAGCTTGGATCCACCAGCCTTTTGATTCACATTCTGATAAATTATATGCTATGTTAAGAGGGTTCATTATTCTAGACACCTAAAATCCCACTGCCCGTTGAGTTTATTTGAACTCAAGGGAATCCTCTAGGGTTTCCAAGGCTGTAAATGTTTATAGGAGGGGTTTGCTTATCTTTATTTCAGAGAGGTTGGGGGAATTTAAGCGACCCCACTATACCACTGTTGTTTTTAGGTGCCATCAGGTCAAGTCTACGAGGCCTGAGAGTGTCCTATGAGCAATGTATTTAGACCCTGCCCCTACTCATCGTTTCTGATATACCTGCCTCCATGGTGACCATTTTAATATATCTTATTGAGGGTCTTCCTCTTGAGATGTTTATCTATTTGTGCCATCACTCCACTAAAGCCCAACTGTTGCATTGTTTTGTATTTTGCAAAATTTTTAGTCTGAGGTAACATGTCTCTGGCTATCATGTGCTATCACTAAAGAGTTTGAAATCTTTGTGTCCAAAACTCTTGCTTTCAGGGGACATTCACCAAAACAATTTCTAATAACTCATGCTCATTGTAGAACATCTAGGGTAAACTAGGAATAAATGACTTAAACTATATATATATATAAGTCTCCTCACCATCTGCGTTATACAGATGACACAACTTTGCTTGCCGAAACTGAGGCTGAGGCATTTGCTGAAGGGCAAGGACATCAGCTATCAATACGGATTGAAGTTCAAAATCAAGAAAACAAAGATTCTTACAACTGGGCAAATTGGCAGCAACATGACAGACTGTGAAGAGATTGAGGTTGCTAACAGCTTCAACTTGCTTGCCTCCACAATCAGCACTCTTGGAACCATCAGCCAAGAAATCAAAAGATAAATTCCATTTGGAAAATCTGCTGTCAGGGACCTCTTCAGAGTACTGAACAGCAACGATGTTAGTCTGAAGACTAAGGTGTGCCTGATCCAGGCCATGGTCTTTGCAGTTACATGCTATACATAGACTACTAGAATAACAAACAGGTTCATCCTAGAAAGGATGAACCCAGGCTGCTCCATGGAGACAAGAATTTTGAAGCGTCATCTGATGTACTTTGGGCATGTTGGAAAGAGGGGCCAGACCTTGAAGAGAGACACCATGCTTGGGAGAATAGAGGCACAGCACAGGAGAAGACGTCCCTCGATGAAATGGACTGAGGTTAGTTCAGGATAGAGCAGGGTTCAGACCTGTTGTACCTAGGATTGCTATGAGTTGAAAGCAACTTGATGGTACAGAACAACAGCAATTAAAATCATGTTATTTCCAATCACTTACTATACATCTTAGAGCTTAACAATGAGTAAGGATGACAGAAGGTTAATCCATGCCTTTGAGTTGTGATGCTGGTGAAGAGTACTGAATATCCCATAGACTGTCAAAACAACAAACATATGTTAAATATGGTGTTTCCAACACAATTGTGGTGATTCATAATTCATCAGCAGCAGTTCCTATGAAGAAAGACAATCTCCTCCTGTGAAATTTACAGGTTCTGAAAACCCACTGGTGGGACAGCTACCAGCTGGCCCCAGCTCAACTGCAATGAGTTGTCATTGTGCTACATTATTAATATTATCATGTAGCCTGTTTTCACTGACAGACAGTTCATGAGTATCTTTTCACATCACTAAATACTTGGTACCATAAGCATGTGTGACATTTGATTACCCAATCTGCTCTTATATGGTAATAGGCATATATGAGTAACATCTTAGAGCTTTATGACGAAAGGTTGATAGAAAAAAATTTGATGCTTTCAAGCAGCGGTGCTAGAGAAGAGTATTGAATAAACCATGGACTGCTAGGAGAACAGGTTCATCCTACAGAGAGTGAAACCAGGCTGCACCTTGGAGACAAGGATTTTGAAGCTTCATCTGGCGTACTTTGGGCATGCTGGTAAGAAGCATTTTATTTTATACTACCACAGACACAATTTCTGGTAGTTTAATCTGTAGGGAATTGCACTGCCACTTCCAAGGTGAATAGTTTTGAGTCCACCAGCTCCCCTGAGGAAGAAAGATGGGCAATCTTCTCCTTTGCATTGTAAACCTATGAAAATCTATTAGATGGCCAGCTCTGAGGCAGTTCTATCTTAACAGTAATGAGCTGAGTTTGTGAATAGACATGAGATTTGGAAAAAGATACGTAAAGAGCATGTGTGATCTCTTCAAAAAGAGAGACCTCAGCTTCACCATTATCCACTCCAACATCTGACAAAATGAAGCCCAATTATTTCTCAGTTACTCCAAAGTTACATGCCCTGGTAAAAGCAATAGATACCAAATAGCTAACATGACAACTAATCTATTATCCCTAAAATGCCATGGGACAAAGTCTGTCCTCAGGTATTCCACTGGCATGCATGCACTAGCTGTCACTCTACTTTAGATCCTGAGTTGCTGCTGGTCACAGCTTTGTGTATAAATAATAATGATAACTGCTATACAACGACAATGATGAAGTACTTCATGCATAAGGTTAATGCTGCCCACTCAGCATCAAATCTCATTTGGAGTGTTTTTCTAAATTGTTGGAGATTGTATGTAGATTCCCACATATCCATACTAGCTCCACAATTCCTAAGAAACTTCTCTTCTTTAATGGCCCTCCTTTTGGAAGACTGATTACTGGGAAGAGCATCACTGCTGGTGGCCTAAGAAGGAAGACAGGCTCTCTGGCTCATGTAGCAACTGAATCCTGGTAAAATTCTATTTGAGTTGCATCACATTTATTTTCCTACACATTTGTGTCAGTCATTTGCAGGAGGATTGTGGTGGTTATGATAATGGTAATGGTAAAAGGGGCACTAATGTTTTCCCATTTACAGGCTAAACCTTGACTGTCACAAGATGGTGTCACAACAGGTTATCATTGTGGCTTTTCTAGCCATTAGCTTGACTTCCATGAGACAATTAACTTGGATCACATTAGTTGCCATCAAGTCAACTGCAAATCATAGCAACTGTTTGTGTACAGTGGGTAACTAATCCTCAGGTTTTTCAAGGCTGCAACCTTTCTGAAGCAGATCACCAGGCTTGTTTTTCAAGATGCCTTGGGTCAGTCGAAACTGCCAACCTTTCAACAAATAATTGAGCACGTAACCATCTGTGCCACCAGGTTATAATCAGATCCTGAAAGTCTTTATGTACATCAGCAACTACCAATATGCAAGTGCTTGGGGGTGGTGGAATAGAGAATGAATGATGAGCAGACATCAAAAAAGTCCCTAAAACTCTTCTTAAATTCCTCTTCATCTTAGGGAATCTTAAATATGTGGGTAGAAAAAAGGAAAACAACAATAAACCAAGAATCAGATTAGACCTTATAAAACTGAATCTAAAGAGTAGGAAAATATTTTGTTTCTTAGGTACCCCACAACTTACAGCATCTTTCTTTCCGTCAATACAGCATTAAGATTACCCTCCTTTTCATTTTATCCTGCTACATGGTACCCAGAAAGCAGTTCCTAGGGATGCAGAGCAAGTAGCATTAATTGTCTCGTCTCCCAGAGCGAACACTATTCCAGAAGGAGTCTAAGCCTCTGTTGTTATTGCTGAAGCAATGCAATTACAGATATCAAATTTCAGTCAATATGAATTTCTAACTCATCTTGACAGAATAAGATTTTTTTTAGCATTCTGCTCTCAGTATACAACATTCTTTCCAAGAAATTAAATATTGGCTCTTTGTGATTTCTCTTTTCTTGAAAAGAGTTATCAGTGCTCTGATTTACTGGCAAAACCTGTCTTTGAACATTTTTACATCCTGTCATCATTATTTTTCCCTAATGGCTATCAGCAATCAGAAACCACATATATTCTTCTAAATATTAACTCAAGACTTGATCTGTACATGTTTTTAAATAAGCTTTTTTCAGATATTTCCAAATGTTAAAAGAATCTGGTATACTTTTTTTTCTTTTCTCACAAATGCAGTTAGAAACAGTAAGGGGAAAAATCATTTAAAAAAACCCCAACATAACAATCTAACTATATCTGAAAACAAAACCCTTTATTAAAATATGGGACATAATGAACAATACTGGTCTCTCATACAATCCTCTATCTCCCATCTCTCAGTGCTGTGGTGTAATGAGAAATTACTGACAATATTCCACACAGCCAGAAACACCAACTGCTTCTGACACTTGCATAATTTCTCCATTTCTAAGGACTTGTTTGGTGATCAATTTACTGACTCCCAAAATAAATTGCAAACCAACTATCAAAAAGTAAAGAAAAACTGATCTTGCTTTAAGAATCATCCCCAAAAGGGACAAAGGAACCTTTAGTGGAATGGACGTGATCAACCTTACGACAGAAAATGGGTTAAAAGCCTTTTGCATGTATCAAAACTTAGCAAACTTCACTCCTATAATATGTGCATTTTGTTGATATGAGCCCCAATGATAAATACATGCACGTAGTGTATATTCCCATACATCAAGTAAGCACAAAAATTACTATGTATTTTGATAGTGACTTGCAATTATATTCTTAGAAAGCAATCACTCCCTCAGCCAAGCACACCCAGAACAGTATGGGTCTGAAAGCATTGAGCTGCAATCTATTTTTGCATAGTCTTTCTGGGGTACATGAGTGATTTTATGCTCTCTGTTCCTTTTATTTTCCAAGTTATAATCTAACTATATCCATTGAAAACATGGGTGTTTGTTTCCTAGGTTTCTTTTATGTCTTATGTTAGAGTAATTAAAGTGGTTCCCAAGTTAATTAGAAAATGTCAATCAGTCTGTCAGCACTTTTACAGTTTGAAGGGGCAGGAGACATGTTCAAACCAGGACCTGCCCGATGTCAACTATCTAGATTTGCAAGGATCACCTTTAACTCTTTTATGTTCAATAAAGACTTCTGAGTTATAGAACTACAGGAGGCATACAATATAAGTACCTATCAAATATTTGTGGTCTTTTTTCCCCTGTGTAATTTATATACTTGCCATTACCTAAATTTGTATGCCCTTCAAAATATAGACTTGCTTCAGGTCTGTATGCAACCTATGGTACTAGTCTGTTAATTGTAGTCCAGTATAAAGATGTCTGTGAGTATGGTTTGGAGAGGCAAACTAAATAATGTTAAAAGTCACTGATGCCAAGTCAATTCCAACTCCAGTGACAATCCATTTCAGTCCCATGGATATAAATCCCAATAAGAGGAGACTGACCATATTTCATCCATACAGAAATACAGAGTTGGAACAGCCTTTTTAGTTCTCAGTGCAATACATTTCAGGCTATGTCAACAGAGCACTTTAAACCAAATAAACATGTTCTGAATTTTTATAGGTTCCCTTTGGTAACAGTGCTAATACTTAACAGTCAATCAACTATTAACAACCTGTCAATAAGTTTGTTTACTTTCTGTTGTTGTTGTTATGTGCCATGCAGTTAACACATTGCTGCAAATGATGGTAATACATAAAAAAAGGTGTTTCTAAGCACTTGTCAGTTAAGAGTATGTGGCAACATGTTAATAGACAACAGTCTCATCCTGCACTAGTCTTACCCACTGTTCATCAGTCTCTGCAACCACCTTCACTGGCCCACATCAGCTACAACTATAATGGAGGATACACAACAAATTATCAGGGAGACAGTGCATTTAATATGTAAGAGAGATGAAAATGTTTGCAATTTTTTAGAAGGAGGATTATTAATAGGAGGGTCTGACAACAAACTGACTTATAGCCATTACATAATATTGTTGTCTTCAGTGTCGATTCTTCAGAAAGTGAGCTAGATATTTCAGATCTAATTCAATCTTGCCATCCTGTCAGATTTAAAATGAGAAGGTTCCAACAGAAAATGGGATTCTTGCTACAGGAAAGAAGAACCATCACATGTCCACTAGGACCAGGGATTCTTGCACAACTCAAATCAGGACCTAGACAAAAGCAGCAGGAGCAAAGAACCAGAGATCCATGTGCCACTAAGCTGACCGGGCACTGCTGCCCCATTGAGGAGGCGCCAGAGGCAGAGGCAGAGCCAAAGCCAAAATGAAAGTGCATGCAGAGGCTTTTGCTTAAGCATGCTGAAAGGCAGGGGTTGAGGAAGATGGTATAGGAGAATTGTGGTAATTGGGAGAACGATGTGCAGTCTCCTACTAAAGGGATTTTAGTCTAGAAAAACAATGAACAGTCACTCTAAGTCAGAAACCACTCAATTGCCATTAAGTTTTGTTAAAATTTTGCTATATATTAAGTGAGAAACATCAAGAAGTGAACAAAATAAAGATTAAAAAGGTCACATTCTCCTTCATTTCACATAATTCTACCTAACTTTTGCAACTTAATTTTATGTCTTTGTAGTATATTATTCTAAATGTGAGGGTAGATGAAATATACCAATATTTAACCAAAATCCTGTGAAAGTTATAGGTTTTATAGAGAAGAACTTACATAGAAGAAAAAAATATATAAAACAATATTGGCATATAGTTATGGAAAAAGAGGACCAGAAATTTTCATGTGTTTTACTCCACCAGTCCATCTATTAAGTCTTCAAGAGACTTTCTGGTGTCCCACTAGTGCTATGAGTAAAAGAAATGTAATTAAGATCTGGCTGTAAACAACATGTATGTCCTTGTTGGTGTTTACCCTGTTCAAATAAGTATATTATTCCCTGCCTTGGCAAAACAGTCTCAATCACATGCTTTGAAAATATAATTATCCAAAGTATGACACTTTATATAATATTGTTGCACAATAATATTTTCTTATGACTCACTTTTGTTTGCTAGTAGATACATAGATATGTTTCTAGGAATCTCTGATGGCAAAGTCTGTATGGAATTATAATGCAAACCCCAAGCTGCCGCTCCTCTGACAGTTCTTATCCACTTACGTATCTGAGGTGGAAAGATGGATAGATAATCTGCTTGCATGTGATTCACAGCCTTGAATTGAATAGATTATCTACAAATTGGTGCCATCTCACCAACAAGGAGTGGAGGGAGAGAATGATATAGCTAACCTGCTAACTTTAGTCTCTTGTTCAAATACCACCATCTACCCCTGACTCTCTTCTTCTGAACTACTTTATTACATATCTCTAATTACTATGGACCATATCACTCTCTTCATAGATCTCATAATACTTCCCCCTCAATGTGAATGAGTCTATTTCATCACTCTAAAATATTAGCTTTTGCAGAACAAGTAGCTTGTTTGTCTACTCACCGATGTACCCTGAATATACAGAATAAAAGCTAGTCCAAGAGTGAGGTATTGAAAGCCACTTCTTTGAAGCAGTTGGAATCTGGAAAATAGGTCATTTTGTCTTTTTTTTTGATTCAAGGTTCTTTTGTTTTTTCTTTAAATTTTATTTTATTTCATTATTTTTTTTGTGTGTACCATCAAATCAGATCTGACTGATACAGAAGGAGATTGTGCCTCCTTCTCCAGCAGAGCATCTGACCGTGTACCTCTGAAATTGCAGTGCAGCTTCTTGCCACTAGGCCACAAGAGCTCGCTGGTCATTTTGTCTTAATTAACAATTAGGTATAAACTGTTTGGTCCGTTTGATTTAATTAACAATCAAGTGCGTGGTTTGGTTCTTTTTTTTTTTTTTTAATTAGCAACCGGTTGTGGGATGGAAGCCTGTTGTTTAAAACATTTAAAACCCAGTTGGCCTTTGAGATTAAAAGCTGTGCCACTCAGGCCAGGTGGAAGACTGATTTACTATTAGGGTTACAAACAGTTCGTTGTACTTGGGGAGATCATTCTAATTGGCACAGTAATTGTCTGTCAGTTTGATGTACTTGGACAACTTGTGGCTTTATACTACACTGAAAGCTAAACCACTGGTGTGTCATATGCCAAGAGGGTTATTCATGGTGTACAGGTTTTAGCCGAGCTCCCAGATTAAGACAAACCAGGAAGCAGGATTGCCATCCACTTCTTAAATAGCAGGCCCCTGAACACCCTAAGACATTAGAAGAACACGAATAATTATAGTAGCAGTGGGAAAGCCCAGACAGAAGTCAGTAATAATGAGTAAAAATAATGTCAAATAAAAGTTAAAATTAGATATGTAATGTACATAGCTTGAATGTTGGAAATCTAGAAATTTTGCAAAATGGAATGCATGAACATTCTAGGCATTAGTGAAATGAGGTGTACTAGCCTTGGTCAATTTGAATCAAATTTTGTACACTATGATAAGAATGAAAACCAAAAGAACGGTGTTGCATTCATAGTCAAAAGATCACTTTCAAGTTCTATCCTGAAATGCAATGTTGTGAGTGATAGGAAGGTCCGTTAATATTGTTGTTGTTGTTATGTGCCATCGAGTCGCTTGCGACTCATAGCGACCCTATGTACAAGAGCCCTAAATGCTGTTCTATCCTGTGCCAACCTACCCATCTCAAATGCACTTATTCCCACCGCTCCAGTCACAGAATCGATCCATCTCACCAAAGGTCTTCCTCTCCTTCGCTTCCCCTCCACTCTGCCAAACATAATGTCCCTTTCCAAGGACCAGTCCCTTCTTGCAACATGCCCAAAATATGTCAGACGAAGCCCCAGAATCCTTGACTCCAGGGAACAATCTGGCTTCACTCTCTCCAGGACAAACCTGTTTGTTCTCCTAGCAGTCCATGGTATATTCAACACTTTTCTCCAGCACCAGAGCTTAAAGGCATCAATCCTCTATCAGCCCTATTCACTGTCCAACTCTCTGATGCATAGCACATAATTGCAAAGACTATAGCCCAGATCAGGTGCACCTTAGTCTCCAGCCTGACATCGTTGCTCTTCAGTACTCTTGAGAGGTCCCTCACAGCCAACTTTCTCAATGCAATTCACCTCCTGATTTCCTGGCTGCTGTTACCAAGAGTGTTGACTGTGGAGCCAAGTAAATTAAAACTGTTAACTATCTCAATCTCCTCACCATCCATGCTGATGCTGCCAATTGGCCCAGTGGTTAGAATCTTTGTTTTCTTCACATTTAGCTTCAGTCCATATAGGAGGCTGTAGTCTTTGATCTTCTCCAGCAAGCTCTTCAGGTCCTCCTCAGTTTCAGCAAGCAGGGTTGTGTCATCTGCATAACACAGGTTGTTGATGATTCTTCCACCAATCCTGATGCCACATTCCTCTTCGTATAGCCCAGCGTCTCGGATGGTCTGTTCTGCATACAGATTGAAAAGGTATGGAGACAGAATACATCCCTGACGGACCCCTTCTTGATTTTGAACCATGTAGTGTCTCCCTGCTCTGTTCGTATTGTTCCAATTTTAGTATATGTGCTGCCGAAGCGAGCATCCGTTAATATTACTATTATTCAAATGTACCCTCTGACTTCTAGAGCCAAAGAGGAAGAAACTTATTTTTTTTTTACCAATCCTACTGTAATGCAAAAGTTGAAATCAGTGAAGAGAGAAGAATACTTGGAAAATATAGGTTTTGTGACAGAAATAAGGCTGGAAATAGAATGACAGGATTAATTATTTTCAATGATTTATTCATTACAAATACGTTTTATTAAAGACACAAACAATGACTTTATACTTTGACCTTATCTGATGGGCTACATAAGAATCAGATCGACTACATCTGTGGAAGGAATTGGAGAAATTAAATATTGGCAGTCAAAACATGGCCAGAGGCGGCCTGTGGATCAGACCACCAATTACTCATACGCAAGTTCAAACTGAGGCTGGATAAAATTAAAATAGTTTAATGATCTTGAGTCTGTTCCATCTGAATTTCAAGATCATCTTAAGAAGAGGTTTGAAGCATTAAATACCAATGATTGAAGAGAAGACCAGATGAGCTATTGGATGATATCAATGATATCATATACGAAGAAAGCAAAAGGTTATTACAAAGACAAAGCAGGAAAAAACCAAAATGGATGTCATAAGAGACTCTAAAATTTTCACTAGAGGATGGAGAAGCAAAAACAAAGGGAAAAAATGCCAAAGGAAAAGAGATGAACAGAAGATTTCAACGGGCAGATCGCGAAGACAAAGCAAAGTATTATAATAGAAATGCACCGACAGTCGGAATTGGAGAATGAAAAGGGAAGAAATCACTCTGCATTTCTCAAGCTGAGAAAATGGAAAAAAAAGCCTCGAGTCACAATACTGAAAGATTCTATGGGAAATATACTGTAATATTTGTAATTATTATTAATGATTTTTTTATAGTTTCCACATTCTGTTAGATCACATTTTTTGGTAATGGGAACTAATCAGATTTCTTCCAATCTGTTGGCCAGATAGCTGTCCTCCAAATTTCCTAGTGACTAGTGAGTACATCCAGGGATGCATCTAATAATTGAAACAAGCCAACTGGTATCTCATTGCTTTCTGGAGCCCCATTTTTTGCCAATGCCTTGAATGTAACTTCCACTTCCTCCTTTATTACCATTGGCTTCTGCTTATGTGACATTTCCTAAAATTTATCAGTGACATTCAGTTTCTTTTTGGTACAGTGATTCTGTGTATTCCCGCCATCTTCTTTTATGCTTTCCCATAACGACCCTATGTACAGCAGTTCTGAAGCTTGCCATATCCTGAGACAATCTCACTAATTCTGACGCACTAAACCCCATTGCCCCAGTTACTGTATCACTCCATCTCACTCAGGGTCTTCCTCTCCTGTATTATCCATCCCTCCACCCTTCCAAGCATGATGTCATTCTCCAAGGACCTGTCTCTCCTAGCCACATGTCAAAATTATGTGAGACAGAGTTTCAAACTTGTAGCCTACAAGGAGAAACATGTTCCACCCTCTCCAAGACAGACCAATATATTTTCTTGGCAATCCATGGTATGTCCATGGTATCTTCTCCAGCATCAAAAATCAAAGGCATCAATTATTCTTTTGTCATCTTTAGTCATTGTCCAGCTCTCAGACACATAGCAAGTAACTGCAAAACCATGGCCTGGATTCGGCGCACCTTAGTTTCTAGACTGTCATTATTGCCTTTAAGCATTCTGGGGAAGTCCCTGACTGCTGGTGTTAACAGTGTTGATCTTCCAAGGTTCCTAAAATGTTAATGTTCATTGGTGAAGTGTTCTCTCCACTAAGTACTGCTTTAGTGATCACTGCCAAAGGTTTTCTCTGGGATGAAGTTTCTTTCTTTACTATACTACTGAACATTATCCCTCTGATTAGCACTTTCCTTCTTTAGGTTTATACATTCAATCAAATTGTGAACACAGTAATTCCAAATTGCTTAGTCATATCACATCCTTCCAATGTGCATGTGTGGGTATGCATCTGAAGTATATGAATACCAGAATTCACACTTATTTCCAACTTATTTAAGATGCCTCAATTCTAGATGTTAAATAATGACAAAAATATATGCACATATAAATGTGAAAATTTATTTTTGCATTTTATAATTCACTATTAAGTGTGTAGTATTTCTTGCTAAATATCACATTAAGTTTGACTATGGTATAATATTTATTACATACAGCCTATATTCACTATATGAATATTTGAATACAATATGAACATTTATAAATGGCACATACAATATATTTATTATATGTATACACCAAAAGTAGATGTCTTAGTGGTAGTAAATTAAGAGGGATGATTTTAAAATATATTTTAATCTTTCAAAATGAATTTCTTTTGAAGCTCCATCTGACGTACTTTGGACATGATGCAAGGAGGGACCAGTCCTTGGAGAGGGACATCATGTTTAGAAGAGTGGAGGGACAGTGCAGGAGAGAAAGATCCTGGATAAGAGGGATTGATTCAATGATCGGAGTAATGGGACTAGATGCATCACAGACAATGAGTTTGACTCAAGATAGAAGAGGGGTCAGAGCTATTGTGTATAATGTCACATGAGTTGCAAGTGACTCAAAGGCAAGTAACAGCAACAACAATTTGAAAATGTTGGAATAAAAAAATAAATCTTATAGATGAAGACCATTAATGAAAACACTTGATAGAAGATACTATAACCAAAAAAGCACTAAGAATGTTAAAAAATGTGCGTATCAGGCATTTAAAATATGAAGTAAAAAGAAATAATATTCATAAAGTGTTGTTTAATTTCATTAGTAACATCTCTGATCACACTAGCAACACTGATAACACTAGAATCCTGTTACAAGCTTTAAAAATATGATTTACTTAGTAGAAACATGCACTGAGAATTCTTTAGGGATAAAATGCTAAAAGTGGTAGCAAAACTAGAACCTGAAATTTTATAATTTAGAAGTGTTTTCTTTTGTGTTCAGAACTACACAGATTATGTTCTCCTCTCTTTATGACTTGTATTTGTGTCATTTTAATAATTTTCATTCAAAGCACACAAATATGTGAATTTCAATCAAGGAAACAGTTCACTTTTCCCTCCTTTTGTGAAGTATACATCAAGTATATCAGCTGAGCAAATGAGGTTTAATCTGTTGTGTTCCTAGAAGAGATTGGCATAGAATGTGAGACAGAATCCTGGCTTCAAGCCCACAGTAATCTATATTTTCCCACCAATCATATATATTACTTCTGTCTTCACACTGAAAACAGACACTCTGTGCCAGTCATCTATTTTTCAGGGAAAATGCATATGCATCTGGGTATAATTTCTATTTACAAATGACAGTCAAAGCCACGGAATTAAATCACAACCCTATTTTGGTTCCAGGCCAAGGTGGAAATGCTTGAAATGTCAACAGGCGCAAGTCTGCAACCAATGAGATCATGATAAAGGAAATATACAGTTAATGAAAGTAAGAATGCAATGCTACAGCATTATGTAAACTCTAACAGGTAACCAGGATACGTATAAATACATCCTTCTTTCAATAACTGTCCTATCATTCTCTCTCTTTTTTTGGGATTTAGTTGGTGAGATTAATTTCTAGGACCTGAATCTGGCATCTCAGGCATACACTAATCTGTTTAGAGGTTTAGCTGTAAAGCAAAAGAAGTGATAAAAAAAATTAATAATAGCTAGGGAGAATATAGAGTTAAAGGTCAAGTATTGTATTATGATCTTTTGCTTATACAGATAAGAAAGATGAAAGTAAAATAAATTTCATAAACTTTGAGGAAGAAGCCAGTAAAGTGGAAAAGACCGAATGAAATAGGAGTAGGAAAAGCTGGAGGAGAAATTCTCAATGTTGAAAATGATAAGAAGAAAATGTTTTTTTCAAACAGATCTTTTAGCTGAAAAGTTTTGTTTTCTGAGAGAAAATCATGTAAGTCAAAACATATAGTTTGAATACACTGAATCCTTAGATGTATGGATGATAGTACTTTCTCTTACAAACGTACATACATTGGGCAGGTCAGGAAATGTCAGTCTTTAAAAAAGGACATCATGTGTGGAAATACGGACGAGAGCAAAAACGAGGAGGAACTTTCACATAATGTGTTCACACAGTGATTGAACAATGGGCTTAAGCACAGCACATATTGTAAACATGGAACGAGCAGGACCATCAAGCAAGACTTAGTTCTGTTGTGCATAGAGTCACTATGAGTCACAGAAGACTCTAGGATACTTAGAAAAACTATAGTATTGAAAAAGAATATAACCTTGCCTATCTTTATTCTCCCATGATGAGTAAATCAAGTAATCCTCCTTATAAAGTACAAATACAATGCTTTCTCTCCTCCTTTCAGTTGCTTTACAAGAGTCCTTTTTCTTGTTTCCACTAGCTCTTCCTAGGATTTGAACATTGCTTTAGGTGAATGAAAATTAATGTTCTATGAGTTTTAGCCCAGAGAAAAATTCTACTGCCAATCTGAAAACATATAAAACTTCCCAGTTCAATGAACATTTGCATATATTGTTTTCCTTTAAGAAAATGTCAACTCTTCAGTATTTCTAGTAGACATACAATTCCAATCCTCCAGTACTATTAGGCCAGCAGGTTTCTTAGAGCCAAAACTTCCAGTCTACAAACACTACATCTCTGGTAAAGAATATATTTCTAGTTTGAAATCTGAAGTGTTCTTCTAAACAATCGTGAAAGGGAAGATGTAATACATCACTGAGAAAGCTCCCTTCCAAGTAATTAAATATTAATCACACTTCTGTCTGCCAAAGGTGGTATTCTTTCTTTCATTCAATAACCACTTATCTGACTTAACCGAATAATATATAAACCAGTAATTTTTAAGCCAATCCTTTTGAAAGTTACTGCTTCTTAGAAAAATCTTATCATTTCATCAGAGAATTAAGTCCTAAAATTGATTCCTGTATAAATATTTGGATAAGAATGGATGATACACAGACATTAATACTGACATATATAAAGCCATATATATTGATGGCATATATGGTACTTATACAGATCTTAGATAGTGTGTCTCTTTTTGAGACTAAGTGTCATTTTGCATAAAAAAGAAATAAGTACAGTCCAAAACCAAATAATTAAATGGTGATAAAGTTAAAATATAGATAGGTATTTAGTTTTTTTCAGTTTTACATAACACAGACCTCAGAGTTCTTTGTTATATTTTCTAAGCAATCTAAAGGTTGAAAGTAAATTTTTTTGATGTCTTCAATTTACACTAGAGTCAAAAAGGTTTGGACCTTAAATTTGAATGTGAATTCTTTATTTACTGACTTTATCTGAAGGTTCCTTTTGTACCTTGCACTATAGTCTCTCAATATTATAAGGGGGTATCACTATCCATCTTTCTTGAATGAGGACAATCAAGAAATAATATGAAATGTCCTATTTGGACATTTAAGACTCTAAATAAAAATTAAAGTGTTTATTTCTATAACAACGTATTTAAGGATATATAAATATTTTACCTGTCAATAGATTAGTGAAAACTACTTAAATATTTAAAATCTTTTGGTCACAGTGTGTAACATGAAAAATAAAACTAAGTTCCTCTTATAAAAATCTACTGAAGGACAACATAGTTGAAAACAAAATGACACAAAAAAACAGCCAATAGCCAAACAATTTTGCTGAAAAATAGCACAATCTCTAGAAGCATGGAACTTGGTTTGACTGGCAACTAATAGTGAAACGTTCTTGCTCTGATGTACCACAGTTGTTGTTGTTGTTAAGTGTCATTGAGTGGAGCATAGAGATACTATGAACAAAAGGCCTGAACCCTGCTCAAGAACTATTGCCATTTCTCTACATTTATTGAGTTTCCAGAGGCATGTTGTTTAGGAAGTGGATCCCACTCCTGCTTTCAAGCCTTTCTTAATCTGGGAGTTCCACCAAACACTGTCCATCATGGGTAACCATTATGGCATTTGACACACCAGTGGCACAGCCAACCAAGTTATCTGAGTACAGCAAATTCACAGACAAGTGATGTATCACTTAGAAGAATGTTCATCCTAAACACAGTTAACACCAGGCCTGAGGGCCATAGGCCCTAGGGTCCGAGAGACTTTTAAATACAAGGCCTGCCCACCAGATCCTGGTTGACTCTAAACAAGAAGCTTCCAGCCCACAGCTCATTTTTAGCTAAATCCAGTAAATCCAATCAACTCACATATGATTGTCAATGGGGGGAAAAAATCAATCAAAGAGTCCAAACCCAACCCTCCAATAAAACATGAGAACTCACTTTCCATAATCCAACCACTTCACACATGAGCCTCCAAACTGGAGACTTAGTTGGGACTCAACCAACTTTTAAATAATACACGGCCCACCTATCAGATCCTGGTTGACTCTAAACAAGATGCTTCCAGCCCATAGCTCATTGTTAGCTAATCCCAGAAAATCCAATAAACTCACAGCTTTTACTCAAAGTGACTCCATGTACAGCATAACACTACACTTCCTTCATCATTCTCACAATCAAAAATTCAATAGAATTATAGTTGCACAACAGAATAATGGTTTCCTTTGTTTGCTCATAAACTTGGCAATGAACTACTTCACCCAGTACCCAATGCTGTTGAGTTAGTCCTAAGTCACCAAAATTCTCCATTGATTTTCCATGGTAATGAATCTTTATGGGAAGAGACATCCCAACATTTTCCCTCACAGAAACCAATAGATTAGAATTTCAGACCTTTCATTAGTAAGTCAATACATTACAAACTGTATCACCATGGCTCCTTACTTCATTCAGCATGTATGTGTAGAACTATGTTATCATGGTTATTGGATTCCATGATGTTAGCTTTAAAGCATAATGATCTTTAGGGTAACAGAAACACTGCCTACTCCTGCACAATACTTCCAATCTCTGCTGTGTTTCAGCTCATTGTTGTAGCCATTGTATCAATCCATCTTGTCAAGGATCCTTATATTAAATTATTCTGTTTATCCTGATAACATATCCCAAATATGCAATTTATAATCTCATGATATTCATAATAATTCAAGCTCCATGTCTTCTATTACAGATTTGTTCATTCTTTTGATTGTCGATGATATATTTAGTAGTCTTTGTCAAAAATCACAATTCAATGGTATTAATTGTTATGTTATTTTTATCTATTTTCCAAACCTTACATCTGTAGGAGGTGAATGAAAATACCATGGCTTGGGGCAGTTGTACCTTAGTTATTAAACTGATACCCCTGTTTTTTAATACTTTAAACAAAAATATGCAATGCCACACATATTGTGATATCTTCAGTGCTACTACCATAAGTGCTAATTATGGATCCAAATAAAATTAAATACATGATGTCTTTAATCTTTTCTTGCATCATGATTCTCCTTATTAGTCCATTTGAGAGGATCTTAGATTTCCTGATATTGAAATGTAAGCCATTTTAAAGGCTGCAGTCTTTGAACTTCTTCAGCAAGTTCTTCAATGTCTTTTCCCATTCACAGCTAGCAAGGTTATGTTATTTGCATAACAGGTTTTTTTATGTATCTTCCTCTAATGATAACCTCCAAATTCTTCACCATATAGTCCAGATTCTAAAATTATTTGCTCAGTCTACTGGTGGTAAAGAAAAATAATGAACTCATAAGATACTACACAACATGGATGAGACTGGAGGACAGTATGTTGAGTAAAATATCTCAGTCACAAAAGGACAAATACAGCATAAAACGATTATTATAAAACAACACTGCAATGGGAGACTGGGGGGAGAACAGAGGGGAAATGGATAGGTAATGGACACTACATTGAAACAGATGAAGTGAAGAACTGTCAGAAATATATGATTAGCTATTGTATGCATGACAACAATGTAGAACAAGAGGTAAATTTCAAAGTGGACTAGGAAAGGAGGTAGGAAATGGGAGGGAGAAAAATGAGCAACTATGAATGATTTCTTTTTAAAAAAGAAAAAAAATACAAACCTTTTCTTATAAAAATGATCCCAAAAATCTAAACAAAAATAATGAATAGCCATCAAACTTGTACTAACTCACAGCTGACTCTTCACTGGGTTTCTTAGGCTGTACATTGCACAGGAGGAAATTGTTCCTCTTTCTCCTATTGATGGATTTAAACCACCGAAAAGGGCAGCACTTGGTCTACCAGCATGACTCCCTTAAAACTACACAAGAGAAAATTATAAGGATGCAGTAATTCCATGCAATTAAATTGCATAATGTTTTATTATTAAGAGTACACTATTAATATTATCTTGCCATCACTGTAATGTACAATAACTTGCATGTGAGAATCTGCCAGAGACTTTAAGTCACATATAAAAATAGAGGTTATGAAGAAGGAGAAATATATTAGTAATTTTCATATAATATGCTAGGGAAAAAATTATTAGTAAACTTGCTGTACCTAAATAGACAGAACTTTATTCTAACCTAGAATAGTCATACCTGAAAATTTTTTGGTGTTTTTTTGTTTGTTTGTTTGTTTGTTTTTTAATAATGCAATTAACCAGCTGACACTCATGGTGACATTTTTAAGGTTAAAACTATGTAAGACGGATACTATTCTCAGAATAATTCCATAAATCATAGAAGCAAATATTTTAAAGAAATGAGAAATAAAAATGAAGGCATGAATGTACTTTATTTACATTTTAGTAAAGTTACCAAATTATTGATTACTATTGGCCATATCTTATGAAGAGGAGGGGGGAAAAGGCAATAAAAAGCAAAAGACTGGCTCATTTTCCTTAAAATCTTCCTGAGTATTGGGAAAAAAACAGAAAGAGGCTTGTCCTATTTGATATAAAATAAAATGTATCAGAATATATCACTACTCCAAGCCACAAGACTAGAATAAGACTATGAAAAAAACACACCATACTCTTCTTCTTCTGTTAACTCGAAGATTTTAGTTTAACGTCATTATGTCAGCTCTCACTGTTTGCAAAAGCTGCATTAAGCTCATAAACTCATTCTAATTGGCAGATAAAAAAATGATGTTTGTGTTTACAAATCCTAATGCTTTTGTGAAAACAGATACTCATTTCCATTTCTTTCCCTTCTCAGCACATCATGCTGGTGACAGATGTTTCTGAACTGTTTGAGTGTCCCTATACAAATAGAAAATGCACAGTTAATGATACCCGTGTGTGTGTGTGTATTTATAACTCTCGTCACATCTTTATATAAAAAAATCTGCTCCCCATGGTAATTATATTTTTACTCAATATTAATGAATTATTGACAAAGACATATCTTTTATGTATATACTCACATACAAAAGCTCTCTTTGTGCACATTATAGCCCATGCTTATGTATGTTTTTATGCAAATAGTAACAATGCTTTAAATATCTTTTTATTATAACATCTTTGACATTATATATTTACTTCTAAGATATATAAGGGAAAGACCATGTATTGTGAGAGAGTAAAAGAAATGCAGTTTAGTGTCAGCTCTGCTGTCTTTGACTAATATGCAAGCCACCCACTTTAATGGCTCTTCATAAATAATTCAAATTTTAATCATGCTACCAGTCTCTGACCTGAAGAGAAATGAAGAAATAAAAGGAAGAGAATGGACCAGGGAAAGCATATCAGTAGAATCAAATTTGGCCTTCAGTAAATGAATGGGTGTCTCCAAGCTACACTTTCCCACTCAGATGCACCTGCTTCCTCCTCTATGATTTTTCAAATATAAAATCAGTGTCCATCAAGAGACATCACTGATGATGGAGCTGTTTACACTAAAAAAAAAAAAGATACTTCTGTTGTTCTTTAAAGGTTTTACTGATCTCTCTCTATTAATCATCTATCTGTATACACAAACAGATGAAAATATATGCCTAGAGTGTAGCAAACACTCTTAGGTAGCTCTTCCCCTCCAATTTCTAACAGAAGTTCCGTGTCTTGTCTGTCTCCTGAAATGTCTATGTAGTCTAATATCAGACTTACTCATATCGTTGTAGTAATACATCTGATACCTGTTTAATTTTTTTAAAAAAATACATAAGACTTCTTCCAAACCCAGGTCTTACAAGTTATTACTGGAGGAACTGTTGCCAAATTAATGGCTTGCTCAATAGATTTAGAAAAATCTAACTGCATCTGTCACACAGAAAGCTGGCCAAGGTAGATCTGACAGGCGATACATGGCTGAATGATTTCCGCCCACCCAAAAACACCTTTTAATTGCATCAGGTCTCTCAATACACAGTTGAGCATCTGCTCATTAGCACCAAAGCACTATTTCTCAAATTGAAATGCTAAATCTCACTGTATAAATTTTTTTCTAAATAATGCCTTACAATTTTCATAAAGCAATGCAAACTCAGTCATATTTGATCTAAGATCTCTGGGGCCAAATCCAACCCATGCATATTAATGATTTATTCTTTTTCCATCTGCATACTTTCTGTCCCTCTATAAAACAAAGAATATATTTGAATTTCATTTTTAAAAAAAATTCTGCAATCTCATTTACAAAAGGTATGTTTTCTTATTTTGAGGACTCATCAATAAACATCCAGGAGTTAATTTAAACTGCTCCAGATTCCTTTCATTTAGAAAAGGAAATATCTTCCTTTCAAATCTAACTTTAATAACTTATTTGTAAAATCTGTTGGGCACTTTGAAAAAGTTCTATGGAGCTAGCTAAAGAATTAAATTATCTTAAAACTATCTTAATCTTCAACCACCTTCCATTTTTTAAGTCATTTCCAATTTTCTTGTACCTAAAAAAAAAAAAAGAACGATTCATCAATTACTTTCCTTTGTATTCTTCTTCTTCATTGTCTACAATTTTCAGTCTACAAAGTGAATAGTTGACAGGATCCTATATTTTTATAATCCAGTGAGGTGGAAAAAACCCTGCTAGGTATCACAGTGATTCTGACTCATAAGGAACCTTCATCAGGTTCCTGCAGCTTTAAGTCATTTTGAGAGGAGAATGCCCATCTTTAATTTTGGAAGTCCATTTTAAACTATTCTGACAATTTGATTATGAAACAGTTAGATGGACATATATTCTAGCCCATTAAATTACCTTTTGATCTCTAAGACTACATATTTGTGTGTGTGCTTTTAAGCGGCCATGTTTGTTTTGTTTTTTTTGCAGTCAAATTTTATTTTACACTGGTTTACTTGCAAAATTATAAAATATTATATATAGTCTTAGGAAAATCACACAATAATTACCTTGAAAAAGCCATAAAGAAGTTAGTAGGTTCAAATCATCACAGACCTGCAGCCCCTCAGTTTGCAGCACAACTCTACAAACTAAGCATGCTGAAATTGTATAATGTTCCCTAACATAACATGCTATACTCTGCTCTTCTCTGCATAACCATTATTTTACACTTTTTCTCATATATACAATACTTGCTTGACCTAGGATTGGAATAAATTGATGTTTCTAAAGCTAAATTCCTTATACTAATAGACAAAGGATGACAAAAGAATTGATGTGTCTGAGTTATAGTGTTGGGGAAGAGTTCTAAATATCACACCGACTGCCAAAAGAATAAACAGGAATGCCTTGGAGAAAGTCCCACCCAAGTGCTCCCTGGAGGCAAAGTTGACAGAGCTTTATCTCATATATTCTGGACATATTTTTAGGAGTAGCTAGTACTTAGAAAGAGATATCATGCTTACAAAGGCTGAGGACCAGCCAAAGAGAAGAGGACCCTCCATGAGATGGAGTGATACAGGGGTTGCAGCAATGGGTCGGAGTATGTGAGAGATTATCAGGATGGCACAAGATAGTACAGGGTATGTATCTATTGTCCACAGAGCCACTATGAGTCATACTCGACAGCACCTAACAATAATCTCTATAAACAATTCATTTGGAAGTAATAAAAATAATTGGAAAATACAAACTATGCCACTTTTTAAATAAAATAAATCACTCTGGTGGCCTAGCAGTAAGAAGCTGAGCTATAATCACAAAGAAAGTAGTTCAAATTCACCTATGGTTCCATAGGAAGAAGGTGGTGAGTCTTCTCCAGGTGATTACTGCTTCTGAAAACCTTCTGAAGGATCAGCTATGGAACAGCTCTAATTTGATGTCACAAAACAACAACATTTTAGGAAAATGGAAAAATGTTTTTCAGAATAAAGTTTTGCTTTTTTAAATGAGTTCTTCTTCCTGAAAATAATTTAAAAATGAGGATTGGTGAAATTAAAGTTTATCAAAGAAATTACAGTGTTATAGAACTCATTAAAATAAAAAATGTGACTTTTTAGAGGAAATCTACGAAAAATAGTTGATTTATTGTCTCAAGTCTTAGCTCAAAAATATTAATAAATGCAAATTGAATGTGATAAAATGGCATAACAGATAATAAATTTGAAGCTAAAGTAACTCATACACAAAAACTGAAACTATTTGAGATTTGTTAAATTTCAAAACTGCGTAACATCAAAAATTTGTATAACCACATTATGTGGAAAAATGGTTGGGTACAATGTTGAGAAATATTATATGGAGCATGGAGGTAAAGATCATGCTTTGTGTAACAGTTAAAAGCATGTAAGGCCAAGAAGGAGGTTGGAAAAATGAAAATTAAGAAGGAATTTAAGGGGAAAAGATTAAGGATAGAAAACAAAACACAATGATGATGAGGTTCCCAAAGAAAATAAATTTGAAGAGCTTCCTTAAAAGTTTAATAGAAAGAGAAAGACAAATAGAACAGATATTCAAGAAATTATAGCCCAAGGTTCCAGTGCATTTAGATAGGTGGGTAAGGAGAAATAGAGAAGACAGTAGTTCCTCTGGCCACATGTGGAAATGAAATAAAATGTGCTGAAATTACTGGATAGCCCAAAAAGTCTGAAACAGCAAGTGGACTTTTAGTGAAACGGAGCTAGGTCAACTTGGCCTCTGTGGTGTCAGACTAAAAGTTGGGTTTTTGTAGCCATTTATGAGATAAGGATAAGAGAAAGAGTGCTTCCCATATTGAGCCGCAAAATTTGAGGCAAGAAAGACTTGAGGTGAGCAAGGCTACGGCAGCAAGACCCTGCTGAGCACAGGACTCTGGTGGTGGAGAGACTGTGGCACTACTGTGGACAAAGGGTGTCAAGGTGTGACCTGGGGCTTCTTGCATTTGTGCTGGCCACAGTTAAAGGTTCCTGCCTGATGTTTGAAGGAGAAGTTGACATCTCTGAAGCAAACCTTGCTGGACGATTTGGATTTGACTATGGAACTGAAACTTAAGCTTGGACTAATTGAGGAATTGTGCCTTGGGACTGCTTGGCTAAAACTTGGGTTGCCACGGCCTGTTTTCTGGTATTTAGTCAGTGTCTTGAAGCAGAAAACTCACTTCCCCCCCCTTCCCTAGTCATATTCACTAGTGGCTTGGTGCTAAATTGTCAATACAAAGGTACACTCCTGTAATCCACCAGCTGCGCTGTGGAAAAAGACAGTTTCATCCCATGTAACTGACCCTCCTCTGCTGGAGGGTCAGCTATGCCTCACTGATGACACAAAGAACACAACAACAAGAAGTCATATTCAGGGATTGCACAGCCTACATTTTCTTTTCACTCTTAGTTTTTATTTGTACAAGAATTATTTCCTTTGACATTGTCATCAATTCCTTGGATTTTCACAACACCTTCCTGATGGTATTTCTGCCTCAGCATTCTAACTCTTTCAATCTTTACACCCTTGTGCTGCGATATGAACTTACAGATTATTAATTCATATCTTCCCTTAAGCCTTCAAAGTTTTCTCTGGCATACTGTGATCTCAAATCACCTAAACAGTAACAACTAAGGCTTCATATATTTAATATTCATAACCTTGCAAAAGAGAAACTTCCCTCATTTTGTAGGTAATACATGTATTTAAATCCAAGTATGTAGTGTCTTAGAGTGAACATACAATATAAGAAACTTTACTTTCTGACCTTAGCAAGTTATCAAATCTCATAATTCAGTATTTCCCTTATGCATCAGAATTTAACATTATATTCACCATCAAAATTACCTTTGGTTTGTTTTCCATGTACTTGTGCATCAGCTATAAAAGTCTGTTTATTTGTCGACCTTCCCCAGTTGAGGGTAAGTTCTTGAGATCAAGTCACTGTCTTTCCACTTTATAGCCTCAGGTATATTTCAATATAAATATCTCAATATTTAGAACATAGCAGGTATTCAGTAAACATTTTCTGAATGAAATGAGTGAGCCAAAATACACTACATGGGGAAAAGATGCTGCCTTGGATCACCTTTTATTGGTAATAAATAGGGATCTCTTCCTGTCAGTTGGCCAAATAGCTTATCTCCAGTATTCTTGGCACAACCAGCTGAGCACAACCAGGGCCATAGATGTATACTGAAATAAGTCAGTTGGTATTCTATCAATTCCTTGGGTCTTATATTTAGCCAATTCCTTCAGAACAGCAGGAATTTCCTCCTTCATCACCATTTCCTCTTGATCATATGTTGTTTCATGAAATTCTTCTGTGTTGGTCTGTTCTTTTTGGTACAGTATGTATTATTCTATGAATGACTCTATGTACTCCCTGCATCTTCTTTTGCAGCTTCCTGGATCATTCAGTGTTCTGCCCATAGCATCTTTAAGTTGTTTAGTGTCCATTGCATCAGAACTGACCCATAGCTGATCCTTTTTAGCAAGTTTACAGAGGCAGTAAATCGCATGGGAGAAAACTGCCCATCTTTCCCCCACAGGGAAGCTGGTGAATTTAACAGAAGTGCCTTTGGGTTGGCAGTGCAGCTCTCTATCACTAAGCCATGAAATAGAGGAAGATCTGAATGGGCCAGCTGCAACAACGGGCTCCAACAGGGCAATGAGACTGGCACAGGATCAAGCATGCCTTTCCTTCTGAATTACACCTGTTCCCTATGGAGCAGAATGGACGCAACAGTAACTAACATCCCAACAAAGCAGTGCAAGCAACGGTGGCAATGCTCTACACTGATAGTACATCTTCATCAAAATCACAGAAATATTTACAAAAGTGATATATTTTTTTATTTATTAACCTAGGTATTCAAAATATGATAATACAAAGTTTTACAGAGGAGATTAAGTGTATACACTTGTACGTTGCATACAGTTTCAGAGAAAGAACATGATAAGCACTGTGTGTGAAAGGCGTTTTAGAGGCACTGTATTAACAATTTGGTTGCTAACTGAAAGGAAAACGGCTGAAACCAATAGCGCAGTGGGGGAAAAGGCTTGGTGATCTGATCTACTCCCATAAAGATTAAAGGCCTAGGAAATTCTATGGGGAAGTTCTACTTTATTCTGTAGGGTAACTATACCTTGGAATTTATTATTATTATTATTATTATTATTATTATTATTATTAATTATTATTGCTACTACATCAGCTGATATAGTTCCAACAATTCCATCTTTTACCAATAAACACACGTGCAAGTAAGATAAATTTCAAATCTGTTTTTAAATCTATAGATAAAAACATTTATGGTATGAAAATACTGGATACCAAAAAATTGGGGCTCTTTTAAATAAGTCATTGATCTTGGTATTGCCAGTTACAATGATATCACCATTCAAATTGTGTTTCCTTTATATTATGTATAATTATTTGCTTTTACACATTTTTATGCTATATGGTATTATTTTCTAATTCATTAATTATTTTATAATTTATGAAAGAACCAAAAAAATCAAGTGAAAATATGTAATTATAAAAATATAAAGAGCATAATTCCAGTTTATAACATACTCAGTGTTTGCATATGCACATATGTCTATATGCAGTTTTAAAAAAGAATGCTATAATGTTAAGACTATTTACAGCAAAAACAGCATCAAGGGGTCCTAGTAGTAAAGCAGCCAAGTGGCAAAGGAGTCAGTAACTGTACTCAAAGTCATGTGGTGTGAACCCACCAGCTACTCCGCAGGAGAACGCTGTGGTGCCCAGCTTCCACAAATGTTTGGTGCTTCAAAGTGTAAGTGACAGTTATTCTCGGTTCTAAAGGGTCACTAATAGGAATCAGAATCAACACAAGGACAGTGGATTTACTTTTGAATTTTAGTATAGAATTTAGGTTCTTTTTATATTTCCTTTTGATACCTATCTGTATCATTAATATTTTGATGCTGACAATGCTATTTTTCTAGCAAAGCAATTACTATTTATACTATGAAAAAATTATGAATGCTCAACAAGAGCACCTGCCATCTGACCTCTGGCTACCCCTCTGAAATAATCATAGACACTAGAGACTCATTAAATCCAAGATCCCAGCTGATCTGAGCCTTTCTGATGCTGCAACCCAAAAAGCTCCTTCTGCCTTCAGGACTTTGCACTAACCATGCCTCTTCCTGAAACTCTACCCCAGATCTGCACATGGTGCCCTCCTTCACTGCATTCCTGTCAGGCTCATTCAGAGGCCTTTATTGACCACCACGTTCAATGTTGCCCAGTCTATACAAATTAAAATTCCAGTCACTCTGATCTCCAGAGAAGTCTGCTTTTTTATTTATTTTTCCTGTTCTTTATTGCCTATCTCTCTAAATCTAGAAAATAACCCCATGGTAGGGAAAACTGATGTGTAGTAATTAATGCTGTATTATTCTTTTTAGTTGTCATCGAGTTGAGTCCAAACTCCTGGTAGCAACATGGGTTCAGAGCAGAAAGGCTCCATTGGGTCTTCAAGGCTTTGACAGTGGAAGAAAAGCAGACGGCTAAGCCCGACTTTCCAAGGTGGCACTAGGCGAATTCCAACTGCCAACTTTTCAGTATGGGTGAGTGTGTGTGTACACCACCAAGAAAACCTACTTTATCCCCAGTCCCTAGGAAAATGTCTGGCATATAGAAAGAAGTGAAGATATTTATCTTCTGAAGGACTGCATACTTTAGGGGATATTGTCTGGCTTATATGTATGCATGTGCAGTTTTCCTCTCCTCTGTTTCTAACCAGTATGGTTTCCTCTTTCACTGAAGCCTTTCACTGCTAATTTATTCTTAATTAAGCATGGCAAGTATCAAGCAGAGTAGGAAACATCACACCTTCTCACCAGCAACATGTGGGGGCTCCTATGAATGCAAAACACTGAAGGCTTCTAGAAGACCAGCTCCATGCAGAAGCAATTAGCTTGTGCTTGTTGCTTCTAGATTGGTGTCTGGTGTATATTAAACACTTAATAAAAATAATTGTCACACCCACATAAGCATGAATGATTGAAGGAGGAACACCCAATATATTTTGTTACATGCATCTATAAAAATGACATAAATTATGGGAATGAGGGGAAAAAACCTAAGCCAACTATAATTCTACGCAAGGACACACACTGTGACCCAAAGTGGGTAGCAATAAAAGTCTTTCAAATGAAAATCACTTGCTGATGAACCAATTTTAAATGCAAGCATTAAGTAAATGTGATATGAAATATACACACAGCTGCACAATTCACAGCTTTTGCCATCAAGCAGCCAGCTCTCTGGGGCTGCCAATTAAATCTCAGTGTAAACCTTATTACATCAATTAAACATCAAAACTTACTTAGAACCTATAGCAAGATCCTTGGATCTGTCACGTAGTTCCCCAAAAGAACTGGAAACAAAGCCGTGTTTGAGCTGCTTCCCCAAGTAATCAAATTTTCAATGCCACTCCCCTTTTATAACCACCTCTTAAAATTCAGATCCATCTCAGAGCCAGTGCCCAGCAGTGTTTGCCCATTATTTAACACTTCCTTTTTAACTTCTCTGATTGTCTTGAATAGATAGCGCAGCTGTTCGCCCAAGGGGATTGCAGCACCCCCTATCACGTTGCGCTCTGATTTTATCTGCCTCAAATGCAGCTCCAACATTATCTCTGGAAGGGGTCTTTCAGCAGAGAGCCCATAGTCTGTGTACGTTTCTGTACACTCTCCAGCGTGACAAATACCATCTAGCTGACTCTACACTATCATTTCCATTGAGAACCCGTAATTACTTTCCACAAGCAACACTTCACCCTGTCAAGCTGATTAAAGGCAATACACAGTAGAATGCAAATTTTATAATGTTTATCTCTCTGTTAGCAGGGCTCCTAAACTGGAGATGGCCTGTACACCTAAACCTCTTATTATGCTGACATAATTTATACAACAGTTGAAAGAAAGTTTTTATTTTTTAAATCACTATTGTGTGTGTGTATATATATATACATATATATATATATATATCATCAGTGTTACATATATAGTGCTCACAAACAAAAACAAGTGTCTTGCATGCAAACAGTGTACTGGAATGTACACAGAAAGCACTAAATAACTCCTGTTACATGGTATTATATTTGTACTTGGACAATGAAACTGGCACTCCATTGAGAGATGGTGAGGACGATGGCACAGGATGGGACAGGATTGAGATCTGCCATTCATAGGGTTGTTATGAGTTGTACTTAATTTGATGGCACTTAACAATAACAACAATACTGAAACAGTAATTTTTTAAAAGCAACTGTAGCAGAATATAATGGATGTTTGACTTGTAATTTTGCATGATATATAAGAACTATGCCACTCCAGGTTCTCCACTTAAATTATATCATTTACAAGGACACCCCATGAGTAATTGTTTAGCTGTTACTATTACTTGGCAGAGAAAGCTGATCAAACACCTCATTTTGCTTTATTATATTCTTTATGTGCATTAACTCTATTTTACTTTGGCTGAATAATCAGGTTAAACTAAAATGTCAAATTATTTTGACAAAGTGATTAGTGACTGCACCAACAAAGGATACATATGCAGTTATTGAAACTTTTCAACAGTTACAGCAATAGCTTCTAACATACACACAATCAGGAGCACAGCACAGTACTATGCAATGCTTTGTCCTATTTTACATAGTCTTCACCGATGGTACAGATTCAATGACAGTTAACAACAATATTTTAAGAGGCCATTTATTATAGTAATTATTTATTGAGTTTTGGCTGTTGGACAAAGTCACCAAATGGTCTATCCTTTGAAAATTGTCTTAGGATATACATGATGTTGGGAAGCAGTATGCCATATTCAACTACACGAATCCTCATGCTACATTTTCTCAGCTGCTAACACTTTAATTTAGCACTAAGAAGAAGCAATTTCAAAGGATTTACCCTGGATTCTTTCTGATCACAAGCAATAGAGAAGCATAGAGGTCTTTTCTTGTCTACCACAGGCAAAAATGTCCCCATTTATAGAGAGATCTAAGATTAACATGTGCACAACTCACACTTGAGAAGTTAACAATCCTTATCATGTATCGATAAGTTCTTTTATCTTAGAGAGTAAACTGGCTGGCCAACACCAGTCTCTTAAGATGTACCCTCATTAACCAGAAGTAAACTGTGACTCATGATGACCACGTGGGTCAGTATGATAAATACCAACGTAAAGTATATATGCCATATGCACACGTATCATGAATTGGATTTTTTTTGAATGATTGAAATAAATAGCGAATTGAAAACATTATTGTTATCTAAAACTCTGGAATTTTTATTTAAAACTCATGCATTTTACAATTGCTAATTTCCATATAAGTCAATTAATACTCTTACTAGGGGAAGAGAAAGAAAAAAAGATAGACGTTTTGGTGGTGGTGCTGGTGCTGGTTTTATTATTTATAACTAATGTTATTGTTGTTATAATGTGCCATTCAGTCAACTACAACTCATAACAACACAATAAACAATAGCTCTGTATCCTGCCCTGACTTAAGCCAGTCTCACTGTCTCTGACACACCTGCCCCTACTGCCATGGTCACTGTATCAGTCCATTTCATGGAGCGTCTTCCTCTCCTGGGCTGACTTTCCACCACTCCAAGTATGATGTCCTTCCTTAAAGACTGGTCCTTCCTGGAAACATGCTCAAATTATGTGAGATAGAGTTTCAAAATCCTTGCCTCCAAGGAGCAATCTGGTTTCACTTTCTCTAGAGCAGATCTGTTTGTTCTCTTGGCAATCCATGGTATATGTTCAATACTCTTCTCCAGCACCATAACTCAAAGGTATCAATTCTTCTTCTGTTAACTTCACTTTTTCATAATATTGCACATACTATGAAAATGAAGCATGTAAACTCAGGGTAATTCTAATTTATCATTGGTGTGTTTAGGTCCTCTGAATATTTGTATAAAGTTCTGTCATTGAAACCAGTAATCCGTTTTTTACATGCTCCTGAAAGCATTAGAACAATTAAGATTTTAGTATCCGTTAATAGTTTGTGCTTAGGATAACAGGCTGTCTTGTAATGTACAACCTCTAAATCAATTTAATAGTCCAAGATTAAGCTATTGAAAATTTTACTCGATAGCTGAAAGCTTCTAAACTGACTAAAATAGTATATTTCTTTATTCCATATCGCCATTAAGCTCAGAAGTTAATTTGAACAACAGAATGCAGAAGAGACTAAAATCTTACTGAATTTTAGAAAGAATGGTAAGAAATAATAAAACCAGTAAGATCTCATAAAATATAGCTCAATCTCCTATCTAGAGATTATTTCTGCTTCTCTCCGAATATAAGTGAAATGTGAGTGTCTTCTTAAGCTGGAGGATATGTAAAGAAAAAAGAAACTTCAGGCTACCACAAGTTCTAGGTAGAAAGATTTGTGTAAATGTCCTGACAAATTCTGGCCAGTGGCATCACCTTGTGGAAGAGCTAAGAGGTGAGGCCAGAGAGGCTAGGAAGGCCTGTACAGGACAGAGTTGCACAGGATCTGCTCACAAAATAAGGGAGGGATAGGAGAAGCAGGTTAGGCAGATAAAGCAATAGTACTTTCTGAGAAGGTTTGTATTCTCAAACCACATACAAAATATATTTAGAAAATGTTTAGCATTTACTGCAAATGTATTACAAATAGCTATGTTGAATAGTCATGATCTTAATGTAAACTCTTAGAAGTAGGAGGGACTGGCAGCTTCTCTGATAACCTAAGCCAGTATTGCATTTTCTCACATGCACATTAATTCTCATATTGTCACCAAATAAATATGGTTTTAAAACTCTATTTCATTAGGGAAAAGAAAGAAAATCAAGAACTATCAATGAAACTGCCCAAATACTACATTGGTTTTTACAGTGGGAACACTTATTTTAAATTATTTCTGAAGATTTTTTTTTCTCCTTGAGAGCAAATCCATTTTGCATGTGCAATGAGGACTCAGGGTGGCAGCATTTCGGACGTATCATATACAATCTTACAACTCATTTTAAGTTTAAGCATCACAATTCACACAATGGAAGAATCAAATTGAGCAAAATTGCCAAGGTTCAGCCACAGGTGAATACGCTTCCAGAAATTTTAAAGTCTCTTTTAACTTTGCTACAGTTTAAATATGTGAATCAAGAGCCTACATTGGTCTCCAACACTTCTTAAAATATATTGCAGGAAACTTGTTCTTTAAATTGTGTTTTGATCATATTACACCTTCCCAGAAGAACTCAATCCACCTGCTGCTATGAAAAATTGAAGCAAAAAAATTTCATTTCAGAAAATGAAGATATAGCGTATCAATCTTCACTAGTTTATTCCAGAATTCAACTTGATCTTCTCCAAGCTATTTAATGTTGTATGATACTTTTTCAACTCTACCTTCCCAAATATTTCCTCAAATGCCTTCTATTAGAAGTCTACTATATGCAAGGGAAAGGCTGGGTGAATGAAAAATTAAGTGACGGAGAACCCAACTACAAAATAGCTTATAATTTTGCATACGTTCACATTTTCTAAGAAAACAATGTAGATTTATTCAAGAGTTATAATGTTGTTGTTATGTGTTGTTGGGTCAGACCAATCCATAACTTAGCCTCCAGTTGGTTTTGGCAAGGAGAGGTCAAGGTTCAAATATGTTGTCTATGAATTGCTGTGAGTCACAGTCAACTTGACTGCACCTAACATCAACAAGTCACAAGGGAAAAGAGTGCTTATCTCATCCTGTTTCCACAAAACAGCTAGTGGATTTGTTCCCCAGGCCTCTGGATTGGCAGTACAGCTCCTTATCTCTAGGTCACCAGAGCTTGCAAGTATGCTACTACACAGTGTGATACCATAAATGTATGCTACTACACAGTGTGATACCATAAATGTTGATTAGGCATGCTAAGGATATTAAATAAGCAATTGATGATTAAAACATTAATGGTGATTGTCAACAGAGTAATATCTATTATAGTATAGCAAGATTTTAAGAAATTATGAATTAAAATTCCATGCATTTTGGAGCATAAACTAATGGAAAGTATATTATAAAAATATAAAATCATGAAGAATATATATATAGTTTATATATATGTATAGTTTTAATAAAAGGCTATTGTGCATAAACTTTATGCAGTCTAAGTCGCTCTCTCTCATTGCCATCAAGTCAGAACCAATTCCTGGCTGACTCTCTCTGAGGTTCCCAAGGCTGTACACTGCAGAGAAGACTTTCCCAACTTTCTCCACTGGAATCACTGGTATATTCGAACCACCAGGGTAGCAGGGCCTTTGGATCAGAAGCTCATCATCTCCCTAAGGATTATTACTTATATTCAAAATTTTAATTCTTTCCTTAGATGCCTTTTTACAGGCGAAGTTCATCTCAACAGAGGAAACATCCCACAAAGGTACACTGATTTCTGAAGAAGGCAATGAGTTTGACAGACCACAGGGGTAAAATGTTGTTGTTGAACACGCATCAGTACTCAGAGCGGTCTTATCCTTCAGATGACAATAGGAAAACATCATGAATCAATCCAACAATGGGTATTAATAGCCATCATTAATTCCTCACTTTCTTATTAGGAATTTAGTTCATTAATTAGCTCTCCAATTTCTTGTTCAACCAAAATATTATTATAGAAAGTTTTAGAAGCTAAAACAATGTGATAATGTCTCAGAGATGTTATTGATAGGTGCCTTCAAGTCAGTTCTGACTCACAGCAACTCTCCACACCACAGAGAGAAAGAACTCTTACCTGACCCTGCGGTCTCCTGAAAATCTCCACTGTGCTGAAGCCCACACTTACAGTCACTGTGTCTAGCTATCTTGCTGTGGGTCATTCTCTTTTTGGGTTGACTCTGTACTTTTTTAAGCATGATATCTTTCTCCAGGGACTGGTCTCTCCTGATAACATTTGTACACAATACAAAGTGCATGAGACATAGCTTCACCGTCCCTTACATCTTACTGAGGAGCACTACGGCTGCACTTATTCCAGAGCACTTTTGTTCTTCTAGCCGTCTCTGGTTTTGGAGATAAAAAATGGAGTGTGAGAACTGTGACCTGAAGTTCTCTGGCTAGCTTCATTATTAAATCCTTAAAGAGTGAAAGTGAGACACAGGGCACAAACGAGGGATATCTCATGCAAAGTGAAAAACACAGTTATTCTAATTACTTTGGGAATAGCATATTGAAGAGTCAGGGATGAGAAGATATAAGAATCCTTTATTATGAATATTGGTTGTGAATATGATTCATTAGAGGGTCAGCTATGAGTTGGTTGTGACTTGTCAGCAAATATCAACAGCTGTAATTTGGAGATCAAAAAGCTACAGATATAAATTCCATTGAGTATCTCAGTAGGAATGGGGATATTTTTCCAGAAATGTTTGGCTATTGTCCTCTTTCCTTCTCCCTCTGATCTCCACCATTCTCTCATGTCTATGTCATTACTTCCTACTTCTTGACCATTTTCCCTTTTCTTCTATGTCTCTCTACATAGCATCATTCTTCCGTCTGCCAACAACATCTTCCAATATTACTTGTCATCCATGAGGACACTTAATCATCCAGAGAGTAACATGAATTTGTTGGTGGAGTAAAGTTTTTAAGTGATTAAAAAATGCATTGTGGAGACTTGTTAAAAGGGATGATGTATAAGTCTTTACTCTTCCTATCTATCTCAACTGTGTCCTTACTCTGCCCGCTCCTTTATTCTCACCCGTGTCTCCCTGCATATCCCAGGTAGTCTTAGATTTGTGAAAAAAAGGAAAAGATAAATAGTCATTCACAGAAAACTGTGATCCTCAATGATTTCCTGATACACACACACACACACACACACACACACACACACACACATGCAATATAAACTTCTATTAAAAGGGCAAAAAGGTCTTTTAAAAGGACATAGGTTACATACCAAGACAGCAAGATAAATATGTGTCTTACAGCTTCTTATAATTTTGATTAGAAAGGAAGATAGAAACAAAACAAACAATCCTATTTACAAGTCCCCCCCCCCCGCCCCTTTTTAACTACCTCAGCCTTTTTAACTTCCTCAGCTATGCTACTTTGTCTCCCTGATGCTCAACACTGGGCCACCTGGCAGCATCATGATAGATAGAGATGGAGGCTGTTTATAATTTCCATTTTCTCAGCTCCACAATCAGCACTGTTGGCACCAGCAGTTAGGAAATCAAAAGACGAATTTCATAGGGGAAGTCTGCTGTCATGGACCTTTCCAAAGTGTTAAAGAGTAATGATGTCAGTCTAGAAACTAAGATGCACCTGATCCAGGCCATGGTCTTCACGTTTACTTGCTATGCATTAGGGGGCTGGACAATGACTAAGAATTATAGAAAAAGAGTCGATGCCTTTGAATTGTGGAGTTGGAGAAGGGTATTAAACATGCCATAGACTACAAAGAAAGCAAAGAGGTCTGTCTTAAGAGGCAGAAACCAAAATTCTCCTTGGAGGCAAGGATTCTGAAGTTCCATTTCACAAACTTTTGGTACAAGGCTAAGAGGGACCAGTCTTTGGAGAAGAATATCATGCTTGATATCATGCTTGGAAGGAGAAAGAGACAGAGCAGGCCAGGAAGACTCCAGAGGAAATGGACTGACACAGTAACTGGGGAAATGCGTGTTGGTGTGTAGGAGTTAACGAGACTGACTCAGCATAGGGCAGGCTTCAGAGCTATTGTACATGAGGTCCCTATATGCGGCAGGTAAGTCAATGGTACAACAACAGTTTAAGATAGTAAAAATATTCTTCGCAGTTTCTCAAAGTCTTTAACTTTGCAGTTTTTCTTCTTCCGAACCAGTTTCCCTGCTTTCATATTCAATCACTGACTCCAGTGAGAAAGACAGATTAGATCATGTTTCTGTTACCACAAATTAATGGTGCTATTTTTCCCCTCTATTTAAAGTGATAACATAGACACCATAGGCTGTTGTAAACATATCTGACTCCTCTATAGGTTTCAAAGCACAGTAAGTGCAGGACATGAAAAAGCTAGGCAGCTGGTATGTGCATTCTGCACCATTTAACAAGCACCCACAAATTAAAAGAGCAATTTTTCTCTTTTTTAATTATCAACTGATCTAATTTATAACTCATTTACTATTTATTATCACTCTCCTTTGAACATTCCCTTTTCATAACATGTGGCTTCAACTCAGGGCAATAATAATTAGGACCATCCCCCCACCCCCGTTTTTGTAGATTCTCTGAACATCACTGCAACATCAATTGCCTAACTACTGACAAAGAAATCAATTAGCATGTGGAAAAAAAAATCTAGCCTGGACTGTCAACTTTTGTTACTGCACACTAATGAACCCCTTATGACCAAAGCTCAATTTTTTAATGATTTAAATCATATCTAGGCAGATAAGCTTAGCAGAAGATCACTGGCTTATAACATGGATGTTCCACTTATTTGAGGTGTTCTGGAGGCAGAGCCATACTTCATTCTATCGCAACACCTTCCAATTGCGGCACATTGCAAAGGATGTTTCCCGTTTTCTTTTTCATATACAACATCTGTCCTATATGCTTCACTGCTCTGTCTTTTCAGTTAAGAAATTGCAGCTGAGAAAGGAGCTGAATATCCAATTCAGAGCTCCCAGGAGAGCTGACCCAAATTCTCAAATGATAGCATTAAAATGCACTTTCTACTCTCAGATCTTGAATATCATGATATGATTCCTTAAAGATCCAAAAGTCACATATTCTGAAAAACTCCTTTGACAGGTTTTCAAAGAATGACATGGACAATTAAAACAATGAGAAAACAAACACAACTCCTTAATGACATAAATACAGAAGGGTAAGCTTTACAAGTCCCAAGGACTCAGAACAGAACTTGTTTATATTCTTTTACCTTGGATACAGCCTTTCACACTAATATGCCTTCCTCAGCATTTTAAGTGAGACAAAACTTTGGGTGCTGGTACTCACAAATGCAATCTGTCCGCTCTATGAAATGCTAGGAATGCCTTATGTACAATAACCAAGTATCTATTATATTTAAGTCTTCAAGGGTCATAGGGTAAACATTCCAGTAGTGTTTTCCTGCCATTCATTTCAGTTTCTTAATTTAAGTCTATTATTCATTTCTTTGTTATTACTTAGATTTCTTAAAAAATAATATAGTATTGTGTTTAGGGTAAACATTTACACTACAAATTATGTTACCATTTAACAGTTCTAAATATTCAGTGATTACAACTTCATATTCCACAGTGTGTCATCATTCTCACTCATTCAATTCTGGCCATTCCATCTCCAGTACTCCAGTTCCCCTAACTCCTTACCGCATCGTTGCTTTAGAGTTTTGGGTTGTTGGGTTTTTTTTAAATTTTGGTCTTATATAGACTGTGGTAATAGGTGCTCACTACTCATGGGTGATTTAAAAAAATGGTATTTGTCAATGTGCTATTTAGCTAAAAGGTGACATTAGGAGCTAATTTTTATTTAAAGAGTATCCAAAGGAGGAAATTTCAAAGAGTCCTCTGATCTCATTTGGTCCCCTAAGTCTGGATTGTCTAAGAATTTGAGTTCTATTCCACAATTTTATCTCCTCCTAAAAGGATCCATTTACTGAGACCCTGATCAGAACAACTGATAATAGTAGCCCTGCACCATCTACTCCTCATCAGGGCTGCTGAAGCCATGGCTGATGGAGTTGGTCCTATAGACTACTTTCTTATCTGCCGCTTTGGATTTCTTTTTTTTCTTTGTCCCAGAGAAGTAGAGATCGGACCTTCATATTTTAACTGGGAATCCTCAAGGTTTTCAGATCTGAAACATTACTAATCCTACTGAGATGTACAGCACACAATTTAAGAATTATATGCTTGGAAAGGTAGAGGGTTAAAAACAAAAAACCACAACAATATGGATTGACACAGTGACTTCAACAATGAGATCAAGTATATCAGAAATCCTGAGGATGGTACAGGACCGAACCGAATTCAGGTCTGTTGTTCATAGCTTCGCTATGAGTCCTTGTTAACCACACAGCACCTAACAACAATAATGAGTTGTCCAACAAGACTATGGGCCTAGCCTTCAGGTACAGAAAATTAATCACATGAGGTGTCTGGATAAGCTTTAAAAGTATCCCTGGTTTATTGTATGGTTTATTATATTATTTTCATGGTTTTATAATATTTTTAACTAACTCCATTCTCTTGTCTTACATCTTGCTTTAAAATTTACCCCATTAAGGATTATTTTGGAGGTTATGAACATAAAGGGATAGTGGAAGGATTGCTTATATTAAAAATAAAAAAACCAAACAGGCTTCTATCAAATTACATTAGAGAAAAATATTTATAAATAAAATAAGTAGACAGACAAAAAAATAAAATGATTAGTTTCTCTATTAAGAGTTATTGAATTGATATATTCTGCTAAAATGTGTAGATTGAATAAAAATGATTCCTACTTAAATATTTGTATCTTTCAAATATCTCATACAGACACTGGATTAATATTCCATATCTGTAAGGAATAGGATGCTAATTGAGTGGGTTTTCTTCTGGTATTAATTTTAATTATTTAGAGCAGCATGGAGCTTTTCATAATTTCCCACCTGACAACTGGATACCAGGAGAACAGCTGCCTATGGTTTTATGCTCCTATGAACTCCCTGGATATCAGAGAGGCAATAAGCTTAGGCATGAATTCTCTGTGTGTTCCACTGAGGTTATGAAAATGAATCCTTTTGGAAGAGTTCAGAGGGAATTTGCAACTGAGCATGATGTCCAGGCCACTGTGCAAAGTTTTATGACACTCATAGATCTCAAAGGAGCTGCAGGAAGAGAGGCTCCCTGCTGAAGTGAACACAGTCCATCTTTAAATAATAAATCACAGCCACATCCATCTGAAACAGCTACTACCTATCAGAAAGTCACCATGCCTACCAAGTACAAATATTTAGTTCCACATAGTGGTGTTTCTTGATGGAATCCATCTATTTGTCCTTCCTAAAGGAGAAGATGAATTCTATATATTTATGCTAAATTGAGAACTGACACATGTGGATTTATCAAATTCAGAATCAAACACAATGAAACCCAGTTGTAAATGCCTACATTTAAATATACCCCCCCCCAAGCATGTCTGTAAGAGTCAAGAATCCAACAGTATCATTTAACACAAACATCCTTTGGCACCTAACATATTTTTTTTCTTCTTTTACAGAAGAACAAAAGATTTCCTGCATGAACACACAGTGTTTTATATGGTCTTAGATATGTTATTCAGGAGATAATGAACCAAATGAATTATTCATGTCAAAGTTGCAATTGTTTGCAGGCGCTGAGAATAAAAGATAGGTAAAAACAGGAGTAGAGATGGACAGAGAAAACCAGAAAAAATAGTCCAGCCACCTATATATTTAGTGTCAAAGATTTTAGTGTGGTAAATAAATGGATTTCAATTAAAAAGGTAAATATTTTTCTCACTGAGAAAACACAGAATGGAGAAGAATATTTTTAACTTACTCTATTTCACCATTTTTAATATCTTTTGACAAATAGTCATAATATATAT
>NW_006399933.1:4879486-4888914 GCF_000299155.1 Elephantulus edwardii | reverse complement strand
ATAATGGAATGTGCAGAGAGCTGGAAGTGAAGAGTTAAAAGGGAAGAATTCACTCTGCATTTTCCCAACTGAGAGAACTAGAAAATAATTTTAAACCTAAAATCTCAATATTGAAAGATTCTATGGGCAATATGTTAAATGATTTAGGAACCAAAAGGAGGAAACCACAGAGTTGAACAGTTTGGTGGGTAGAGCTAAGAGGTGAATGAAATGGAAAGTATCAAGTGGCAACCTGAAAAGATTATGTAATGATGGGCAATGTCCAGTGGTGATTGATTTTATAAAACCTAACATATGAGGATGACCTAACACATGAGGATGACTGTATGAAACACAATATGACTGAAAGTAGTGTGGAACACAATGTATATGAACTTTGTGAGCAAAGCACTATAAAATAAATAGAAAGAAGATGCAGAGTTTACAAAGAACAACCACACCAAAAGTAACTGACAAATTTAGGACAAATTGAAAAATTTCAGGAAATACTATATGAGCAGAAGCCAATGATAATAAAAAAGGAAGCTGAAGCTGCACTGAAGGCACTGGCAAAAAAAAATAAGGCCCCAAGAATCGACAGGATACTGACTGACATGTTTCCACTAATAGATATAGCCCTGGATGTGTTTACCAGTCTATGGCAGGAAATCGGGAGGACAGTTGTCTGGCCAACTGATTAGAAGAAGTCCTGATTTATTCTCATTCCAAAGTTTGAGGTGTCTGTGGGCACATTATGGAAACTTTTCTGACTGAGTAATTGCTTTCTCCTACTAACCTGAATTATATAGCCTTCTGACTTCCTAATATGGTTCTGTGTGGCCTGTGAGTTATTGTAATAGGTTTTGGATTCAGCTAAACTGTAAGCTTGTGTTCAGATGAGTAGAATGAGTACAGGAGTTTGGTTGAAATGTGTGACTGACTGGGAATTGGTTTCATGATGCTGATGCTGATGTTGACAGGGACAGTTTCCTTTTCTGGAGTTAGGAAAGGTCTTGATATGGCTATCCCGTGTAGCCCTTGCTCCCTTTACAACCATCAGATGCATGGTCGAAAAAGTGACTGGAATAATGAGCCTAAACAAAACAGAGATCGTGAGGAGAGCAAACAGGCTTGATAGAACTTGATGATAACTAACAATGACAAAAATGAAATTAAATCAATATGAATATACTCTTATGCAGGAAGAATATGTACATGTTTATATGTAGCACATGACATACATTAAACAGAGACCTGAAAATGTTATCTTCATATGTTTTCTCTTTTTTTAACCTCCTAGACTGAGTTGTTTGAACATAAGGTGATACTGTATGTTTCAAAATCAAGAAAGGTATGTATGTATCATAGTTAGATTCTTTCTCCAAACCTATTTTCAAATTCTTTGAAAAACTGGACTACATGAAAAATAATGTGGCCTCATGTTTAGATTGCAAAAAAGAAAATATATTCTCTTATAAAAATAAAATTATTTTGATTTTACTCTTAAAAGTTAACTTACTGGCATGAATAGTATACCAAACCCAACTAAAAAGTCATAAATTCTAGAAGGTTAATTAGATAAGCTATTTTAAGATGTAAAGACATATATCCATTAAAAGAGTGAAAACAGAATCTACAGAATAGGTAGAAATATTTGACAATGACATATCTGATAAAAATCCCAAGTCTATATCAAAAACAATTAAAACTCAACAACAAAGAGAAAACTGCAACTAAAAAATAAGTAAAGGAAATAAACAGATTAAATAAACAGACACATAATCAAAGAGAACAGTCAGGCAACTACCAATTGGAGTACATAAAATGGAGGGAAATACTACCATCATATGCAAACATTTTACTGAAATTTATCAAATATCAATAATTTTGCTGAAAATTAGTCAAAAATGGAAAGAATGGTACATTGACAGAGAACTGCCAAAAGTTTAAGCTGAGTTAAAAAGCCATGGCACCAGGAATATCATTGCTGGTGTTGGATGGAACTGGCTTGAATATGGAGAATACCAGAAGAATGTCTATTTTGATTTATTGCTTTTTTAAAACCATTTGACTGCATGGATTATAACAAATTATTGCTAACATTGAGAGGAATGACAGTCCCAGGAAACTTAATTACACCCATACATAACCTAGACTTAGACCTAGAACAAGAAGCTATTGTCCAAACAGAGCAAAGGTGCTTTGTACAGTTTAAAACCAAGAATGTTCTGCATCAAGATTATATCCTTTATCCATATATATTCACCTTATATGCCGAACAAATAATTCAAGAAGTTAGATTAGTATCAGGATACAAGAAAGCCTCATCAATAACCTGTGTTTTGCAGATGACACAATTTTGATTGCTGAAAGTGAGGAGAACATGAAGCACTTGCTGCAGAAGATCAAGGACTACTTGCCATCAAAATGAACTGAAGCTCAACATCAATAACAAAATATACTCATCACTAGAGCAATAAGTAACATCATGATAGAAGGAGAAAATATTGAAATTATTAATTACTCAATCTCATTTAAATCCACAACGAACATCCTTGGTACCTAAAGTAAAGAGATCAGAAGTCATATAGTATCGGCAAAGTTTGCTGTAAGGGTCTTCTTCAAATTACTGAGGAATAATGATGTTAATTTGAAGAGTAAGGTGTGTCTGATACAGGCCATAGTCTTATCAATAACTTGGTATGCCTCTGAGAACTGGACAATGAATAAGAATGACAGAAGAAAAATTGCTGCCTTTGAGTTGTGGTGCTGGAGATTAATTTCCTATAGAATGCTGAAAGAACAAATATGTCTTGGAAAAGTGAAGCCAGAGTGGTCCTTGGAGGCAAGGATGGAAAAGCTTCATCTCACATCCTTAGACCATGTGGCTTGCAAAAGTTATTCCTTGGAAAGAGACATCATGGTAGGAAAGGTAGGAGGTCATCAAAGGAGAGGAGGACATTCACCAAGATGGACTGACACAGTGACAGCAGCAAGGCACTCAGGTTGGATTTGGTACATGCATTGTGAAATGAAATCACAAATAATAGAAGAGAAAGAATTAATCTTTGATTCTTGGTAACATGAACACCTAGGATACCTACTCTTGAACATCTTCAAAAACAACGTAATCTGTCTCCTGTGCTCTGGCAACATACTTCGGAGGTAATTTCAGAGTCTACCAGGATAGATAGCTTAGTGATTCAGCTTAGTAATTTGCACCACACAAGTACAAATGAGTCACCATTGTTTGAGCACAGAACAACTATGTGACAGCATAAAGGATGAAAGAACAGGAAAATATATGGATACTGGGCCACCAGAACTCCCTAGATGAATACATGAATAAACCAAACACACAGTTGAATGTGTTGATTCAGACTTGTGATGCCCACCCATCAGGTGTAAAATGGCGTAAATCATTAAGATCCCATAAGTGACTGAGAATTCAAACCACCAGTGTTTCAGATGGCCGTCCCACTTGCTACATACTTTGACTAAACTCTTTCCTTATGTGATCCTTTTCAGTTGAGATTATCACCCTAGAGTATTTCTGACATCTGAATCAGTCAATGTTTCAAACCAAAGTTGTTCAGTTTTAAGTGTCAAAGTTACTGTTAAGGAAGTGTTCCACTACTATATTTAATTAGTAGACACAAGAGTAGGGGTCTTTGGTGGTGACATGGTTAAACCACTAGATGTTAGGAAAAGGTCAGCTGTGGTGGGAAAAGACATGGCAATTTGCTTCTGTAAAGCAAACCAAGGAGCCCTATGGTATATACTTCTATCCTCTCCTGTAAGTTCACTTTGAGTCTGAAGTGGTTCAAAGGTGGTGTAAGTGTATTTAGAGGGGCATAAAAAGTTTTGATGGCTTTAGTAAAATTTAGCCTGAGAGATGTAATTGCAAATTTTATTGTTTTGAAAGTATGCTAGAATTCCAAAGATGCATGGTTAGAATCCACCAGCTGTTCCATGGAAGTTGTTGGTGGTGCTGTTATGTGCCATTGAGTCATTTGCGACTCATAGTGACCCTATGTACAACAGCCCTGAAATCTGCTCTATCCTGTGCCAATTTTACTGTCTCTGACACACCTACCTTCATTATCCCAGTCACCAAATCAAATCATCTTATTGAGAGTCTTCTTCCCTTTCTCTGTCCCTCCATCCTTCCAAGCATGATATCCCTGTCCAAGGACTGGCCCCTCCCTGAAACATGCCCAAAATATGTCAGACGAAGCCTCAGAATCCTTGCCTCCAAGGAGCAGCCTGGTTTTACCATTTCTAGGATGCACTTGTTTGTTCTCCTGACAGTCCACTCAATACTCTTCTCCAGTACTACAGCTCAAAGGCATCAATTCTTTTTCTATAACCCCTAGTCATTTTCCAGCTCTCTGACGTATAGCAAGCAATTATGAAGACTATGTCCTGGATCAGGTGCACCTTAGTCTCCAGACAGACCACGTTGCTCTTCAGTACTCTGAAGCAAGCAATCAAAAAACAAATTGCTCCATGGAAAAGGATAGGAAATCTCCTATGCAATTTACTGCCTCTGATAACCCACTGGAGTGTCAGCTGTGGGTTGGTTTCAACTCAATGGTACACACAACAAAGCACAGTTACTAGTTCTATGTATTACCACAGGGAGATGTGGTAGTTAAGTGGTAAGGATTGTCTACGCAAAGGAATGATTTTCAAATTTACCAGTTGCTCCATGCAATGACTCTGAAAATGTGCCAGAGGGCCAGCTATGGGTCAGTTCTGATTAAATGGTACTCAACAACATGTATTATCAGTATTTCTTATACATTCCTTTCATTCTGCATATTGGTTACTATCCTAAACATTGATCAGTAAGAAAATAAACAACTGAATATCCAGCATTTGTGTATAGGGCAAAAAAATTATATTTAACAAATAAGAATGTAGCAGATTGCCTTTCCTACCAGAAATTTTTACTTTAAAGTTGGAAATTTTTAAGTTATCTGCAAAGATCCTTTTCCATCTGAAGATCCAGAATGAAATCATCTTTAATTAACACACACAACACTCACATATACACACACATAGAACAATTCTGTGTTAGAATGTATCATTCTTGGGTGGAGCTAGGAGTGGGTAGAGGAAATGGGAAAGATATGGTGTGAAAAATAATATATAAAAAATATTAAAAAAAGAAAAATAATATATAAGAACTTTGTAAATATCATAGTATAAGATTTTTAAAAAGTATCATTCCATTGCAAAGTATAACAATCTTGATAATTGATATGTGACTTAAATGTACCTTGACAGCTAATAGAGAATAACCATCATATACAATACTCTTCGTGAATCTCTGAGTGAGAAATAAAATACTAACACCATCTTTATCTACTTTGTTACATTTATTTATTTTAATCTTGTTATAAAATACACGAGTAATAAGAAAAAGTGCACAGAATTTGGGGACTTAACAAATCTCAACCAGAGTCAAAATTCACTCTCAAAAACTAACTAAAATAAAAACATTTCAATGTTTTTACACAAGAAAAGAGGTTGTGTCTATTTAAAAATCCCAAACTTTCTAGGTACAGCAGCTGAATTTATTTCTGAGTTTAGCTTTAGCTTTTTAATCTAGCTATGGTAAACACCAATATTTGAGTATTATGGCTAATTTTATAAAGCACAAGCTCTCAGGATTATCTTACATTAAATATGCTTAAGGCTAGCAATAAAAAATTTTACTACCTAACAGAAGAGAAAATAAGTATTCTTAAAAGTAATTATGTATTCATTCACTTTCATAAACAACCTTATCACCAAATGAGCCTCAATGACAATTTTCCACACTTATTCTCGAAATATGAATATATCAGAAACAGGATGTATTGCCAACGGGTAGTTTTAATTAGAATCAAGTAGAGTACAATCAAGGTTTTAATAAGAAACTTTCCACATTAAATGCTTTAATATAAAATTATTATGAAGTACACTGCTAATTAGAAAATGCTTTCCAAAAGCTCTTTGAATCAATTCAATACAAAGAGATGTTTGCTGCTATCATAGAAAGATAAATATCAATTAGAATTACTAAATAAAATCATTTGAATTTTAAAGTGGTCCAGTGGTTAGTAATAGCTCTAAATATCAGTATCATATAAATATTTTCCATTAATTGGAATTTAAAGGCACTATAAATATTCCTCAAGTCTACTCGTTTCTTGATTCCTGAGTTTGCTGATACTCATTAATGAGCTCTAACTATTAGAGACACTAATTACATATAATATCAGAGTCACATTATTAATTCTCCAGAGAGTTCTTTGTCTTTTATCACTCTGTTCTTACATATTTCAGGACTTGTCCTAATTCAAAATTCCCATTCTTCTCTATAAAGTAACTGATACATGTGTGTCGTAACTTTTATCTTTATCTAAAATTACAGCTTTAACTTAGAAATTAGTTCCTTTTATTGGCTGTAAATTTCACATAGAATTCAACCACATTATGAAATTTATGAAGAACCCTTAAATTCCTATGATTCTAGTTAAAGCATGTTGTTGTTATGTGCTGTCGACTCGCTTGAGACTCATAGCGACCCTACATACAACAGCCCTAAACCCTGCTCTGTCCTGTGCCAATCGCACTGCCTCTGACAAACCCATCCTGATTACCCCAGTCACTGAATCAATCCACCTCATAGAGGGTCTTCCCAGCCTGTGCTGTCCCTCCACCCTCCCAAGCATGATGTCTCTCTCCAAGGACTGGTCTCTCCTTACAACATGTCCAAAGTATGTCAGACGAAGCCTCAGAATCCTTGCCTCCAAGGGGCAACCCAACATAAAATCATTTTTATCTGAACTGGTGAATTAGGAAAAAAAGCATTTCTCCACTTATCCTAAGGATATTATTTAACATTAAAACTATCATAGTGTGGAAGTAAATAATACATTTTCCTTTCTCATTTTTTCCCAACCACTATGTTCTCAAGAAGCTCTGGTGGCAGGATGCATGAAGTGTTTCTTTGCTAGTCAAAACGTTTCACGCACCCATTGGTTCCAATCCACTGACTCCTGTGCAGGTGAAAGATGGGGAATAACGTCTCACAAAGATCTTCAGCCCTGGAAACCTGATGCAGGGCCACCACGAGTCAGGATCAACTCAATGACAGTGGATTTGGTTTGGGGTTTTTATTTTGTTCTCGGAAATAAAAGTGGATATTGATTCATACAAGAGAGAATGATGTTGTTGTTAGGTTCTGTTGGTCAAGCAAGATTCATTGTAATCCTAGGTGAACCTTGGCCTATCCTGTACCTTGTCCACTATCTCTGATATACTTGTTTTTGTTGTTGTTGATTTCCATCACAGCAACCCTATGAACAAAAGACCTGAAGCCTCTCTATAACTATCATCATTTCTCAAAGTTCATAGAGTTGCCAGAGGCATGTTGTTTAGGAAATGGATAAACTTGAGCTCACATTTCTATTCACTAAGGGAGTTCTAGTGGCCTCACGGAAAGAAGTTGTACTGCAATCCTGAAGGCCCATGGTTCAAGGTTACCAGCCACTCCATGGGAGAAGGATGGGCAATCTCCTTCATGCAATTAACTGTCTCTGAAAACCCATCAGAGTATCAGCTATGGGTCACTTCTGACTCTATGACAAGCACAAACAACATGTAAATCTACCTACATGAAGGTCTTCCTTTCTTTCAGTGATCCTCAAATCTCCAAATATGATTTCCTTTTCCGTGGACTGTCCAAAGCCTGTGAGGTACAGTGTCACCATCCTAGCCTCTAAGGAGCCTCTTCTGTAATTCCACGGTGCCTCACTGTCATTTCACTAAACCTTTCGATGAAGTAAACATTATTCATATCTCTTCCCATAACAATTCTTAAAATAAAAATTCTTTTAAGAAGCAAAGTATTAGAAATTAAGACTGTATTTTACATCAGTAACAAATTAAGCTATTAAGTTAACATTTACTAACCACTCACCATAAATACTCAAATACTCTCCTGGGCGCTGCCTAAGAAAGCATTTAAATTATAAAAGAAATTAATAGGAAACTAAAGTTTCAGTTTAACATAATATAAAAATATCTCAGTGTTTTGTAACATTTTTAGAACAAGATGGTGCAGAGATCATTTTTATTATATTCCCACCCTTCTTAAATTTAAGCATTAACAACCATGTTGTTCTAAGGACCTTCATGACAAGCAACCAAAGAAAGATTTCTTAAATTAGAGCACTGAGATTATTTAAAAATACAAGAATAAAAGAAAAATCACACATTTTACAAGACATCGCAAACCCTACTCCTACAGGGTTGTTTATAAGGAAGAATTGCTGTCATTAACTACATACTCAAACTGACGTCATCCATCAATGAGAGCAGACCTACAAACTGAGAGAGGAGACATAAAGAAAGAAGTCTCATTTCTTAAATTCAGTATGTTTAAGTTATTATTATAGAAGCCTCAAAGTAAGTTAGTCTTATCATTCTGTAAGTTATAAATTAAAAGGAAAACCTTTTTGAAAAAAAAACCATTGAGGCAATATGTCTTGAAATTTTGTGCTTAGTATGGCTTACTTCCTAAGGAGTTGTAGTATAACATAAAGACCAGTCTTTCTCTGACTGTTAAATCCACAAGTACCTCAGGGGGAGAAAGACATGGTAATCTCCTCCCATACAATCTGCAGCCTCAAAAACTAGATGAAGGATTAGCTACAAGTCAGTTCTGATTCCATGAGCTTAGAGTTATATAATTTATATTTAATCTTTGCACACTGTTGTCTTCATCTAAAGAAAGCAAAAATCTAAGTGTTTACTTAAATATAATAATAAATACTTCCTAAAAACACAATCTTTATGATATTCATGTAATCTTGACTTTTAAAGCATATTCTAAATATTTCACCATAGTAATCAGGAATCAGTGCCTGGACTGTGTTTAGTAGTGATGATAACGAAGTAGTTAACAGTATTTTTAAAATTACATTTTGATAGAGGATAATAAATTGATAAATAGCATCAAGCTATTAATATTGTAATGTATGTTTCCATATTACAAATTTATTACAATTACATAAAAGTTGAGAGATAGAAAAATTATTGTATAATAGAAATTTTTGCCACTGTACTGCACAGAATTTCAGTCTCATGTGATTAATGAATATAGCTTACTGATAAATTTGATGAAACTAAATTTGTATTTTCTGAAGTAAAAATAGTTACATAATAATATATGATAAAAATAATTTATAACAACTGTTTAATAGTTTCTGTTATGATATATACACACCCATTTATTGCAGCTTTGTTCACAATAGCAAGGAGTTGGAAACAACCTAAGTGCCCATCAAAAAACGAATAGATAGAGAAGCTCTGGTATATTCACACAATGGAATACTATGCTGCATTGAAAAACAAGGAACTCATGCAATATTATTCAAAATGGGTGACTCTGG
>NW_006399933.1:4876294-4878476 GCF_000299155.1 Elephantulus edwardii | reverse complement strand
TTTTCTCCTGGACACAAGAGCCTATTATTTGGTCCTAAAAGCCTTCTGAGGTCCCAACTCTTCTCACTATTTCTTAGTTGTTGAAATTTACGGAAAACCTCATAAGCAGTTCCTTACTTCACCTCTGCCTTGCATGTGGACTTCCGAGCTGTAAAACATTGAAGTGGTAAATGGAATTTGGTCCAGGACTTAAGAGCAATAAATGACATAGTTGAACCTCCACATCTTGTGGTTCCTAACCTTTATACTATAATAGACAAAGAACTTGATTTGTGCCACTGGTAGAACCTCTACTTGGAATATTATCGCTTTTAATTTTTGACTCATGTACTTTTAACTTGTTAGTTATATTTGTGTCTTTTAGGCTACAACAGTTCCATGATGCATCTTCAAGGATATGAGCATGTATGGCTAAGCACAATTGATAACAGTGCATCTAAATTCCAAAATCAATCTCCACAAGAGTCTACATGTTTCCTATTGCCAAAAGGGCCCTTTAGAGTAGTGAGAGAAGATCTTCATCCTGAAACCTACAGCGTCCCTTTTCAGAAGGAACTAGCTAAGAGAATACACCGTCCCCATTTCCTTATGAATCAGGATGAAATCTCTTTCAGGGAGGAGTGATAGGGAATGGCAAAGGACACGCTGACAAAGAAGATTAACCAGAACTGCTTTTGACAAGCACTGTGGCAATGGGACAATTAAAACAAACTTTCAAGGAATGTTCAACCTGGATCCTTCTGATCATATGGAGATTTTTTTAAAGTATTTGAGTTTATTATGTTTAATTTGTTTTATTTGTGTATAACGGATGCTCATCTAGATGATAACATAATTATGACAAAAACAAAAGAGGGGAAATATGGGAAGCCAATACTAAATATTTATAATAAACTGAATGCTATTTAAATTTTTTTTTAAATGCCAAACTAATTCTCTTTTATTAGAAAAATAAAAATATTTTTTGAGGCTAATGACAATTTCCAATGTAAATAATTACTATAAATCTTATAATTAGCCAAAATATGCATTGATCTTCTTCTCATTTTCTCATAATAAATTTTCATTTATTATAATTCACAGATACTGAGTAGGAATTTTAACTCATTTAACTAAACTCATATTACAAAATATTCTCATCTTTGCTGGTACTAAGTCTAATTATCTCTTTTTTTTTTTTCACCAACCACAACTTTCTACATCTAAGAAAAGAAAAATTGCAACCTCAAAGGTAATATACATGAATGGTTTGTTTGTTTTCAGATAAAAAGAATTACTTTCTACCTGGGCAGAAAGGAAAACTAGCTGAATCAGTACTTACTATCTAAATAAATAAACATGTCAACTGCGATTTGAACACTTACAATATAAAACCAATTAGATGTAATGATAACATTTAGGATACATTAGGCAGACACCACACTGCATCAGTTAATGTTAGTTGAAAATGATGGATCCAATTTTGAAGCATTAGTTGTATGTATTATATGATTCTGCACATATTTAAGCTACTAAAACATGTGACTAGCAGTCTTTTGGGGCTCACTGCTTCTTAAAATATGTACATTTTCTTTTTAATTCTGTCACTAAATGGAGAGTGGGAAATTACCACTGTCACACAAACACAACAAAAATGTACATTGCCGACTCTCTCTATAATGGACACCTATTTATGCGGCAATAAAACAGTGGCAGATCACAGGGATAACTCCCCTGTGTGTGGTGCTGAGAGGAAAAGTATGGCCTGCCTTGACAAGAACTGCTTTTAAGTCTTTAAACTGTCCTCCTTCCAGTATTTATTCAGTGTGCACTCTGTGCAGCTGATAAATGTTGTTTCAAATCCGTGAGCATGCTGGAAATACTTAGATGAGAGCAGCTGAGGATCTTTGCAGTAACCAAAATATACCCCCTTTACTCAGAGAGGGTATGAGGTGCCACTTGCTGCTTCTTGATATTCTGGTTGAGCTTCCATCTATATCAGCGTATTAAGAACCAGTGATGGGCCAACTGGGGTGAAAGGTCAGCTAAGGGCTAAAGACAAGCATTTAATAAAGTGGAATCAGATCATGGAAACACAGTGGCTTTGAAAGAGCTCAGATTTTCCTGGCTAGACTACTCACAAAAGGTTGGCTTTGATGAAATTAAAGAAAAAAGCAATCTTCCCTCAAATCCAAAAAGAATC
>NW_006399933.1:4865372-4876104 GCF_000299155.1 Elephantulus edwardii | reverse complement strand
ATAGTGCAACAATGAATGAATGGAAACCCAAAATCTCTGTAAATGTTTATGAAAATTAATAAAATATAATTATAGGAAAAAAATTCATAAATGGTCAATAAGCAATTATTTGGGGCAAAAGAATGGCAGTGAACGAACGAAATATCTATAAGCTTTATGATGCATGAACATTTTCAAAGTGCTTTGAAACTCCTCTGCCCTCAAAAATTCACTCCCCTAGTGTCCATGATTTCTACTTCTCCACATTCCTCTCTTTTTTCTTTTAATGGAGAAGGATGCCTTATCTTAGAAATTTTGTAACATGCCCTGTATTTTTTTATTATTTGTAATAAAAAGTTGGTTCATTTAAGCTCATATTCATTCTGTAATCTTTGCTACAACTAATTCTTTGGAAACTTGCAAAATTCACTTTTTAAAATGTCCAATGATAAAGCAGAATAATGAAAAAGAGAAGAAATATTTGGTAATGTTGATGATAAAAGAGTGAAATGCTGCTTGGTTGCTATCAAAACACAAGTGCAGAGTTAAGGCCAATTCTGATGAGCTAAGTAATTATGATGGCTATACTATTACTATAGTGCTTTCATAGCTAGATCGAGGTTGACCTAAAATATATTCTGTATGGGTATAAAAGCCCTAACATAATGTATGGTTTAATACTGACATGAAATAATTCTCAGGTTTCGTACAAAAAGTTAGCATTACATTGAACATAACAAAAGTGTTAGGATTTGATGATCTGTTACTTAATCACACAGTGACCACACATTTGTATATACAAATTCAACATGTTATTAGTCATAGTAAGACTAGAAAGGAGTACTGATGTGGTTAAGCTGCCAGTTACAGTCACTGAGCTTGTCCATGTCATTGAAGGTTTTCCTTTTTTTACTGAACTCTCTTCTTGTTCAAGTATAGCATCCATCTCCAGGGACAAGTCCTGCCTGATAATACGTTGAAATCTTTATCACTTCTTGGATAAGATGCTTAAAACATGTTGATCCTATACTTCTTCACCTTACGTATTACAGAAGAAGAAGAGAAAGAATGTGAGGGGGAGGTACATGACGAGGAAGTTGAATGAAACAAAAATGTGCTCAGCATAGTGCTTGCCAGAGAGTAAGCAAAAGGTAGAGAAAAAAACCAAACAAACAAATGCACGCTCAAATAAAAATGCAAGCCTGGGAGGAAGCACATCTGGTATAAATCTTTAAATCTCAAGTAAAGAATTGTATTTCTGGATTAAATGTGTTGCCATCCAGTCAAGAACGACTCACAGCACACCCTCCAGTTGGTTATCCAAGACTGTACGCTGCAGGGGAGGAGACGAAGCTCCCATGAAAAAGTTGGTGGATTCCAACCCCCACAGAAGCACTGACCTTAGGTTAGAAGCAAGACTCCCTACAGATTCTGCCTCCTCCCACCCCAAAAGATTAAATGAGTAAATGAAAACAAAGTCTATAGAAGAGTGCCTAGCATATGATACATTTTAACAAATTATTGATATTACTTGTATCTTTGATTGTGAGCCTTATGCAAAACATTTGCTATTTTAGACATATATTAATATTTAATAAAAATATTATAATTCTCCACTGAGAAATTCTTATAATTAATTTTGAGATATATAATTAGTAAGTCAAAATATATTTATGAAGGAATGCATCAGAAAATATGCATTATAATTCTTTTACCTCTTAATTTTAAAAAAATGTCTAAGAAGTGGAAAAAATTCATTTATGCAAAGTCAGCCAATGAAAAGGAACCTTCTGGACAAGCCAAATATATCATTGTAGGTTGCAAGCAAAAATTATTACTGAACATCCCCATTTAAAAGAAATGTTCTGTGCATATCATATCATATTGGGTGTTACATAATTCTATTTAAAGGGTTATATCATGTTGTTCTGCTTTTTAGAATGTCCTAGGCTGTAACATATTCCATAGCAAAATGTCTCCTAAGTCTTCTTGTAGGTAAACAAGTCATTATTATTTACTGCTGGACATTTACAAAGGCAAATTTACAATTTCTGAGAAAAGACCATGTAAACAATCAGAGGTGATCAGGTCATCAGAAAACAACAGACACGCTTTTACAGGAGTGGATTTAATCAGGGGATAATGAGTCTTGGGACTACATGAATAAATTAACCAGAGAGGAGTAGACAGCCTTTTGTAACTAATGACTTTGCTGTCAAGACATAAGTTGGTTTCTGCTCTTTACTGGGCCTTGACAGTGTCAATTGCCCCAGAATATGAGGTCGGCAGACAGCAGGATCACTTGTCTACAGAGCAGCAGGCTGGCAAGCTGCCCATGGCTCAGATAATACATGCGAGATGGAGCAGATGAGCTGGTATCAGTAATCAGTAGCTCAACTCTTAGGCTGATTATTTTTTTTTTAATAAATCTGGAAGACAGATGTTTGCTCCAGCCAGCCTGTTAATTTTGAACTTATTATGCTGCCAACAACAAAGGCACTATTCTGTGGGGAACAGCACAGGGTTTTAGTATATTATAATAATTAAAAATATAGCTATCATTTAAAACAAAATTCTACTTAGAGAACTGCATTTAACTGATTTATACTGAACAAAATAAAATCTGGTCACCTTCACCAAAGTCTACTTGACAACTTGTTAGTAAAAATTAATAAAAAAGAGACAAAGAAATATTGGAAAGCTTAACGATCCTTTCTATTTCTTTTTAAAACAACATATATATAATGTTCCATATGTTTTTTTACTCAACCCTTACACATTCATAACTTAAGAGTAGTAAAAAGGATGTTTTCCATACATATTCTATATGTTTTAAACATTTTTGGTATTTATCTATCATATCAAAATATTAGAAACATACTAAATAGCTTTTAGTAAGATACTTGCTAAATAAATAGCATAATCATACAAAGAAAGATTACGAAACTACTCAGGAGGATGATTAGGTTAATGTGTATAATGATATATTGCTTTAGGTTAATGTTTATAATGATAGGTATCGGAATCGACTATGACACACAGCCACCCTATAAACAACAGATTTGGAATCTTATTCTATCCTGTGCTGTTCTCACACTCTCCAACACACTTGAGCCCACTGTTCCAGTCACTGCCTCGTTCCATCTCATGAGAGTCTTCCTCTCTTCCATTTACCCTTATTAATAATTTGGGTTACAAAATAGTAAAAAAAATATTCACTCACACACACTCACTGAAAGATAGATTCTTAAACTAACATCAAAAACTCTTCTCCATTGGATAATGCCATTTTAAAGAATTTTACTTTTATCTTAATACTAAAGTTTTTCTTTTTAAAACTCTTAAAGCAAGGATATATTTGTATATTTAAAGACATAAGCATAAGATGTATCAGCGGGAGCTTACACAAAATAAATACCATAGCTGACCTTCCAGTCAGTTTTGACTGGAAGTTAAAGACATGGAAGGAGACTGTCCATCCTTCTCTTGCATTTATTAACACAGAATTCTCAGGAATAGTTGCATCTGGCAGTAACTGGGAAATGAAAAACTATTCATTTGCTCTTACACTTGGCCTGATCAGAGTACCATTTTCTTGAAATATTCTCTTTTAAATTTTGCCTCTATTTCTTAATCAAATTAGAAACAAAATGATTATTTTAGGGGAAAAACTAGAAAATATACAAAGATGGAAAAGTTCAACCATTAAAAATTTATTATGGTATAAATCTGTCAAGAAAGCATAGGTTAGAGGGATCAGGGATATTTGGGTTTACAGCTTCTTCTGTTTGATAGTAAATGCTGGTGGCACAGGGGTTTAAGTGTCCTGCTGCCATCTGAAAGGCTGACACTTCTAAATGTTGTGACTGTCTGCTTTCATGATGACTTGGACTTGGAAACTCTATGACACAGGTCGGCTGTGCCCCACGGGGTTGCTATGAGTGAAACAGAAATAGGAAACAGAGGAGTTTTTTTCCTTATACTTCATGGTTGGCTGGTTCTGGGCTTCTGGGTTCCTCATCCAATATTTCTCAACTTAAGACAGACTAATATATACTTTATGACATTGTTCTGAAGATTATATTTGATAATATGGCAGATCCATTGTTCATAGGGTCTCTGTAAGTCATAGTCTATTCAATAGCACTTAACAACAACATATTTTTAACATGATTTAAACTAATGTTGGCTCAGAAACTAATAGTCATATTTACTTGAAAGTGTTTATGGCTCATAACGAAGATCAACATCCATTCCCACTCTCTCCCCCTTTACACACATACATATATATGCACACAGAAGAAATACCAATGAGATCTGAAACACAGTATCAGTCAAACTGCCATGCACATAAAGGACTGAAAAAGGGACAGGATGTTTAAATTAATACAAAACACAGATTCTTGAAATAATTTTCCTGGAGCTAAACAAAGCAATGGTAATAAATATATGGATTAGTAACAAGCTTTAATCATAAAACATTTGGAACTAGAACTGTCAATTTAATAACCTAGTTTCCTTCTATATGTACCTGCCTGACTAAGGAAATCTAGAAAATAAATTTCCAAAATTTCTATGATTTTTAATTATATTATCAGAACATTCTATCATTCTATTGGTAAATTGTCTCCAGGTTTGTTTTTTCTGGATTTTGTTGTGTTTTGGGTTTTTTTTCAGCATAATACTCCAACTATGCAAATGAAGGATATGAATGTACAAGACCAGAATAAAACCATTTACAGTAGTTTCGAAAGAACTTCTGTACAAATAAAAAAAAAAAAAAGAGCTAGACTGGTAATGGACATCCCACAAAGGATTTCAGCTAGCATATTACACATTAAAACTTACAAATACACTCACAGATGGAGATTTCAAGTTTACATAATTCTGTGCAAAGTTTTTAAAGGCTTAATGGAGGAAGGGGAAAAAAATAGAACTTGACAGTGAAATAAATAAAGCTAAGAACATTTAGGAAACAGAACACCAAATGAAGTTCAACTCTATAAATGGACAAGTGGTGTTTGCTATTAGCAAACTGTTGTTGCTTGTTGACATTGAGCAGGTTTCAATTCATGGTGACTCCATGTGTGCAGAATTGGGGGGATGGAGAGACACAAGATTTCCAGCCTTGGAAATAAAACGGAAAGTCGCCATCAATGAGAATAAACCTGCGAGCAATGGGTTATCACTGCAGGGAGTATTACACCATACATTCTCCTTGGCCCATACTCTTACCATTACAATTACCTTACTTTTGAAAATCCACAAAGATACCACGAAAGTATAACCTAAGAGAGTAAATGTGATGATGTATCTGGAGTTTTCCACTTAACAGTTTAGCAAATGGCATTTAGAAACATCATATCTAACACCGAAGCCTTCAGCTTAAAAAAATTTTGGAAATTTTAAGAGCTTATGTTTTTAGTGTAAATAAAAAGAAATGCATGATTCATTTGTATCAATTCAAACCCTCCACCATGTTTTTAAAGTTAGAAATATACTCATCAAATGTCAAGTTACATCAATAAATGTAATAAAACACACTTTAAAACTATACAAATATCTTAAAAAAACCATACAAATATTACACACATGATTTTCTGTAAAACAATGAACAAAATTGATGGCCAGGTGTTTGTGGACCCATTTAAGCCCTGGTGATACAATGGATAAATACTTGGCTACTAACTGAAAGATCAGTTGTTTATAATCCACCAGACACTTTGCAGGAGAAAAGATCTAGTGATCACCTCCCATAAAGGTTACACACTAAGATCTACTCTATAATAAAGAGCTGATCTGAGTAGGAATATATTCTAGCACACACTATGCAGCAACAAAAAAATACCTGTAATCTCACTAAGCCATTGTACAGTACACAAGGATTTGCTATTTCATCTACCAGAACTGAAATATACTCAAGACTTTTCCCATATGTCATTTTTATGAAAAATACTATCATTCCTAAGTTATTTTCTGTAACCACCAGAGGAGGACTCATCAATAGGCTCCATTATACAGATGACACAAGCTTGCTTTCAGAAAATGAAGAAGACTCAAAGCACTTAGTGGCCTTCGATATAAATTGTATTTCACCATCAAGGAAACAAAAATCCTCACCACTGGACCTCTTGGCAACATCATGATAGATGGTGAAAAGACTGAAACTTTGAACAATTTCCTAGTTCCTGGATTCACAATCAACACTCACAATAGCAGCAGGCAATAAATTAATTTAAAATACAATGCTGAGGTGAGTGACTCTGGTCTCAAGGACTTCTTTAAAGTGCTAAGCAATATGAGGTCAGTTTAAAGGCAATAGTGTACCTTATTCAAATCATGGTATTGTCACATATTTTCTATGCATATAAATGTTGAACAATGAATGAGGTAAACCAAAGAAGAATTAATATCTGAATTGTGGTGTTGGCAAAAAGAATTCAATTTACAATGGAGTGCCAAAAGAACAAACGAAATCAGGACACTCCTTGAAACAAGGATAGTGAAACTTCATCTCATGGACTTGAGACATATTTTCAGGAGAAAATAACATCCTCCTTGGAAAACTTCCAGAGAAAGAGAAGAAGGTCTTCAGTGAGATGATTTGACACAGTGGCTGCAACAATGGCGTAAAGGAAACAAAAATCCTCACAACAAGAAACATCATAATAAACATACAAAAAAATGACATTGTCAAAGATTTCATTTTACTTCTTTCCACAATCAATGGCTATGGAAGACCTTGTTCTCGTTCCCTCTGTCTCTCCCTCTCCCCAGCAGCCTCTGAAGCACATGAAAGCACCACTACACTTTAAGCGGGAAGAGAATCCCCTCTGGAGATAAAGAAAGCACGTGGGGGAAATCTGCATTTTATTAAGTAAACTCTAAATACATCACTTATATGTCTGAATAACTGAGAATTATTAGTGTAAGAGCTCAAGAAATAACTATTTCTTAGACGACAGTGCTCTGGTCCTTCCATAAAAACACTGTTTTAAAAGTCCTATGAAAGCATCCTCTTGTCTCCTTTTCTAATCATAAACTGAAAATTTAGGTTGAATTAAGAGTTAGAGCATGTTATAGTAAAAATTTCATAATGCATTAGAGAAATTTTAATTAAAATTACCAGGACAACAGGAAGGACACAGTCCCCAGTAAAAACATTTTTTTATAACTTTGATTCTACTTTGAGCAAATTGCCTAGATACCTCTTTCACTCAGAAGACCCTTAACAGGCTGACTGACGAACAATGACACCACTAATTTCCTTCATTCGCCTGTATGTCTTAGGAGAAACCACCCAGGTTAACCTCTCTTATTCAAAAGCTTTTCCCCATGAATTGTTCAGTAACACTTGCTTCTATTTCAACTTACCACAGGCTGAAATAAATGTTACTAATAATGTTAAATGACTGTTTCCCTTCTGAACTTTTATAAATCTAACGATGTTAACAGGAGAGGAGTCATATTGAGTTAATTTTCAGATATAGATATTGATGACATAGATAAAGAAAGATAGAGATAGAGGAGATAGAGAGAGAGAGACAGAGAGAGAGAGAGATAGAGATATAGCTGCTCTATGCCATTCACTGAGTTGGAGCAGATTCACAGCTGACCCTCCAGGTGATCTTCAGAGGCTGTAACTAGATACCCACCTTTCTCCTACAGAGCAGCTGGGGGATTTGAACCATGTTCTTTACTGGTGGCAGCACAACTTCTTACCAGCCCAGAAGAGCCAAGGACTATCAAAAGAACAAAAAAATCTTGGAAAAAGAGTAGCCAGGATACTCCTTAGAAACAGTGATGGTGAGAATTTGTCTCATATGCGTAAAGCATGTTATCAGTTAGGAACTGTCTGTGAAAAAAGACAATTAGTTTGGTAAAATGGAAGTCCAGCAAAACCCAGCAACACTTTCCATGTGGCAGACTGACACAGGGGCTGCAACAATGGGGTTAAGCAGAGACTGGGGATGACACAGGGTTAGGCGTGTTTTTTAGAAAATCCAGGTCCTGAGCTGACCCAACGGCACCTCACATCACCACAGCTCTAAACACATGTACTGGGGGAAGTAGCTCACGATCCAACCAATAAGCACACAGAAAAATAGTACTAATCTGCAAAATAAGTCACATTTTCTTTTTTTTTTCACATTTTCATTTTTAAGGGTTATGAACAAGAGGATGTGATGATCAAATACAGAAAACCTTTGTAGTTACATGCACAATAAAAGTTACTTCAAATATTTTATTTTAAAACATCTAGTTCATTTCTTAGAAAAAGGTAGCTGAGTTATCACATATATAATATTAAGTAGTTTGCTAGAGAAGCTCGGAAGCAAATGGGTACAATCTACTTTTTTCATCTATTTTACATCTGTAAATATTTTTTTAAATATTTGTTGACAGTTTTGGCATTAAATAATAATAAAGCTTTTCTACTGATGTTGTTGTTTGTTGTTGTTGTTGTGTGAATCTGAGTCAGAATCAACCCATAGCTGACTCAAAGGCATTGATTCTCCTTCTATCATCCTTAGTCATTTCCAGATCTCTTATTCATAGCAAGTAACTGTGAAGACCATGGCCTGGATTAGGGACACCTTAGTCCCTAGACTGACAATATTACTCTTTATAGCTATTTAAGGAGTGAGCTCCAGTGGCATAGTAGCAAGCAACTGTGTTGTGATCCCAAGGTACATGGTTCAGGTCCACCAGTGGCTCTGTGGGGAAAGGGTGGACAATTCTTCCTGTGCAATCACCTGCCTCTGAAAACCCACTGGAAGGTCAGCTATGGGTCGCTTCCAACTTGATGCTACACAACAACAACAACAACAACAACAACAACAACAATCGCATGGGAGGAGATTGTTCATCTTTCCGCTGCCGAGCAGTTTTGGATTTGAACTTCATGTTTTGAGGACAGCAGTGCAAATTCTTACCACAAGGCCACCAGCGCTCCCTATAAAGATTTTTAGTATTTTAATATACATATAAACATAAAATTATAATTTTCAAAATCATATCGTTTTATTCATCTTACATTTAATGTAATTTATAGAGATTACTGGAAAAAATCTGTAACCATCCAAAATGAACTGAACCATATAATTCTGAGTCAGTCTTCACACATACTATCTATTCCTTTCTTCTTTCTACACATAACCTACTTTGACATGCCAACAGATACATCTGTGTAGTAAATAATTCAGATCTTGAAGTAAGGCACACATCCTTGCTTCTCAGACAGCAGTGTTTGGAAAAGATCAGTATCAAGTGACAGGTTATTAGAAATGCAGCAGGTAATGCCAAATCTACTGAATAAAGACTTTATTGTACCAAGTGTCATGGGTGATTTGCATGTTCATTAAAAGTTTCTTTAAGCTTCTTAGTGAGATACTCAACTCTAGACAAGTTACCAGAACTCTTGAAGAACTAGTGTCTTCATTGAAAACCATGACAAATAATGGCATTTAAAGTACAGTATTCTTGTGAGAACTAAATTAATTACATGCTGCTTAATTTACACTCAATAAGTAGAACAGATTTTATTTTAACACTGACATTCCTAATTTTTTCAGAATATTTGCTGATGAAATGACACTGGTCCCCCACCCAGATGATTTAGTGCTTGCTTACACAACCATCTCTCTAAGTACAAACAACAAAACTGGAAATAAATTAGGAACACATCTTGCATTCACTTGCAGTACAGGTAGCACCTGGTTTTCCACCAGTCTTCAAATATTTCCCTTTTAAGCACTCTATTTCTATGTTTATGAAACCAAAGTATTAAATAAGGAATCTAGTTTGAAAACAAACATGAATCTTCCTCTGTGACATACAATCTAACTAATTCTACCCTTAATTAGTTATTGTATCTTCTGTATTCACTCATCACACACCAGGCACTTACTGATCCCTCTGCAGAATTCAGACAATGCACCAGGTGTCTGGAGCCTCAACAGAAATGATTCTATTAAAATTTCTATAAACTCTTATTTTAATTTAATTAAAGCTATCTTATTCTAAAAGCTTTTTTCATGGCTCTTTGATGTGTAGATAAGCCACCTCCTTCACCCAGAGGATACGTATGAACTATTGAAATCAATATAAACATAATTATTTTCAACTATCCTCAGAATATTAAATGTATAATCAAGTAGAAAACATCTCATTAGATGAACTTTACTACAAATGCAGCTCTAAAATATCCCTAAAATTGTCGAACATGTTAAGGAGATCTGATGGCATACACAGGGTAGCACTGCTAACCCAAACGCCGTAAGTCTCTGAGGGTTTTGCCAGCATTTTCCCAAAAGAAAGATGGGCAATCTTTTCTCACACAATCTACAGCCTCCAAAACCTTTTTAGAGGCTCAGCTACCTGTTGATTCCAATTCGATGCAAAGAGTAGTTACAGAAGTAATTATTTGCATTTTCCATTCAAAAAATGTTGCCTTGCCTTGTTTATATATATAATCACATAATGTATGTGTGCATAAATATATATTTTTTTTTCTTGTTATGAACCATGAAATCAGAATTAACTCATAGGTGACACCACCTGCAGGTTTTCAGAGGCTATAAATAGCACTAAATGAGACTACCATCCTTATCTTACAACGCAATTGGTGATTTTGTACCATGTGCCCTTTGGCGTGGTAGTACAACTCCTTATGACTAAGCCACCAGAGATGCAAATCAAGACAACTATGAGACATCATCTCACCCCAGTAAGACTAGCAAAATTTAACAGA
>NW_006399933.1:4863432-4864261 GCF_000299155.1 Elephantulus edwardii | reverse complement strand
AGAGACAGAGACAGAGACAGAGAGAGAGCGTGCACGAGAGAGAGAATGGGAGTGGGTATACTGATAGATACATATAAAGAGAGAGCCCTCGTAATGCAGGAATTAAAAGTCAAGTATGTGCACATACACGTGCACACAATATACACATTGATGTCAGGTTGATTATGTTCCATTGGATTCTCAAGGCTGAACATCTCTGTAGATAGAAACTATCTTTTGCTAGGGAATGGCAAGTGGATTCCATTTTTACTGACTTTGTGTCTAGCCTCTCAACATGTTATCAAACCACACAACCAAGGCTCCTTGTACATGTCACATACAAAATTCCAGAAAAAGCATAAAAATTATTTCAAAAGTCATTCCTGATACATTACAACAAGATCTTCCATAGTGTAAAATATCATTTACAAAAATATATAGGTGCTTAAGCCACTTGTATGAATCTAGTAGTTCCATGGAAGACAGATGGGTTGTCTCTTTATAGAAAAGTACAGCAGGTTTTTTAAGTTAGCTAAGAATGAAATGAAGCATTTTGAGGGGCAAGAGTCCATGAGGATTCCAGAGGGACACATATGTGATGGCTAAACAAAAGGTCAGAAATCCAAGTCCACACACAGGTCCCTTGCAAGAAAGGGTTAATAAGCTTCCCAAAATAAAAGTCTATGAAAACGGAGTATCATCTTCTGACACACATGGGGTTTTATGAATCATATTTTATTTAACTGCAACAGCATAAGACAGAAGTGAGATAATGTGAAAAGTGAAACTATGACCATTAATAGTAATTTCAGATTTGTCTTGGAGACAAATGCCTACAGAAGTACTTGAA
>NW_006399933.1:4855815-4859082 GCF_000299155.1 Elephantulus edwardii | reverse complement strand
CTAGTAGGAGAAAAAAAGTATAATTTTTATTGAGAATTACAATGTATTGAAGTAATAAACAGAGATAATGAAGCTTAAAGATAAAAAAAAAAAAAACCTAACAAATCTTTTAGGGCAAAGGACAAACCAAGGAAATAATCAAATGCAAAGTACTGTTGGCCAGCTCTGGCATGGAGGTTGAACGATGGAATAAGTAAGAACTTAATACACAAGCACCTAATGGTATTAACAATATTCTGGACTTCGTATCGTATGATAGATGTAAGCATGGTCATGTCGCTGGTATACAGAAGAACTTTGATATGTATACATATATACATGAATCAATTATATGCACTATTCTTATTTATAATTTTCCCTGATAATATTCAAATGAACTCATAGTTAGAAATTAATTATCTGGGCTTCACAAGGAAACCAGTAGAGTATGTTCTTTTATGAACACAAAAGGCAAAACCAGGTGCCAACCTAAAAGCATAGCAAAGTAAACCTCTAACAATGGGGGAAGATTCATAGACAAGAAACATAAAATAATAAAGTGAACAAATCCCATCCTCTACTCACCACAAGGGCCTTAGATCTGTTGCTTAGAAGTTTCTCAATATCCCTGGCTGCAATTTCCACCAGCTGACGTGCATTATTTGGTTCTACAGTATACAAATCTTGGTATTTCTCATAAATCTGTAAGAGGAAAAGACACTAGTGAGAACAATAGTTATTTATTTCTAAAGTTACCAAGACAATGTTTTTAAAACTATACATAAGTAATGAGAAAGAATGACTCTTTATTCATCTCGAACTTTTTTGACTACTGGTGTGGCAGGGGAAAATAAATGTATCTATAATCATAAATTTTTCTTAAATTAAGATCATCAACTCATCAAAATTTAAGTCATGTTGCAAAACATCTTGTAGCAGATGGGTGATGTGTCCATTTGTGGGCTGGAGTTATAACCTCAACCTATGTGCCTGGTATAAACTGCTATAAGAGTTTTTAATATGAAGATGGATTATTATGAAGGAAATAGTGACCAAGGGGAGTCCAATCAGGAGGACATATGTGATGAACATAGAGAGCAGTGAAGGAAACACATTAGATAACATATTTAAAAAGACGTCCTACTGTTGTTTCCCTCTACAATCACTCAGGCTACTAAAGCATTGCACACATGTTGGAGCAGAGTTTTGGAAAGAGATTGAAAGAAAGTGAATGATGATTTGTCTAAATTTCATCTGAGTAGCACAGGGAACTTGAGAAGCATTTCACAACCACAAGAGTAGAATATCATTAAGGTCTTCAAAAGCATTAACTAAAGTTATAAAATGTATTTATTTATTTAAAATACTGAATAAATTTAGCAATACATTCAACAACAACAAAATAGAGCTCAGTTGGCCTAGTGGATAAAAAGTTATGCTACCAAGCCAAGGGTGGGTGAATTAATCTGAGGCCTTCAGGTCAGGTTTTGTTTTCAATCAAACATTCTTCTAAGTGGTATAGCACTGGTCTGTCCCATTTGCTGTACAGTGGTAAATCATGGTTGCTGTGATGCTAAACACTGTGACACTGATGTGTTAAATGTGATAATGGTTACCCATGGTGGACAGTGTTTGGTGGAGCTCCCAGATTAAAACAAGCTTGGAAGCAAGAGGGGCATCCACCGCCAAAATAGCTTGCCTCCAGAAACCCTATGAAGAAATGATGGAAGGAGAAATGATTGTTATACAAGTATTCAGGTCTTTTGTTCATAGGGTGGCTATGAGTTGTCTACAACTAGAGGCACTTAGCAACAACAAGAAGCAATATGTTGAATAGCTAACAAACATCCAACTATAAATGTGACTCACACCGTGTATCTGTAAGGAATTCCCCAGGATAAAACGGCACCTGGCATACAGAGCCTGTACAATATCAGGAGTTAAGAGGAAGACGTAAAAGGTAGAGCAGGAAAAAACGAGCACGCACGCACGCACACGCATGTTGCTGTGTTTTGTACTTGAAGGGCTGAGCTGAGAAGGAAATCCCTTATGCAGCCAACAGATGGGATGCACATGCATGACTAAACCATCTCTGAAAGCCAGGACCTGGCAGGTTTTTATCAACATAGGAGAGGGGAATCCAGGCACATAGAGAAACCAGTTCAAATCTGCTTTGCTTTTTTTTTTTTTTTTCTGGCCGAGCTCCAGATTCTACTTTCCCTACCAACAGGTTCTATTGCATGGTCTCAGTAGGACATGAATGTTATAAAAAAATTGTTTTCATGGATGAAGATAGAGAAGTAGACATAGATACAGATTTAGTGCCCTATTAATGACTCATTGCATAATGTGTTTATTTTTAGAGGAGCTTGATCTTTTTAACTTGACCATAAATTAATAGATTTAAATAACATTTATGCTGGCTAACTTAATAAGATTTAAGTTCTGCTCATATTTATTTACTCTTTGAACTTGTAGGGTTTTACTCCAACTATCTAATTCAAATTAATTGTGTCATATATCCTTCTTCATGTTACTTGATGCTGAGTCAATTATAAACTCTGCGTACAACAGGATAAAACACTGCCCTGGCAGCTCAACATGCTCCTTATAATCACTGTTCCATCTTAGCTCACTGATGTAACCTTAGTGCCAATGTAAATTTTTTTATTTTTTTAACAGTGATTTTAATGAAGGTTTATAGAGAGCAAGAAAAAAAACAAACAGTTCATTAATAGTTGCACAATTCCCTCACCCCCATCCCTCAGTTCTTCTTTGCAATGTATCCCTTATTCTGAGCTGCTTTCATGCATATAAAGCCCAATCATATATTCCTTTTAAACAGTTATTTCCTTTAATATTCCAATGCTATGTTCATTTTATTTATCCATTCTTAATGTATTCTCCTCCTAACCCCCCAAATCAGACCGGTTTTAAAACAGTGGTTCTATGCAGTATTTGTCTTTTTGTGACAGATATTTCACTTAGCATGATGTTTTCCAGCATCAACGATGTTGCATATTGTTTTATGAGTTGTTTTTCAGGGCTGCAGAGTATTCAATCATATTTTATACTATTCGTTGGTTGATAGGCACTTGAGTTGCTTCCATCTCTTTTGCTATTGTAAATAATGCAGCAATAAATATGGTTGTGCATTTATCTGTTAGAACAGCGGTTCTGGTTTCTTTAGGGTACTGTTCACTGCTTTAATTTGCTTGGCTCCACAGTCAACAGTTTTGGCACCAGCAGCCAGGAAATTAAAAGGTGCATTTCCATGGGAAAGTCAGC
>NW_006399933.1:4847039-4854160 GCF_000299155.1 Elephantulus edwardii | reverse complement strand
TGAATGAGTCCCTTATCAGATATGGCATTACCAAATATTGTTTCCCAATCTGTGGCTTTCTTTTTAACACAGCTGAAGTTTTTTTATGTGCATAGGGATTTTATTCTTAGAAGTTTCCATTATTTTTTGTTGTTGTTCTCTCCTGGCTGTAGGTTTTTTCATTGTGATTAAAAGACTATTCATACTGTGGATTAAGGCTTCTAGAGTTCTTCCTAGCCTTTCTCTGATTAAATTTATAGTCTTGAGTTTTACTCATAGGTCCTTGATCCACCATGAATTGGATTTTGGGTATGGTGTGAGGTGTGGGTCTTATATGAGTTTTCTACTAACGGTTTCCAATTTTGCCAACATTTGTTTTAAAAGTTGTCATTTCCCCACTTACCTCCTTGCCTATAATTAGTTGAGCATAGATAGATGAGATGATTTCGGGATTCTCAATTCAATTCCACTTATCTATTTGTCTGTCACTGTATCTGTACCAGCTGTCTTGACTGTCAAACTTTATTGAAGGACTGAAATCAGGGAATGTGATATCTCCTAACTTGTTCTTTTATTTCAGGATTGCTTTACTTATTCAGGGTCTGTTTCCATTCCAAATAAAATTGGAAACTGCCTTTTCTATCTCGTTGAAGAATGGAATTGGTACTGGTATTTGTATTGGGATTCCAATGCATCTTTAAGGCTGTTTTATTCTCTTTAACTAAAGCTCTACCAAGTATGATGTCCACTTTCTCAGACTGTCCCTCCTAAAAACCTGCCTAAAACACAGTAGACAAAGTGTCACTATTCCTCTTCTAAAAATCATTGTTGTGGTACTTTAGTTTATAGAGAAATGTGTTCGTTCATTTTATATTGCAGTATTTTTTCCCCTAACATCATAATTGTAAGAAACCAATTATTCTGTCTTCAGTATGAAATGTTGTGTTTTCTTATGCAAATTATGTGTATTTAAATATGAACATATCATACATTGAGTAATGCACATATTATTTCTCAAGGTGACATATTTGCATTTTTATGAAATTTTATATCTTACCTGCCCAAGGAAAAAGAGCTGTTTGATTTCTTGACTTCAACTTACATGGACACTGGCTGTGTATTCAAGTTTAATGAAATACTTGGCCTCATAATTTCTGTTTGTATAATGATGTTGCTTTTTAGCCTAGTTGACAATGTTTATGCTTAACTGTGAGCCAAACAAAATGCTGTACTCTTTCAAATTCTCTTCATTCTGAATAAGTTTAATGGTATCCTCAAATTAAAAGTAGTTAAGGAGTTTTCCCCAATCTTGATGCCTTCTTTATATAGTCTTTTTTCTCAGATATCTTGCTAAATATACACGTTAAATAAGTACTGTGAAAAGATACAACCCTGATATATACCTTTCTCAATTTTCAAGTCAAGTAGTCTTCCTTGTTCTTATCCAACAATTGCCTCCTGGTCTATGTACAGATTCCACCCGAACACAATCAAGCGTTCTGTAATTTCTATTCTATGAAATATCATCTCTAATCTGTTAGGATCCACAAAATTGAGAGCCTTTGTATAGTACACAAAACAAACACAAATGTTTTATGGTATTTTCTGGTTTCACCCAAGATCCATTTGACACAAATAATAATATCCACTACTCTGTATAAACTTCTGAGTCCATTTTGAATTTCAATTCTGTTGTTGTAAATCTAGAACTATTTTTAAGTTACAAGTCAAAACAAAACTCAAGGTATGAAAGTTCCAGTTCAAAAGTAAAATTAAAGCAAGCTCATGAAATCAAAAGTGTAAAGTTGAATAGATCACATCTGAATCTAGAGACCTTCTGAAGAATAGATGTAATGCATGAAACACTGGTGGTCAAAGACCAGATGACATATTAGAGGACATCATTTGTGAAAACACAAGAGGTCATTAAGGTAGGAAAAAAAGAACTAGAAGTCAGAAAAGACTTTAAAATGTGTTCTTAAATACAGAGTAGTTAAATTGTTGTTTTGTGCCACGGAGTCAGAATCAACTCATAGCCGATGCTCCAGTGAATTTTCAGAGTCTGTAAATCAGAACAGAGGAATGGCCCATCTTTCTCCTGTGGAGCGGATAGTGAACTTGAACCATCTCTTTTGGGTTGACAGTACAACTCCATACCATGAGGCTACCAGAGCTCCCTGAGTAGCCTAGGAGAAAGTGGGAAAGAAAGGAAGCAATAAAAAGGTTTACTAATTGATTTCAGAGGGTGGCTCTAAAAGTAAAAGTAAAATATTAAATGTGCAAAGATGTGGAGTTGGAAAAGCAAAACAAAAATAGCATTCTTAGCACTCATCAAGCTGCACATACTGAGGGGGAAAATAGTCAAGAATCAATTTAATCAGGATTGGAGGAAGACTTATCAATAACCTTCATTTTGCAGATGACACAACCTTGCTTGCTGAAACTGAGGAGGAGCTTACAGCAGAAGATAAAAGAACACAGCCTTCCATTTGGATTGCATCTCAATATAAAAAAACAAAAAGTTCTTATCACTGGACCTCTAGGCAATATCATGATAGATGGAAAAAGAGATTGAAATGACCAGTGACTTCATCTTACTTAGATCCACAATCAATACACTTGGTACCAGTAGTCAGAAGATCACGAGATGTATTGCACTAGGGAAGTATGCCATCAGAGACCTCTCTAAGTTATCAAGAAGCAATGATTTTAATTAGAGGCCTACGGGGCCTGTGATTCAGGCCATTTTCCTGATCATTTGCTATGTATCTGAAAGCTGGAAAATGACAGAAGAATGAATGGTTTTGAACTGTGGTGTTGGGAAAAGAGTATTGAATATCCCATGAACTGTCAAAAAACACAAACAAATATGTCTTAGAGAAGGTGCAGCCAGAGTCCTCCTTGGAGGAAAAGATGATTAAACCTCACCTCACAGCCTTTGAGCATGTTGTTAGGAGAGTCCCTTCATTGGAGAGAAACATTGTTTGGAGAAGTGGAGGAACACCAAAAGTGGAAGACCTTCAACCAAATGGGTTGACACAGTGACTGCAGTAATGGGCTCAAATGTGTCAGAGATTGTGAAGAAGGCACAGGATAGAATAGGGTTCAAATCTGTTTTTTATAGGTTCACTATAAATCATACTCAACTTGATGGCACCTAACACCACCACCATATGGGCTGGTGCTCGGAAAAAAAAAACAAACATCATGGTGGCGGAGGGGGAGGAAACATAGGTTCAAAAAAGAGGACACCACCCCAACAAGATATAATGACTCCATGACTACAAAAATTGGTCTGAGTATATCAGAGATCATGAAGATGGAAGAGAATAGGGTATGCTCAAGTCTATTATTGATAGGGTCACTGTGAGTTGTACGTAACTCAATTGCACCAAGGCAGGAAGCATAAAATGAAGCAGCATAAAAAGTAGATAGATAGAGGGAACATACACAAAAAAGAACTGGTCCACATTCAAACATTTTAGGAGTCAGCATATAATAAAAAAACCAATGACAATGGAGAGGGAAGTGTACTGAAGACATTGGCTAAATTAAGGCTCCAGAGATTGAGGGAATCTTCATTCAACAAACAGCTGAGATACCAGAATAGCTCATTTATCTATGCCAAGACTAAAAGAAATCTCTGTGTCCATTTCAAAGAAAGGATATTGTTAAAAAACTATTAATTTATCTTGAAAATAAAATGTGTCGAAAATATTGCAAAAATCTGGACTATAAAAATCCTGATATAATTTTTTAATGGCTTCTGGTTATGACTGGATTATTTGTGCTTCTTGCTGAGAGGAGACTGTTTTTGTTGTGGTTGCTATGTGCTGTCTAATCATGTGCAACACTGTGTACAACAACTCAGAGGCTTACTCTGTCCTGAGCCAATCTCACTGACTCCAACACACCTATCTCCATGTCCCAGCTACTGTATCAATCCATCTCATCCAGTCTTCCTCTCCTGTGCTGTCCCTCCACCATTCTTCCCTCCTGGCCACATGCCCGAAATATCTGAGACAGAGTTTTTTTAATATCCTGATTGATATGTTTCAACAAATAGATAATACGGCCCTGGACGTACTAACCATCTTGTGCCAAGATAACTGGAGGACAACTACCTGGCCAACTAACTAAAAGATATCCATATTTATTCCCATTCCAAAGACTAGTGACCCAACAGTGTGGAAATTATTGAACAAGATCAATAATATCCCATGTAAGCAATATCCAGCTGAAGATTATCCAAAAATTACTGGTACAGTACATTGACAGAAAACTGCCAGAAATACAGGCTGAGCTTAGATGAGGTCATGGAAATAGAGACATTATCATCAATTTCAGATGGCTCTTGGCAGAAAGCAAAGAGTACCAGAAGAATGTCTATAGGTGTTTCATTGACTATGCAAAGGCATTTGTCTGTTTGGATCACAACAAAATGTGGCTAAGCTTGAGGAGGAGGGTAGATCATTGAACCTTATTTTAAAGACCTAACTTAGAGTTTATCCATGAAGAATTTCCTCCTACCCAAAGCTCTTTGTTTCATTTCAACCTAAAATGAGATCCATGAACATAAACTCTTAAAGAGAATCACTGATTTGCAGTACAGAAAAAGAAACATCAACATCATTTTCATTGATCGAGGCTATTTAGTTCTTTGCAGTGTGACACATAGTTGTGCTTTGTAACATTAATATCTTATCTATTTATTTACGTAGTCTAACCTCCTTCCTGTGATATAATAGAGAATGCAATGTACTTTACAGTTGGTGGAGAATGACTCAGGATGCTCAATCCATATCATTATGGCAGGTAAGGTAATATATTAACTCCTGGCAGGTGTTAGACATTTTACTAGGTGAGTCAAAGAGTGAAAGAATTACAGATTATAAGAAAACAATTTATAATGCTCTTTCAAATTGTTTCAAGAGTAACTTATTTTTTATTGAGATTTTATTGTAAGTTTATCAAAAACTTTGATTTCCATTCATTGATTGTTGTATATTTTCTTCCCTGCCCCCTCCCAGTTTGTTTCTTTCTTTGGAAAAATAGTTCTTTCATTGTTACACAGTACCTGCACCCAGGCCACTTTACTATGCAGCTCTAATTCTGGACTCTTATCTTACCAATAGTATCTAATCATATATTCCTTTTATACAGTTCTCTCTTGCCTGCTCCATGTCACTGTTTTATAACAGTGGCATTATGCAAGAGTTTGACAAGAAGATGAAATCAGTTAAGTGGGGAAATGACTGCCTTTATAACAAATGATGTTGGCAAAATTAGAAAATCATCTGCAGAAAACTCAAACAAAACCCACCCCTCACGCCATATATAAAAACCAACTCAAAGTGGATCAGAGACCTAGGACTAAAACTAAGGACTATAAAATTCATTAGAGAAAAGCTTGAAAGACCCCTAGAAACACTAATCTACAGCATGAACAGTCTTCCAAGGATCTTAAAAAATCTACAACCAAGGTAGGATAAAATAAATGAATGGGACCTTCTAAGAATAAAATCCCTATGCACATCCAAAAACTTCTCCAACATGGTAAAAAGGGAAGCTACAGACTGGGGAAAATATTTGGTAATTGCATGTCTGATAAGGGATATATATCTATAATTTATAGAATACTCAAGCATCACAACAAGATAAACACCACAGTTGAAAAATGGACACAGGTTATGAACAGACACTTCACCAAAGCAGACATTCAGATGGCTAACAAACACATGGAGAAATAAATGGTCAAAATCCGTAGATCTAAGAGAGATGCAAATCAAAACAATTATGAGATATTATCTCACTCCAGTAAGAATAGCAAAATTTATCAAAGCAGCAAACAACAAGTGCTGGCAAGGTGATGAAGAAACTGGAACCATTGTTTATTGCTGGTGGAAGCATAAAATGATGCAACCACTCTTGAAGGCAGTATGGCACTTTCTCAAAGAGTTGCAAATAGGAAGACCATTTGACCCAGCAATTCCACTACTGTGAATATACCCTAAAGAAACCAGAACTGCCACCCAAGCAGATATATGCACATCCATGTAAATCACTGCTTTGTTCACAATAGCAAAGAGTTGGAAACAACTCAAGTGCCCATCAACAAACAGAGAAGTTGAGGTATATTCACACAACGGAATATTGTGCAGCAGTGAAAAACATGAAATATTATACAAAAAGGGTAACCATGGAGGACATGTATGCTGAGTAAAATATCTCAGAGTAACTTTTAAATATGTAGTTACTTGGTGTTGGGGTTTATTTAAAGTTCAAACTCAGAAACTAAATGGATAATGTTAAGAACACAAATTCTTGAATGCCGACTTATAGTTTATTTATTAATATAAAACTATATTGGAAATTTTTCTTATCAAATTATATAACCACTCCACCAGTAGAACTAGCTCTTGCCTTGAGTCTCAGAGAATGCAGCATTTTTCTTATTATGAGAGGTTTTGTAATTCTATATGGATTGTTACGATAATACATTTTATAGCACTCATGTATTTCTAATTCTGCCAATAAAATAAATCATATTTCTATATTTTAATTATTGTTACATTTAAAATATTTATAAATTTAATTATTTTCTTTTTGTGAACTATTTCTATACTTTACCAATTTATACATTTTCCCCCCAAAATAAAAACATTATGAAAATATTTTTCCCCTCAGGACAGATCAGCTATCTTCAGATCACCTATCAATCCCCTCACATACTATATATCAATGGCTTGCTTTCTTCTTTTTTTACCAGAGAGGATGTAGCATAGAGAGAAAATTCCAAACAGGGTAACTGTCCTATGTGATGTATTCATTTTCTTCTACAGTTTAAGTTTTCCTTCTTCCATGTGTAGCAAATATCTTGGTAAAAACAATACCATACAGTTGTAAATTCTTGTTATTTCGGGCTGTATATTCTTGTTATTTCATTAATGCCTCTACAGACAAAATTTGCATTACAAATTACAAATATGGTTCTCATACACTTTTCCACAGGGAACTTCTTTATAAAGTCTATGCACCATTTAAAATTTATAACATCAATATAATCTTCAAAATGGTATCTTCAATAACAACTTCAAAAATCATCTAAAAAGTGACACTTCCTCATTGGAATAACTGTTTAA
>NW_006399933.1:4831806-4843343 GCF_000299155.1 Elephantulus edwardii | reverse complement strand
ATCTATTCTAGAGAATGTTTCTCTCAGAAACCTTCAATATGCTTTTAATGAAACATTATCAATGAGAAGGCCCCGCCCAAAGCAGCAGGTAGCAATGAAAACAAAGTATGCTTAGGCTGTAAGTATGAAATGCCACTCCATTCTCTGAATCTCTCTTGGCTTCAGCAGAATGTGGGCATATAGAAAATCTTCCACATCCACTTCAGATGAAGGCCAATAACTGTTGAAAGCAAAGGAGAACTCAAATACAGTTGAACAACAATAGTGACAGGGTGCCAGGCAACTTAAAATGTCATCTCCATTCTAAACTTGACACTCATAAATACCTTATGTTATAAGGCAAAGGTGAACCAAATTTGCTGATAGAATTAAGGTTTCTAATCATTAGACATTAAAATAGAAAAGATTATCCTAGATTGTTAGAGTGCAATTACAAAGGTCCTTAAGCAGAAGAGAAAATGTGACTGTGGATCACAAACAAACCAATGAAATAGCAGTATGGAAAAGAATCTGTTCAATGCTACTGGCTTAGAAGAAGGAGTAAAGGACAAAGTGCCAAGAAAAGGACTTCAGATATACAAAAACAAAGAGTTGGAAATAACCTAAGTGCCATCAACAAACGAAGGGATAGAGAAGCTCTGATATATTCACACAATGGAATACTATGCTGTACTGCAAAACAAGGAACTCATGAAGTATTACACAAAATTGGTGGCCCTGGAGGACATTATGTTGAGTAAAATATCTCAGTCACAAAAGGACAAATACTGCATAGTGCCACTGTTGTAAAAAGTGCAGATGACATCGGGGTTGGGGTTAAACTAAGAGGGTTTAAATAATGTATCCTGCATAGATGAAGGATATAATTGTTTTAGAGGAATATATGATTAGGCATTATTATCATGACAAAAGTCCAGATGTAAGGTGCATAGTGTAGTAGACTGGGGGGAAGGGGGTTTGTATAACAATGAAACATCTATTTATTTATTTATTTATTTATTTATTTATTTATTTATTTATTTATTTTTACTTTTCAAAGAGAAAAATGAACTGGGGGGAGGGGTGGGCAGGGAGGAAAGTGTGCAACAATGAATGAATGGAAATCCAAAGTCTCTGTAAACTTTCATTAAAATAAAAAACCCAAACTCTACGGTTTACATTTATGCACAGCAGTAACAGAATATTAATGTAATGAATTTGGTAGAATCTAGAAGTAAAGAGAAATGATAAAATAGGAGCGTGGGAAGCATTTCATTTTCCATGGCAGAAGGCAGCAACAGAACTGTCATTCGGTTATTCAGAGGTACACAATGGGATGGAGGTTTACAGGTTTCTACGAACTAAGAAGTAACAACGGAATTGGCTTGCCCTGGCTTTGCACTATCCATCTATCATCTCTTTCTTTTCTAAATACCATTGAGTTTTCCTGATTTCCTAAAATTTGTTCTCATTTTTTTATGTGTACTTTCATAAAGCTGTCTAGAGATCTGAGAAGAATGCCTTGACCAAAAAGAAAAATATCAAAACAAATATGTATGTTTAAAATAAGAAAAAATAGATATGGGTTAAATAATAAGAGTCCACCTGAGATAAAACTGAGATAGCATATTAGAAAGTTTATATTTTATCTTCTATCATTCTAATTTCTCTGGCTTTATTGTCTAAAAGGAGTAAATTCTCACATATTCAATACTAACACTGATGCAAGCCAGAAATGTGATTCGTAGTCACCTCATCCATTTCAGATAGCCACAAAATCAATTATACTTAATTTTGGCTGAATTTTGCAATGTAGCATGATTTGCCATGGGTTACTTTTTTTCTTTCTTTCTCTGTTGAGCATTCTTTAGCTTTTTGAACTGCATGTTCCCTAGCAACTGAGAATGTCTTGTTTCTAAAAAGGTGTCTAAGTGCAAAAGAAAGATATAATGTTCTTTCTTGGTCTTTTTCAAGGATCAAAGTTCCCTTAAGTAATTTTATAATGTTTCATAAATATTTAAAGTATCTTTATTATAGTTTTATCCTTAGCTTCATAAAATAGCTAGCAATATGAAGAAAAAAAATCTTGGGAAATTTAAAAATGTGACTCAAATGACTGCAGCAGTGGCCTCAAGTGTGTCAGAGATAGTGATAGTTACACAAGATAGGACAGAGTTCAGGTCTGTTTAGGTCATTATGGGTTATAATCGATAGCACTTAACAACAATGTGGAGTAGAATTAATGATATTGCATCGGAATTTTAATTATTAGAATATATTTTACTTATAATAAAGATGATTTTAAAAGGTTCCACTATCATTCATTAAAAATCACTGTTGTTGTTGTGTACCACTGAGTTGGATCAAACCATAGCAGACCCTCCGTTGGGTCTTCAGAGCAGTTACTCGCATGGGAGGAGATTCCCTATCCTCTTACAGAGCAGCTGATACATTCAAATGCCTCCACGATTTCAGCTCAGATTCTTACCACTAGGTAATAATTATGGTTTTAAAAGGTTCTACTACCCTCCATTAAAAATTAACTGAGTTAAAATAATTTTCTCATCAAAAACAATGAGTATTATTTTAGTTAACAATAAATATCTTTAAAGAAAGTCTTCTCTATTCTTCCTTGACTACAATAGCAATATTACTTCTTAAGCATATTGGCATTTCAAATGGTGTACTGGATGCATTTAATAGGTTTTCATTTGTGTTTAGCAGAATGTGGGTTAAAAAATGCATGCATCAACTGTTAAAATCTATTAATCAAATGTAGTTTGTATTATTTCAGGAAAATATAATTTCATTTTGCAAACAGATAGTATTGAATTAATCAATTAACTCCAGCAAAACCATCATTCTCTGCACTTCTATTTTTTTTCTAAATGGCCCTCTTAGCTTATAATCTAGATTTTAAGATAATGTAATGCCTTTGCCCTTTTATAATTTGATGTTCTTGTTTTGTTACTTTAAAAATATACAAAAAATATTTACTGTATACAGTCAAAAGATTAAGGTGCACCTGATCAAGTACAAGTCTTCATAAGTACTTGCTATGTATGCATAAGAGAGCTGGACAATGAATGACTAATGATGACAGAAGAAGAACTGATGCTGTTGAGCTGTGGTGTTGAAGAAGAATCCTGAACATACCATAGACTGCCAAGAAAAATACGTCTGTCTTGGAGTGGGTGAAACCAAATGTCAACTTGGAGGCTAGGATTTTGGAGCTCCATCTCACATACTTTGGGCATGTGGCCAGCAGGGACCAATCCTTGGAAAAAGATATCATGCTCAGAAGAGTGGAGGGACAACACAGGAGAGGAAGACCACAGATGAGATGGATTGATACAGTAACTGGGCCAGTAGGTGTGTCGGAGTCAGTGAGACTGGCTCAGGACAGAGCAGGCTTCAGAGCTCTTATAAAAAGGATCACCATGAGTTTCTAGACAGCACATAGCAACAACAACAAAGTTACTTAAACTTTATTATGTGCTTTCTACCTTACTTATCCAAAATTAAGCCCCAAAGGAACAGAGAACTCATTTTTTTCTTCACTGATGGATTATATCTATTACTTTTCAGTGTATAGCACGGATTTTTTTTATAAGGGTTTTGATGTAAAAAAATATGTGCTAAACATGGTAGACAATGAAGAGACTGAGATTGTTAACACCTTCCGTTTGCTTGGCTCCATAATCAACACTCTTGGTACCAGCAGCCAGGAAATTAAAAGATGAATTGCACTGAGAAAGTCGGCTGTCAGAGACCTCTCCAAAGTACTGAAGAGCAAGGACTCCAGTCTGGAGACTAAGGTGTGCCTGAGTCAGGCCATGGTGTTTGCAATTACTTGCTATGCATCAGAGAGCTTGACAATGACTAAGGATGATAAAAGGAAAATTGATGCTTTTGAGCTGTAGTGCTCGAGAAAAGTATTGATTATACCACAGGTGGCTAGGAGAACAAACAAGTTCATCCGAGAGAGGGTGAAACCAGACTGCTCTTTGGACGCAAGCATTCTGAAGCTTTGTTTGATAGACTTTAGACATGATGCAAGGAGGGACCAGTCCTTGGAGAGGGCCATCATGCTTGGGAGGGTGGAGGAACAGTGCAAGAGAAGAAGGCTCTTGATGAGATGGATTGATTCAGTAACTGGGATACTGGAGGTAGGTGTGTCAGAGACAATAAGATTGACACAGGATATAGCAGTGTATAGGGCTGTTCTACATTGGGTCACTTTGAGTTACAAGTGACTTGATGGCAAATAACAACAAAACAACAAACAATAGCACATATTAAGCACTCAATAAAAATTGGTTGTATGAATTAATGAGTGGATACTGATACAATACTGGTTACTGTTTCAGGTTTTGCTGAGAATAAGAACACAGATTTCTTTCAAGTTCTTCCTTTTATTCCAAAATCAACATTTATTTTGATCCTACCAAAGGAATTGGGCTAAATAGGATGTTATGCAATTATATAATGAAATACAAATATGCAAGTTACAGAAAAGTAGGTTAGGTTCACATAAGGTAATGATCGATATGTGGAAGAGTACTAGAGTTCCAATAAACAGATAATGAAAATTATGCTGTCAGAATTGAGAGGAAAGTAAAATCACATGGATTATGTGAGTCAAATGATAGGTCAATCACCCTGTTTCAGGAAGAAAATACACTAAATGAGAGAGGAGATCAGAATCCCAATAATACAAGGGATTATTATAAAATAAATTATGAAGAATAAACTAGGATACAATTTTAGAGAATTATAAAAGTCAAGACATTAATCTCTACTTTTCTCTTTAGTCTATTCCTATTGATGACCGATAACACTTCTGAGTGTCTAGGGCCAAGCACTACAATTAGCAAAATTAGGAAGCATTCAATATGTGATATGTTTCTTAGCTTTAAATATGTCTTGAAAATATATACACACATGCATAAGCTAATATATTCATATATATGTGTACACATGGATTTAGCTACATATTACATATGCAGAGGGTATATAATTTTAAGTAATAATATCAGACTTGCATTCTAATACCAAACACAACAGTTAGAAAATATTTCTCCATGAACATCTTTTTCTTTTTCTGTTTGATGTAAGATAGCTTCTTAGCATGGCTGGGTGTTAGCCTAAAAGTTGGCTTTTTCTTTTCCTGCTATTTCATTTAGCCCCGCTGGTCTCCAGCTTCTTTAACTGCAGTCACAAAGTCTTGCAAATTATCAACAGCTGTGACATTAGGAGAAGAGAAAGAGTACTTCTCACACTGAGCTGGAAGACTTGAAGCAAACATGATTTGTGGCAGCGAGACTTAAGCAAGACTGGAGTAACATCCTGGTGAGAGTAAGATTCTGGTGGTGGAGAGACTGTGGCAAGGTGTAAGCAGAGGAGTCCTGAAATAAAGGCCGTAGTTAAGATTTGCTGTTGTTGTTGTTGTTGCAGGATGCCTGAGGGAGAAGCTGACTTATTACTGCTCTGAGACAAAATTTGATGGATGATTTGGATTTGACTTCTGAACTTAGACCAGAGCCTTGACTAATTAAGGAACTGCCTTGGGACCGCTTGTCTAAAACTAGGATTTGTACTGGGTGATATTCTTTGCCTTCTCCATTCTCCCCACTTAATTCCCTAATAAATCCCACTCTGGGTACCAGAACTGTGAGTCTGTAATGAATAAACAGATATCTTGTAGCTCCTGTGACCCCAGACACATGGGACTAGGCTATGGACTCTTCTGCTTTCTGCTCTGGGATAGTGAGTTGTGCTATTCTTACTCCTTCTGATCCTTTAAGGGAGTCACTCATGGCCCAGTGCTCTTATGTCCCGTCTCCTGCTCTTTAAACAAGGGACTAATAGACTAAATGGAAGGCTATCATCAGCAAAAAATATTTAGGAAGAAGGAAAACTTGGTTAACTTTCCAAAACGTACACTGCTACTATGAGGAATATGAGAAAATGAAACTTCTGGGCAATATTAAGTACACCCAAATAAGCACAATAAGTGATCAAAGAGACTTAAAACTTTGATGTGCAGTGATGATAGCTAAGTGCAGATGATTCTATTTAACCAGAAATACAAGTGGAATATGAGTTTGTCACTGGAGGGTTCTTGTGAACTATAGAGTCAGAAATAATTCATAGCTGACCCTCCAACGGGGTTCTTATTAAGAGGTACTAGGTCACACAGGAGGAGATGACCTATTTTCTCTCATGAAGCAACTGGTGGATCCAAACTGCTTCCTTTGAGTTGGCTGTACAACTCTCTATCACTAAGTTCCATGGCATTGTTGTCACCAGACTAGAAGTTATAACACAGACTAAGATAAACATGAAAAATATCTGCAGTAAGTTTTTTAATCTTTTGATTGAAGACATTTTACCTATCAGATAACACTGTAAATTTATCATTAAAGACACCTATACTTGAAATAAAATATTAATATGCATACAATAGCAAGCTCTATAGTTTTTAAATTGTTATTTTATAGATCATTTCTGAATTTACCTTACTTACTTTTCTATATCTGAAAGTATATATGAATTTTTCATTGAGCATATCATTTTGACCAAAAAGTTCACATGCATTTAAAAGCAGAAGAGCTCTTATCTGGTTATATCACAACTAAATTTAAAAATAATTAACCAAGGATAAGCGAGCTATTTGTTCAATGTCCCTAACCTCTTAAGACCTAAATTTATTTCCCTGCCAACAAAAGAATTTTTCAAGCAGCTGAATTAATTTGTCCTTATCTGTCATACCTTATTAACAAATAGCTTTCCTAAAGCAAAATTGCTACCTATCAATTTTTAAATTTTCATATACTTGCACTCATCTTAATAACTGAATATATTTTTCCTTGCCTAAAGTTCTTCTGTTCTTCTAAAGCAGAGTTTCTTAACCTTGGAGTTGATCATTCTTGAACCTTGGTACTAGATCATTCTTTGACTTTTTTGAGAGGAGGAAGAATGGAAGTGGTGAGAAGAGGTTATCTTTGTGCACTGAATAGTGTTTAGTTGCATCTCGGTTTAGTAGCATCTACAAATGAGATGCGAGTAAAAATTCCCTCTTCAAATGACAACCAAAACTGCCATTCTCACTATATCCTGGGGGGCAACCTGGTTCTGTTGAGAAGCATTCTTCTAGTTTAAAAACAAATTATGAAAAGCATCTGCCAAACAGAGAAGCAAAAATATGTAGCATTTTTCAAGTGTACATCAGCAAATAGTGGCATTTGATTTTATGACATTCCGCTTCACTCTTGAGCAGAACACATAAACACATAAGATGACTAATGCATTTTTACTTTTCCTTTCCTTGGTGCAGAGACAAGCAGCAACCCATCCAATATGTCACACTACATATAATCGTCACTCATTGCTGACTTCGATCTGTCCTTCAGAAGGCTGCAAATTGCAGGAGAGAAGACTGTGCACCTATCTCCTGCTGAGCCACCAGTTCATTTGAACCAGAAGCGAGGAATCACATTCGTAATAGCAGGCCAACTCCCTATCAACTAGGACACTATAGAAAAATTAATTGCTTGAAATAATCAATAATACTTTTCCGGCAAGTATATAGTATAAGAAAGCATTAATTATTGACTGATACTTGAACAGGGTGGAAAAATAAAATTAAAAACCATTGACTATAGATTATTTCACCTTTGTGTTGTTACTGTTGTTGTTGTTATGTGCCATCGAGTCGCTTGTGACTCATAGCGACCCTATGTACAACAGTTCTAAACTCTGCTCTGTTCTGTGCCAATCGTACTGTCTCTGGTACACCCATCCCAATTACCTGAGTCACTGAATGAATCCATTTCATAGAGGGCCTTCTCCTCCTGTGCTGTCCCTCCAACCTCCCAAGCATGATGTCCTTCTCCAAGGGCTGGTCACTTCTTACAACATGTCCAAAGTATGTTAGACAGAACCTCAGAATCGTTGCCTCCAAGGAGCCACCCAGTTTAACCCTTTCCAGGATGGATCTGTTTGTTTTCCTAGCAGTCCATGGTACTCTCAATACTCTTCTCCAGCACCACATCTCAAAAGCATCAATTCTCATTCTATCCTCCTTGGTCATTGTCCAACTCTCTGATGCATAACTAGTGATTGCAAAGACCATGGCCTGTATCAGACCCACCTTGGTCCCCAGAGAGACACCGTTGCTCTTCAGTACTTTGGAGAGGTCCCTAACAGCAGACTTTCCCATGGCAATGTGCCTTTTCATTTCCTGGCTACTGGTGCCAAGAGTGTTGACTGTGGAGCTAAGCAAACTAAAGCCGTGAACAAACTCAATCTCTTCACCATCCATCCTGATGCTGTCAATTCGCCCAATTGTGAGAGTCTTTGTCTCCTTGACATTGAGCCTCAGTCTATGTTGGAGGCTGCACTCTTTGACCCTCTGCAGCAAGCGCTTCAGGTCCTCCTCAGTTTCAGCAAGCAGGGTTGTGTCATCTGCATAACGTAGATTGTTGATAGATCTTCGATTAATCTTGACTCCACATTTCTCCTCATAGAGCCCAGCCTCCCGGATAATTCGTTCTACATACAGGTTGATAAGGTATGGAGATAGGATGCATCTTTGGTGTATGCCCTTCCCAATTTTGAACCATGCAGTGTTCCTTTGCTCTGTTTGGACGACTGCCTCCTTCTGGTCCAAGTACAGGTTTCTCATTGGCATGATCAAGTGTTCTGGGATTCCCATTCTTCTCAGAGTCAGTCACAGTTTGATATGATCCACACAGTAAAATGCCTTTGCATAGTCAATGAAACACAGATAGACATTCCTCTGGTATTCCCTGCTTTCAGCTAAAATCCATCTAACCTCAGATACCATATCCCTAGTACCACAACCCCTTCTAAACCAAGCCTGGACTTCTGGCACTTCTCTGCTGACGGGCTGTTCCAGTCATTTTTGGATAATATTGAGGAAATTCTTGCTTGCAATTGAAATCAGTGAGATTGTACTATAGTTTCCACACTCTGTTGGGTCACCTTTCTTTGGGATGGGAACAAATATAGATCTCTTCCAGTCATTTGGCCAAGTGGTTGTTCTCCAGATTTCTTGGCACAACTTGGTGAGCACGTCCAGGGCAGCACCTGTTAGCTGAAATATGTCAATTGTTATACCATCTATTCCTGGGGAGTTATTTTTTGCCATTTCCTTCAAACCAGCCTGAACTTCTTCCTTCATCACCATAGGCTCTTGCTCATATGTTGTTTCATTAAATTCTTCTGTGTCTGCCAATTCCTTTGATACAGTGACTCAGTATATTCTTTCCATCTTCTTTTAATACTTCCTGGATCATTTACTATTCTGCGAAAGCATCCTTGATTATAGCAACTGGAGGTTTGAATTTGTTCTTCAGTTCCTTGAGCTTAAGAAATGCTGAGAGAGTTCGGCCTTTTTGATTTTCTGACTCCAACTCCTTGTACATTTCATTGTAATATTTTACTTTTTCATCCTATGCTGCCTTTTGAAATCTTCTATTCAACTCCTTAGTATCTTTAATTCTTCCATATGTTTTGGCTTCTCTGCACTCCAGTCCAATTTTCAGAGTCTCTTCTGACATCCATTTTGGTGTTCTTTTCCTCTTCTCTCTTAGCAATAACCATTTGCACTCTTCCTGCATGATACCTTTGATATCCTCAACAACTTGCCTGGTCTTTGCTCATTAGTGTTCAAGGCCTCAAACCTGTTCTTGAGATGGTTCTGAAATTCAAGTGGGATAGACTCAAAGTCATATTTTGGTTTCCATGGATTTGGATCTTGCTGCATTTTAAAACTTGCTAATAAAAAAATTACAATATTAGAAATCCATTTTCCACTTATTCTGTGTCTTTGAAAGAAAATCTAACAAAGCACAGTTGGAAAATACTAGATTCTCGCTTTAAAAAATCTCCACTGTAGGGGAGTTGTTGTTGTTGTGACTGTTGTTGCTCGGTACTTTCAAGTTGAGTACTACAACCTATAGCAACCCTAAGAACAACAGATCTGACCACGGTGTCAATCCACTTGGTTGAGGGTCTTACTCTCCTTCACCAACCCTCTGCCTTTCCAAACATGATGTCTCTCTCCAAGGAACAGCCTCTCCTAACAACATGCCCAAAGTATGTAAGGCAAAGCTTTATCATCTTTGCCACCAAGGAATACTTTTGCCAAAACATATTTATTTATATATAGCAGTCATATGTGGCAGTCTATGAATGTTTCATACTCTTCTCCAACACCACAGCTCAAAGGCAGTAATTCTTCTTCTGTCACCCTTATTCATTATCAAGCTCTCAAATGTATAAAAAAGTAATCAGAAAGATCATGGCTTGAGTCAGAAGCACCTTAGCCCTCAAACTAACATCATTTTTCCTCAATAATTTGAAGAGATCCCTGACTGCATACTTTCCCAGTTCAGTAAGTCTCCTGATTTCCTGACCACTGTTACCAAGGCTGTTGATTGTGGATCTGATGAAGATGAAGCTAATGACAGTTTCAATCTTCTTTCCATCTATCATGATGTCGCCTATAGGTCCAGTGGTAAGAATGTTTGTTTTCTTGAGGTGCAATCCATATCGAAGCCTGTATTCTTTGATCTTCTGCAACAAGTACTCTGAAGTCAGGAAATCAAAAGATGAATTGCATTAGGTAAAGCTGCTGTCAAGAAGCTCTCCAGAGTACTGAGAAGCAATGATGTCAGTCTACAGACTAAGGTACACCTGATCCAGGCCATGGTCTTCACAATTACTTGCTATGCATCAAAGAGTTGGACAATGACTAAGGATGGCAGAAGAATTGATGCCTTTCAGCAGTGGTGTTCGAGAAGAGTCTTTAGCATACCATAGGCCACGAAGAAAAGAAATAGGTCTGTCTTGGAGAAGTTGAAACCACATTTCTCCTTGGAGGCTGGGATTTTGAAGCTCTGTCTCACATACTTTGTGCAGTTTGCTGGCAGGGACTGATCCTTGGAGAAGGACATCACGCTCAGATGGGTGGAGGGACAGCACAGGAGAGGAAGACCCAGGATGAGATGCAGTGATACAGTAACTGGAGCAAAGGGTGTAGGAGTGTCGGAGTCAGTAAGAATGGCTCAGGTCAGGGAAGGCTTCAGAGTTGTTGTACCTAGGGTCATTATGAGTTGCAGATAACTCAACAGCACAAAACAAGAACTCAAAAGCACAGCCTGGACTACAAGAAAGTCAATTCTGATTTTTGCCTTCATATTTTGTTGAACCCCCAGTCAGAACTACCAGTGATTAATTAAGCTCTTCTTTGTAGTATCATCTTTTGTTAATATGTTAATACATTAAAATTTCTACCATCTAGAACTTCTTTTTGCATATTATATGTGACCACAATGTCAAAGGACAAGCATCAGTCTGATAATGCCATGTTGTTGTTGTTTGTTGTTATGTGCCGTCGAGTCGCCTGCGACTCATAGCGACCCTATGTACAACAGCCCTAAACTCCACTCTGTCCTGTGCCAATAGCACTGTCTCCGACACTCCCATCCCAATTATCCCAGTCACTGAATCAATCCACCTCATAGAGG
>NW_006399933.1:4829428-4831642 GCF_000299155.1 Elephantulus edwardii | reverse complement strand
TCCAGGACAAATCTATTTGTTTTCCTAGCAGTCCATGGTATTCTCAGTACTCTTCTCCAGCACCACAGCTCAAAGGCATCAGTTCTCCTTCTATAATACCATGAGTGACTAATAAACAGAAAAATCTTCATTAAAATACTTATGTAGATACCAAATTAATTTAAAGTGCTGAATGTTTAATATTTAGACATATTTCGTTTTTGTATCTTTGAGTAGAATACTGACATTCAATGGTACTGATGTAATTTAAGATTTAAGGCTATTTTGTGTAACCACAACACTGAGTCAGAACCCTTTTGCAAGGACAATGACAGTACAGAGTGAGTTTCCTCCCGTTTATAAAAAAAAGATTCTAGGTAGAAATGGAAAGATTATGTCTTAAACATGATCGTACTTTCTAGCCTCAAAATTCAGAAATTCTAACAGAGTTTACACTTAAGAACAAAGCCTTAAAAACCACAAGGTAACATGAGGATGTCAACTGTTTTAGATAACTCTCTTACTGTTGAGTCCAAATCGACTCACAGCTGATCTTCCCATGGGTTTCCAAGTCACCTGGGAGAAGATGGCCCATCTTTCTCCCTCTGAGCCGTTAGGGATTTGAACCACCAAACCCAGCACAGCTCCCAACAGACTACACCATCAGCACTCCCTTCTTAGGTAACTAAAAACAAATAACAAGAACCAAAACCAAAATTCATCTCATTGTCTCTGAGTTGGAACCTACTTTTGGCAGAATCGACAGCACCAACCAACAACAGTAACATGAACACCATGGAAAGAGGATGCCCATTGTTCTGGCAATAGAGCTGGTGGACTAAAACCTCCTGCTTTGAGTTGGCAGCATTAACCCCTTAACACTAAGCCACCAAAGCGCCCTTTAAGATTACTTATTGTGGTATACCTTCAGGCCAGGAACTGACCTGTAGCTGACATACTTAGATAATTTGTTGTCCTGTGTCATTGAGGGACAAAATAAGTAACAATCTTATAGCATCATTTGTTTTCAGTAAATAAATAAAAATGTAAGAAATGTTATAAAGTATGAAATAATACCAGATATGGTTAAGGAGGAATACAATATGCAAGTGTTAATAAGCTTTACAGGAATCTTAGAGATTGATATGATATGATATGATATGATATGATAATATATGATATGAGATATGATATGATATGATATATGATATGATATGATATATGATATGATATGACATGGTATATGAGACTGGAGTCTTCAAGGTTCAGAAAAAGTTAGAAGAGGGACCTGACATTAGCAATAGAGATGAAGATATAAGGACCAGGAGGAAAGAAATGTAAAACATGAAAAGCGAGAATTTAAAAAAAAATGATAACAGGCAAATACAATTCATCTTCTTTTATGTTTCCTGGATCTTCACTGTATAAGGTGAAAAAAGACTTTACACACTTACTTAATAAGATCAAACACTATACAAACTTCAATACATATTGCATGTCAATATCAATAATACAAATATCCTTACCAGTAGACCCATACGCAGCATCACTAAATACCAAGAAAAGACAGATACAGGGCATCATTAAATATCAAGAAAAGTTGTCAAGGTTTTAATTTCATTTGGACCCACAACCAACAGTGGCACAACCAGTGAGAGTGGCAGTCAAGAAATCAAAATACCTTTTGCTTTCGGAAATTCTGCTTTCAAGCTTCTCAATAATGTGTTAATAAGCAAGCTGTCACATATAAGACTAAACTGCAACTGGTTAAAGCCATGGTTTTTCAAAGGCTTTTATATGAATGTTGAACAATACAGATCAAAGAAAACTGATGACCCAGAAGCAGATTTATCACAATTATGTTGACATAGGTTATTGAATATAGCATGTATTGCCAAAAGAACAATAAATTTATATTGGAAGAAGAGCAGGGGGGTGCTTCTTAAAAGCAAAGCTGGGTATGCTACCATAAGGGACCAGTCCTTGGAGAAGAACAACATACTTAGAAAAGCAGAAGTTTAGCAAAGAAGAGACAGACACTCAATGAGATCAATCAGTACAGTGGATATCATGAGGAAAGTGCACAACCAGGCCGTGTTTCACTTTGTTGTTAATAGAGTCACTATGGATTGAACTATATGGCCCCAAACAGCAAGAAGGAGCATTCACGTTGTATTTCTTTTTTAAAAAAAAATTAAATTTTATTAGTTTTAATGAACATTTACAGAGATTTTG
>NW_006399933.1:4823210-4828673 GCF_000299155.1 Elephantulus edwardii | reverse complement strand
GTCCTTGGGGTTGGGAAGAGACTGAGTAAGATGGGTTCAATAATGTATGCTGCTCTGAAACAGAGAAGGGAGAAAACTGTTTAAAAGTGATATGTGATTAGGTATTTCGGTCATGACAGGAGTCTAGAGCGATGGCTACATGGTGGAGTGGACCTGGGGGAGGGTTTGTAAAATAATGAAAGAATCTTTTACGTTGTATTTCTTCTTAGATTTTTTTTTCGTTCTTTTGAAAGTCCATAATACATTCAATATTTTTGACAGTCATAATTTAAATAAATCGTTATTCTTCATATTTCTTTAATAATTGTTCAAAATGTAGATGAGGTTACTGAAAATAATAAAAGATAGGTCAGGCACAGATTAAAGTGTGATCTCTTTGTTTTCTGAATACTTCTTAAAAGTGTCTTTTGCAGCAGATGAGCCTGGTACAAAACAGATTTTTTGACTGCTCCATCAGACATTCTGTTTACCATGTCCTCATTTCAGCTGCCAGTAAGGCATCTTCATGGCATATTTCATAAATTTTAGGCAGTAGATATTGGTAAAATTTTCAGTGACTTCACCTTTAGTGGTTAGTGTGTAAATTTAAAAATTAGTCCTATTTCCTGATTTTCCTTTCAGATATTTGTTGGGTTATATACTGCTGAGTTGAAACTGATTCACAGCTGGTCCTCCAGCAGGTTCTCATATGGATGGAAACTGTCTACCTTTCTTCCACAGAGTAGCAGGTAGATACAATCCTTATTTTTTGGCCACCAGATCTCCCTTTTACATATATAAGTACCATCTTATCTCTGACAGTGTTGTACTTCAGACTAGATTTTCAAATTTCCTTTTTAAAGATAAGTATGGCATCATTCTTCTTCAATCTTTAATTACTAGCACAGTACATTATTTGTACAATTTAAAATGGTCAGAGACAATTCATTTCTGATCATGACACGTCGGACAGGGAGCTCTGGTGGCTTAATGGGTGGGAGTCGCACTGCCTGTCAAGCCAAAGGCAGGCAGGCAATCTGAATCTACAAGTTGCTCCATAGGGGGAAAAATGGGCAACCTCTTTCTGTCTGATTTACAACCTCTGAAAACCCATAGAAGTATCAGCTATGAATCGGTTCCAACTCGATGGCAATGAGTGAGTGATTGAGAGAATGTCTAGGACAGTAAATTCTATGTGTTCTATTTCATTTTTTGACAGCTTCCAATTTTCCTAGACACATACGTCATATACCTGATGGCTGGTTATTAATGGATGTTTCCTGCTGCTGCTTCTCATTTTGACTCATACTACATCAGCAAATGAAGGTTCTCAGAGATTTACTCCATGCACATTATTAAATTACACTCTACTTGGAGGAAGCAGCTCAAATTCACTCCTATTTTAAGTATTTTCTGATCAGATGAACTTATCAAGCGCTGGCGTACCAGATAAACTTTCTCTGTTAACCGTAAAGTTTTCAGTAGAAAAATGTTTCAGACGTAGACTTTCAGCTCCTCTCTCCTAACGTATCTTAATCTGGAAGCTTCACTGCAAGCTATCCATTCTGTGTGACCATTCTGGTATTTGAAATAAAAGTGACAACCAGCTAGTCCCTATAGTCTCTGCATTTATTCAAATTCTTCTCTTCAACATGCTTTCAAATCTCTCAACCACTGCTCATTTTGCTGTTAACTTTGTTGTCTTTTGGTGAGAGTCCACCTTGAATTTCCACTATATACAAGAAGTTTATTTCCTTTACCCTCATCACAGCCTTTTCCCAAAACAAAAGGAATGCTGCATATGAAACCACTTATCTATGCAAAATTACATTCAAAATGGTCCAATCTGAAAACAATGGTCTAATAATCGAATCATCCTCTTTTTTCTCTATTCAACAACATGTACTTTTAAAACTCTGTATTTTTAAAATCTTTTTTAGGGTTTTTTATTCATTCATTTTTTTACATTTTCCTTTCCTCCCTTCCACTTTCTTTAGTCCCCTTACAATGCAACTTCTATTCCAGATTGTTGTCAAATATAAATGCCTAATGTTTTATATTATTACTCTGACTCCCATTTAATAAATACATAGTGTATGTCCTGTTCCAGATTACTGATTAAAAAACACATCATGTCTGATTATCTATTCATTTCAAATTGACCTAGGCTTCAAAAATAGGAAACGCTTCACAAATTTCCACATCATCCTTGCGCAGGGGCCATGCTAATCTCCATATTGGTCCAATTTTTATATATGTGTTGCCAAAGTAAGCACTAAAAATCTGTAATACTTTAACTATAATTAAGTATGGGCTCTACAAACAAAAAAATTGTAGAGGAAGATATTTTATTATGTATTCTAGCCTGTTATCCAATTTAGAACAGTTAATTTTTCCATTAGACAATATTTATAAATTTTTTTGTAATCGCTATAGTCCACACAAAAAAAGAATATTAAATTGAGACCTTTTTAGATAATGGCTCATTATAAAATGCAGGTTCAGTGAGAGAAGTTTTACTTATTTAGCATTGACAGTAGCACTGAGGTCAGATGAATAAGGAATTTGTAAAGCTAGAGAAACACTGAGGACTGAAGGATATGGGTCCCCAAAGCAGCGAGCTCATTTTCTATCTCCATCCATCAGCAAATGCTCCCATTAAAAAAAAATCCAATTAGCATCTGTAATTTTCCAATTTTTTTCCTATTCCAGTTATGGAGAAATAAAGTCTTCTCACTTAAACCACTTAAATATACTTGTAAGTGAAAATGAGCTGAACACAGGAATTCCATATGACCCAGATATTCCATTGCTTGGAATATACCCCAAGAATAGGAGAACTGAGGCTGAAATGGAGAGTTGTACACCAATGTTTATAGCAGCATATTCACCATCACAAGAACATGGAAACAGCTCACATGTCCAAACACAATAAAATAGATTAAGAAATTATGGTACATTTATACAACGGAATACTATGCAGCACACAGGAGCAATGATTTATGAGTCGCGAGCGACTCGACGGCACATAACAACAACAACAACATTACCTAACTTGGGAAGGACTGGAGAACATAATGGTGAGTGAAATAACTCAGTCCCATAAGGACAAATACTGCATAAAACCATTACTGTAGAACGAGTATAAAGATCCAAGGGGAAAGGGTGGAAGAAGAGTGGTGAGGTTGGGCCGGGGGGGTGGGAGTGGTGGTGTTAATCTTAGGGTTGCTGAATTTGATAGGCGGTTTGAAGGGAATGGGAAAGATCCAGTGTGAAAAATAATGCATTCAAACTTTGTAAATAAACAGTATGAAAACAAACAAACAAAAAAAAATAAGAGAAAATACATTTAATGCAGTTTGCATAAACTACCACTTTGATAGAAGGCCACTTATTACACTATGCTTTCATATTCTATTTTTCTATGTCAAGAGATACCAAGGATTGTCTTATAAACAGTAGTTTTCATGTGTCTGTATATTTGCCAATCCCTAAACTCTATCAAAAGACAAACTGCATTGGGAAAATCTGCCGTCAGGGACCTCTACAGCGTATTAAAGAACAATGGTGTTGTCAGTCTGGAGACTAAGGTGTGCCTGATTCAGGCCAAGTTCTTTGCTATTCTTTGCTATCCATCAGAGAGCTAGAGAATGGTTAAGTATTACAGAAGAAGGATCGATGCCTTTGAGTTGTGGTGCTGGAGAAGAGAGTTGAATATGCCATGGATTGCTAAGAAAACAAACAAGTCAGGCCTGGAGACAGTAAAAACAGGCTGCTCCATGGAGGTAAAGATTTTAAAGCTCTGTCTCACATACTTTTGGGATGTTGCCAGGAGGGACCAGTCCTTAGAGAGGGATGTCATACTTGGAAGGGTGGAGGGACAGAACAAGAGAGGAAGACCCTGAATGAGATGAATTGACTCGGTGACTAGGGCAACAAAGGTAGGTGTGTCAGAGACAATGAGGTTGCCTCAAGAAAAAGTAGGGTTCACACCTGTTGGACATAAGGTTGCTATGAGTCAGACTCATAAGTCCCTATGAGTTGTTCTCAATTGTACATAGCAACAACAGTAAGCCTCCACCGTTAGGTTGATTCAAATTATAATTACATTACAAGGCAGAGCAGAACTGCTCTACAGATTTTCCAAGGTTGCAAATCTTCACAAGGACAGATTACCACATCCTCCTTTTGAGGAAGAGAAGATGAGTTTCTATCACTTTATGTTAGCATCCTTCTGTTTTAACCACTGCACCACCTGGGTTCTCTGTACACTCTCACTGGATAGAATTTTTATCACAGAATAGGAGTTCTGAGACAAAGACTGGCTTTCTGACTGTTTTTGGTAACTTGCACAGAACTGAGGGATAGTACGTGCTCAATAGCTTTTAGATACCCTTAAATTTAATCATTATTTTTCATTAGAAACACCTACACACACTCCTTATTTCATAAAGACTTAGATTTGTCCAAGTACTCACCTAAAAGGTCTTTTATGAAGGTCTATTAATAGATAAAATAAACATACAATATACTTTTTCTCAAAGAAAAATTAATACATATATACATACCAATATGATAAATATACTAATGACATACATAAAATTACTTTCATATCCTTTATCTCTTTATCACATCATTGTTAAAAATAAAAGTATTTTTACAAAATACATTACATAGATTTCATTAAAATGGAAGTTGTGAGAATTTAAGGAAATGCCATTTTTTTATAATAGCACTCGGAAGAACTACGCATGTAAATGTCCCCACCTAAAATAAATGATGCCTTTAAGATTTATACAAGTATTTACATATTGGTGTTTTGGGGGAAATAAATACAGAATAACTTTCACCAAAGCTTTTTAAACAACTTTTAGGGCGAGCTCTGGTGGCTTAGTGGCAAGAAGCCACTAAAATCCAAGAGGTACATGGTTTGAATCCACCAGATGCTCTGCTGGAGAAGGAGGAAAAATCTCCACCTGTATCAGTCAGATCTGATTTGATGGTACACACACGCAAAAAATAATAAAATAAAACTAAAAAACCCAAACAAACTTTTATAGATGATAGAGATCTGGGAGGCTGGGCTCTATGAGGAGAAATGTGGGGTCAAGATTGGTGGATGATCTCTTAACAGTATGCGTTATGCAGACGACACAACCCTGCTTGCTGAAACTGAGGAGGACCTGAAATGCTTGCTACAGAGGGTCAAAGATTGCAGCCTCCAATATGGATTGAGGCTGAATGTCAAGAAGACAAAGATCCTCACACCACTGGACCAATTGGCAGCATGCGGATGGATGGTGAAGAGATTGAGATTTTTCACAGCTTCAGTTTGCTTGGCTCCAGACTCAACACTCTTGGCACCAGTAGCCAGGAAATTAAAAGGCGCATTGCCATGGGAAAGTTTGCTGTTAGGGACCTCTCCAAAGTACTGAAGAGCAATGGTGTCTCTCTGGAGACTAAGGTGCATCTGATACAGGCCAT
>NW_006399933.1:4821420-4822515 GCF_000299155.1 Elephantulus edwardii | reverse complement strand
TGTTGTTGTTAAGTGCTGTTGAGTTCGGTGTCACTCACAGTATGCATGTGTGTATGCTACTGAGTAGAAGCTGACTCCAGTGGGTTCTCAGAGGCTGTATGCCGCGCAGGAGAAGACTGCTCATCTCTCTCCCATGGAATACTGGTCCATTAGAACTGCATATGTATATATACTGATACTGATGTTTTTTAAACCAAGGAAAAGAAGCAAGGGTTACTTGCAGTGGTCTTATCTGACCTTTACCAATTCCTCAATGGGGAATTGTCCTCATTGGCAGCATTAACAAAACAAAAACAATTGCCTTGAGGATAGGCATATCCTCCATGTCCCCAAATCTCTTTCCACTCATCTCGACAAGAATCTTAGTGCTTTACTGAGTCAAAAATCCATCGTGATGACTCATAGACCATACAGAACAATACTGACCAAGTAAAAAAGCTATAATTCAGGTTGGTGGTCAATCACAATCACTCAGACAGGAAAGGTTCCAAAATATGATCATAGGTACCTCAACCAGCCTTGAGCCACACTGCTTTTAGCCAGTGTGACAGAGCTCTCAGTCCTACCAATTATGGCTCTCCCTCTGTCTACGTGCCTCCAATTGGCCCACAAATTTGAGTAAAGGCTCTTAGCTCAGGTTCCATGGGAGGCTGTTGTTGTTATGTGCCGCCAAGTCACTTGCAACTCATAGCAACCCTATGGACAACAGCCCTAAACCCTGCTCTATCCTCTGCCAATCGCATTGCCTCTGACACATCAATCCTGACTACCCCAGTCACTGAATCGATCCACCTCATAGAGGGTCTTCCCCTCCTGCCCTGTCCCTCCACCCTCCCAAGCATGATGTCCCTCTCTAAAGACCTGTTTCTCCTTACAACATGTCCAAAGTATGTCAAACAAAGTCCCAGAATCCTTGACTTCAAGAAGTAGCCTGGTTTAACCCTCTCCAGGATGAATCTGTTTGTTTTCTTGGCAGTCCATGGTACATTCAATACTCTTCTCCAGCACCACAGCTCGAAGGCATCAATTCTGCTTCTATCCTCCCTAGTCATTGTCCAACTCTCTGATGCATAACAAGTGATTGCAAAGACCATG
>NW_006399933.1:4820369-4820844 GCF_000299155.1 Elephantulus edwardii | reverse complement strand
ACAGTCAAATGCCTTTGCATAATCAATGAAACACAGATAAACATTCTTCTGGTTTTCTCTTCTTTCAGCTAAGATCCATCTAACATTTGCTACAATATCCCTAGTATACCACAACCCCTTCTAAACCCAGCCTGGACTTCTGGCAGTTCTCTGCTGATGTGCTGTTCCAGTCGTTTTTGGATAATCTTCAGTAGAAAAACTTTCAGCAGTCGACGTGTTTGGAATTACAGAAGCCAAGGAAGCTTCAGATACAAGCTGTCAGATCATGGGTTGGACAATGGAAGATAAATTCTGAAGCGATTTGGTAGACGTGAACAGGTATCCTGGTGGAGGGTGGACCTGGGAAATAAGTGGGTCAAGACACTGGGCTAAGGGCAGGGACACTCCACAATGAGGGATTTATCTTTCACTGCTTCACCTATTGCTTGTCTGTCAGATACTCCTCTAAATCTAAACATTCAGATTGACAGACTAG
>NW_006399933.1:4815644-4819519 GCF_000299155.1 Elephantulus edwardii | reverse complement strand
AAACCGCTGGAGAACCTCAATATCAGCTGTGAAAACTAGGCCGGGGGCTGATTGTGGAACAGACCACCAACTACTCATATGCAAGTTCAAGCTGAAGTTGAGGAAAATTAAACCAAAGCCACAGGAGTCATGGGGGGGGTAGCAGTCCCCAAATCAGCTTGACCTTTTTTAAGTCTGGTTCTTTATTGTGGCTGCTTTGGCTGCTGCTCCCATAGGTCTAAAAATCTCTGGCCCTGACAGATGTGCTGCATTCTCTTGCTTCTTCTTTGCTGGTAGTATTGTTGTTGTTGTTATGGTTATGTGCCATCAAGTTGTTTGCAACTCACAGAGACTCTATTCACAAGAGTTCTGAACCCTGCTCTATCCTAAGGCAACCTCAATGTCTTTGACACATCGACCCCCATTACGCCAGTCATTGAGTCCAGGGTCTTCCTTTTGTACACTGTTTCTCAACCTCCCAAGCATGATGTCCCTCTCCAAGGACTGGTCTGTCCTTGCAACATGCCCTTTGTATGTGAGACAGAGCTTCAAAAATCCTTGCCTCACCTAGTGGCAAGATGCTGCACTACAATTCCAAAGGTGTACACTTCGAATCCACCAGATGCTTTGCTGGAGGAGAAACGACAACCTCCTGTACTGGTCAGATTTGATTTGATGGTATACACAAACAAAATAATAATAATGATAATGATAATAATAATATCCTTGCCTCCAAGGAGCAGTCTGATTTCATCCTTACCAAGACAAACCTGTTTGCTCTCCTAGCAGTCCATGAGATATTTATTGAATGCTCTTATCAAGGACCACAACTCAAAGGCATCAATTTCTTCTTCTTTGTCTTTGTCAATTTCTTCTTCATTGTCTTATTCTCTCATGCATAGCAAGCAATTGCAATAACCATGGCCTAGATCAGGTGCACCTTAGTCTCTAGACTGACACTATTGCTCTTCAGTACTCTGGAGAAGTTCCTGACAGCAGATTTTTCCAAGGCAATTCATCTTTTGACAAAGAGTTTAGGGGTTAGCAACAATGGAGACAGATGAAACTATTGTTTGTAAGAAAATTAATTTTTTAATTTCCTGGCAGTTTGTACCAAGAATGTTGATTGTTAAGCTTAGCAAACCAAAGCTGTTAACAATTTCAATCTCTTCACCATCTCTCATGATGCTACCTTAAACTAGTAGTGAGAATGTTTGTTTTCTTGATGTTTAATCCATATTGAAGGCTGCAGTCCTTGGTCTTCTCCAGCAAACCCCTCAAGTCTTCCTCAGTTTCAGCAAGTAGGTTTGTGTCATCTGCGTAACACCGATTATTGATGAGTCTTCCTCCAATCTTGATGCCACATTGCTTCTCACAGAGCCCAGCTTCCCAGATGATCTCTTCCACATATGGATTAAAAAGGAATGGAGATAGGATGCATCCCTGGCATACACCTTTCCTGACTTTGAACCAGGCAGTATTTCCTTGCTCCATTCCTCCCGGTCCAAGCATAGGTTTCACATAAGCACAATCAAGAGTTCTGGGCTCCCTATTCTTCTCAGAGTCAGCCACTGTTTGTTGTAATCCACAGTCAAATGTTTTGCATAGTCAATGAAACGCAGCTAAATATTGCTCTGTTATGCTCTGTTTTCAGCCAAGATGCATCTAACTAACACTGGCTCTAATATCACTGGTAGTGAGGTGTCTCTAATTCTGCTGCTGGATTTGCTCAATGTTATGACAAGATTAACCAACCACCTTGCAGATTGGCTAACACAGCCTATCTGCATATTTCTACCCATCCACGTGGCAAATAAGTCAATGGATCATTCTGAATCATAAACCTTTAACACCACAATTAAAATATTTTATTGATTATAATGATTCCTTTTAGTCTCAATATATGGGAATATTGATAGATTTGTCTATAATGAGTTAGGATGGTAACACAAGGTGGTACCTCTCTTGCAGTTCAAATCCATCAGCAGCTTCACGGGAGAAAAATGGACAACCCATTCATATCCAATTTGCAGCCTCTGAAAGTTGCTTAAGGGTCAGCTATGAGTTGGATCAAACTCAAAGGCAGTGGCAAAAAACTTTTAATCTACAAAAGACTGTAAGTCATTTAATGGTTTTTAAAATAAACTGTACACAAAAGGAATGATGTTGTATATTCACTAAAGATATAAAAAAAAGTCACATGATTCTAAAACAGTAATAAATGACATGTTCTAAAATACAATCTGAAGAACAGACACACTGCAATGATAAGGCAAGAATATCTCAATTTGATTTTGGGGGGAGCTCATGCATCGCATGGATTAATCTATGTGAGGCATATATGTAAAGTGTTGAACAAAGTTACACTGATTTCTAGAAAAGGTATTCCTATTTTTATAACAACTAGAAGTGTCACAAATCTGTCTCCAATACCTCATATTCAGAACCACACAAGAAAAAATTCCTTATTTATAATATACAGATACAGCTTCCTCTTTAAGAGACGACATTCTAATGATAGAAAAGATTAACAAAGAACTCTTTATGGTTTTACTCACATCAACAAGCTGATTGACTCCACTTGCTGTTTTTGCCAGTGTGACAAGGTCTTCTTGCATCTTGTCCACCCATGACTTGATACTGCAGAAACAAGAGACGAGAATGCTTGATTAGAACTCTGACAAAGGCCACTGGCACTGGGTAGGATTGAGGTGGGTTTTTTTTTAACTATTATTTTATTCCATGCTGCAGATAAATTATTATGTTATATCTTTCTCTTTTCTTCTAGATCCTACTATGCTCCTTTTTTAAATATATAGAATCAATGAATGTTTAGTATAACCTCCAGAAAGCTGAAATATTCCCCAATTCATCTCAACCTATATAAGTGTGCTTAATTTTTATTAAAACAAAAGTCCATTAGTATGACATTATAAACTGTAAACTGTATTATGTAAGCTGAAAGTCCTTTGAATATAATACTGAGTGTATTAAGTATGTAATATTTGAAAAATGCAAGATGTATTAGATTTTTTTTTTTTGGTTAGCAGGAATTCCACTACCCAGAAACTGTATGTTACTCAATATTTTGGGAGTTCCTTCTGGTTTTTTAAGGGTTTTCATGTGGCTGAAAGCAGAGGATACTTCCAGTTATTTTCTTACTAAATGTTATGTCATTAGAGGCATTTTATGAACATTTATTTTTCATGTTTACTCTGCACTCTATTATCTCTAAGTCTCATAATTAACTTGACCATTCTATGTTTTATTAGATATATATAGAATGTTGTCATTAGCTTTTAACTAATACAAATTATTCTATAACACCAACAACCAGGAGAAGATAAAGTATATGAATGGGATCTTCTAAGACTCAAATCCCTATGCACATTCAAAAACTTCTCCAACAGGATAAAAAGGGAAGCCACCAACTGGGAAAAAAATATTTGGTAATAACATATCAGATAAGGGACTTATATCCAGAATTTATGAAATTATTCTATAACAAATTTCTTTATGCATAAAGAATTAAGTACTAACTTAGCTACACACATATGGAGTTACTTAATCAAAACTTAAGTTTTAAAGCAATGTTTTAGAGAAATAAAATTGTGACTGAAGGATTTAGGTTCAAATCAATTTTTTATGTATAAACTTTAGATGAAAGCATTGGATAGCTTAAAATATGAGGAATGGATGATACTATATTTTAGAAAAGTCTGAATCAATGCACTTTATCTTACTTTTTCCTAGCACCACAGATTTTACGAAACACCATGTAATCTTCCCCTTTCAAATAAATATAACTGAATTATATTACTCTATATTTTATTTATTCATCTATATGTTGTATATCTACAGTATATGTTGTTTATTTACTATGTAAATATGAAAAA
>NW_006399933.1:4805828-4815544 GCF_000299155.1 Elephantulus edwardii | reverse complement strand
TATATTTTAATTTTCCCTTCACTGCACATATTTATATTTACCATGTTTACCATATTTAAGATTATGATTACTTAATATTCTCCCTCATTGAGTAGAACACTACTGAAAGTGTTGGATGAAAAAGGAAAATTAACTTTGAACTTAACAGATGCTTCTGTCACGGAGATTAACTCTGACTTCTTTAGATAGAAAATTTTTGTAATATATTAAGGACACCAAAGAATTATTAAATAATCATATTAAATAATTGTATTAAATAATACAGCAGAAAAGCAAGTATGAAAAACATAACATGGATTTAAATGATGTATAAAAATTCATGAAAATTAACAATGAGCTGATAACATGGAAGAAAAAATATTACAAGCTAATCACAAAGAAAAGATGAATTTCATTAAAGCAAAGAAACTTGGTTTTCAGGTGATACAAACCAGTCAGTAAATGAAATACATAAAAACTACAGATAATTTCACAAAAGAACATACTAAGAAGGATATCTGGTTTTCCCATAATGCGTGAACATCAATGAAAATGATAGATTGATTTCAAGAAACAAACACAAGTACATAAATAAATGGAAGCACAGTATAAACTGGGATTTTAGAATTCATAAAAAAAATCAAGAGAGAAATTAAAAAAACAATTACTTTAACAGATGTCCAAAATGTTATTTTACCATGAGGTAGTACAGCATATAAGCTAATGCAAGGTTTTTATAAAGTATACATTTAGTGAATACATCAAGTATACAACAACTGCATTTGTACAAATGATTTATTTCATAAATACATTTTATAAAAACAAATTTGTTCCATGTTTGTATTCAGAACAGCATATTACACTAGAATAAGCACAGAAGTATCCAGGAGTTCTGGTGGCCGAATGGTAAAGAGTTGCTCTGCCAACCCAGTGGCAGACAGACGAATCCACCCCCTCCTCCTCAGCAAGAGAAAGATGAAAGTCTCCTCCAGCGTGATTTACAATCTCTGAAAATACATCGCAGGGGTTTGGGAGCACATAACAACAACAACAATAATGCACAGAAATAAAAAAAACCACTGATGTCATATTCTAATTCAAATCTGATTACAGCATATCATTCCTCTAAGCACTTATTGAACAAGCCCAAGAACGCAAAGAAAATATTTTTTCTCCACTGCAACTGTCGAGAGTGACAAACAGTAAGAAAGTTATATGTCTCTTTAGTTGAGAGATAAAAAAAAAAAGTCATATAAAGAATTGAACTCAACTCCTGCCTGAATGCTGATTTATGCTAAACTGATCCCAAATGTGCATTCTACCTTGACACTTGATTCACTGTCACTGCCACTGTTCATTGAGGGGAACCTATTTTGGTTGAAAAGCAATTCAGGACCAGACCAATCTTCTCTGTCCCGCTGACAAGTTGTCAAAAGCACTTTATAAAAGCTAGGATTATTTTTCTTAGATATCAGATGCCATCTGGTTTTCCTAAAACTCTGAAGCACTCCATCTTTTAAACATAAAATTACAAAGTGACAATGTCTAAGAAAAGAGCAAAGATCCTATTAGCCCCTAAAGTTTTCTCCCCATTATCTACATCAGAAAAATGAACTGCTAGACTCATGCATCTTTAAACAGCAAATTGTTGTTATTCTTGATTACCATACAGTCAGAATCGACCCATAGCTTACCCCCCAGAGGGTACCACTAGGCCACCACAACTCCCTTAACCAGTATACATTTTTAATATTTAACAGACCTTCAAAATGCAAGCTTACTATACCTTCTCTCCATTTATTAACTTACTAGTCTCTATAGATCAGATTGTTAGGCAAAATTGATAATATGCACATATAGAAAATTATTCTATTTTATTACAATGTTGAAGATGACTACATCATTATATAACTATTTGATTACACCAATATAAAGTTTCTGAACCTCTGAGCAGTGTGGCCCAGGCATAATGAACTGTAATCTTGACTATTACACTTACCTCACAACTTTTACTTTCTTTTTTTACTCCCAGAAGCGGATAATTAATGGGTCAAATTGTCAGGAAATATGTTTTCTTTCGCTTTCTTTCACTATTGTTACAAACTAGAGATGTCATTTAATAAGATAGTTGATAGATGAAGAGAAGGTATTACTTAAAAGGAATTAATAAATTCCTAGAGTGTTTGCTTTGTAGTTCCAAAGTTTTAAGTGGCTACTGAATGCTACTGAAAATGTAGGTCTGGAAATCCTTCTTCTTTGCCTATACCGTTGCAGTCATAGTCAAGGAGCAGTACATGGTTCCAACTAATTAATGTCTAAAGACTGATAGATATATTAAGCATTTATTAATAAACTGCTAAAATCTGAGGCAAAATTTTACCAAATAATTGGGGTGATTTCTTATAATCTCTACTTCATTTTATTGTACAGAATTTCCCCATATTTAAAGGCAAGTTAGTATAACATATTCAAATTTTAGCCAATTTTGAGAGAAAATAACTTAAAAATTAAATTAATTACTTTTTAACATTTTAAGGCTGAATTTGCCTATATTTCATTCTAAAGAATGTTTCAAAAAGAAAATTTCTTTCTTTTCAGAGAAAAAAACTTCAGTCTGTATGTATTTGAGAAACACCAAGTTGTGAGCAGCACAAATTATACTGTTTAATCTATTGTAAAAGTGTAATATTTGAATCTAGCGTCAAACCTATATAATCATCTAGGGAATAACTTTAAGGAGAGAATGTGCCTGTTCACTGGCAAACCAAAGTAAGAAATCAAATGCATCAGAATTATCACAGGATCTACCAAAGCCTCTCCTTCCTTTCTACGTTTGAGGAAGTTAAGTGATAACCGATACAGAGCTATTATTGATAAAAGTATTAAAACATATCTTCTACAATAAATTTACCCTATTAGCAATTACAGAGGTTTGTTTTTGTTCATTTTGTTCACTGAGTGGATTATTAACTTTTAGTGACCACATGTCACAGAGTAGAACCACTAGACAGCATTTTCTGGATTATAACGTTTAGGAAGTTCTGGTGGTCTGGTGGTAAGGAGTTCCACTACCCATCTAAACACAAGAGGTTCAAACCCACTAGCTGCTCTTTGGGAGACAAAGCGCAATACATTTCCTTGTTGTGTGTTATAGCCTCTGAAAATCTATTGAAGGGCACAAAACCAGTAAATTTTTATGGAAGGAGATTTCCAAGACTTTGTCTCACACAGCACTGAACTGATTTGGATGGTCAGCTTTTTGTTCCGTAGCCAAGAGTTTAACCACTGCACAAAGAGGACTCTTTGTCATAGAGGCTAGGTTAAAATAATAATAATAAATAGAAGGGAAAGGAATGGGAGATATACAAAGAGAGAAAGAAAAGAAAAAGGTTTGTCACAGGAAGAATTTACAGTAGGAGGAACAGAAGAATGAGGGGGAATGTTCTACCTTTGCCCTTGACCTAAAGCAATTTTCTGACTATGTCACTTTTTTTTTAAGAAATCAACTTATTTTAACCAAAAGAATAAGATTTACATGCTTTGGAGGGAAAAAATCAAAATATCAAAAGCTTTAACAAGTTGACCATATCAACTGTGTTGATACATAATCAGCTTATTCATAAATTTGAAGAAATAAGAGCATATATTTCATAAGTCAAGTGTTCTACTTGCTATAAATATCCTCCTAAGGCCAAGCTGCTCCTATTTTTGTTATATAATAAACCACCCACAGTGTTCTTGTAGTTCAGTAAAAATAACATAAGTAAGTCAAAGCTTAAGATAATCTAGACATGTAATTTTACTAAATATGTGTTTCTTATATCACTGATATAAATCATCATAAAATACTTGTGTGTGTGAGAGAAAGAACGTCATTGCTGTCTGTATTAAATGAGTTCATGAGATAGATGTTATGCCAGTGACATTAGTTCTTTTAAATTATTCTCAAGCACTCATATGCTGGCTTTAGAAAGTTATTTCACCTTGTGAAATTTTTTTTATTTCCATTTTATTATCTAAAGTAAGTGCGTAAGAAACAGAAAAGGTGATCATGCTAATCAGAGTAGAAAGGAAACTAACTTACGAAATGGGATAAAAAAAAATGAGGGATAAAGAATTTATCACTAAAACCTGATTCCTAATCATTATCTTCATTGTTCTCATAGCCATTTACTTGGAAGCGGGGAAATCTAATGAATCCCTTTTATTCATATATACTATCACATTCTTCAAAGACCAAGGATTCTTCATGAGCTCTACATTTCCTGCCATCTTGGCTTGATTGTTGTTTTATCTAAGCATTCTTCTATTGTTTCTTTAGTTAATATTTTCTGCTCCAGCTGCAGCAATTTGCTGCCAGCTTCCAAGGCAACAAATGAGCAATATTCTTCAGGGTTAATATTAAAGTAGTTCCAAGGATTAGTTAGAGGGGGGAGGGATCTCATAGGAGGGACTAACTCCCTGGAGGTCTTGAGAGCTCTGGTGTTTTACTCTTCCACATTACAGTTAGTTACAACCTCAAGCAGCATAGTCCCTCTGTCGCCTGGTGCTAACCGAGGTGTCCCACATGGCCAAGCAATCTGCCTCTGCTGTTTTTATGAACCAAATGAGCTGAATTTCTAACGGCTCATTACAAAGCCTCCCTTCACTTTAATGAAGATCTCCCTTTCCATTTTTTCCCTATTTTTTCTCAGTCATTGTGGATTGTTCACAAAATTTGTTTTCGTCTAATTGAAGCATGTAGACATTATTTAATGTCATGACAAAAAAAAATTGACTCATTTACTCTGAATTAAAAATGGAACATTCATAATATTCAAATGCTGTAAATTACTCAAAAGCTTATCATATTTAGATGTTGACCCAATTGCCTAATCTTCTTCCCCACAGGAATCTGTCATGTCTATTCTAAGTATTTCACAAATATGTTCATTTTGTCCCATTCTTTAGTCATGCTATCTACAACCTTGAAATTATCCCTCTCTGCAACATTCAAAATCAATCTTCAACTCTTCCCTTATTGTGGTAGATTTGAGTTCTCGAACCTTTGTAAACATTTTCTTTAAATTACTAATATATGTATACCCTACACTACCATCGAGTCATGGCGACTCATGGCTGGCCCTCCAGTGGGTTTTCAGAGGCAGTAAATTGCATGGGAGGAGACTGTCTGTTTTTCTCCACTGAGCAGCTGGTAGATTTGAATTGCATACCTTTGGGTTAATAACCCAAATTCTTACCACTAGGCCACCAGACTTCCCTACTCATGTTTATCCTATAACAGTCCAGCATCAGGATTGGAAGAAGGCTCATAAACAACCTGCATTCTGCATATGGCACTACCTTGACTGCTGAAAGTGAGAAGGACCCTAAGTGCTTGCTGCAAATGATCAAGTACTACAGACTTCAATATGGACTACATCTCAATACCAAGAAAGCAAAATCCTCACCACTGGACCAGTAAGCACCATCATGGTAGATAGAGAAAGGACTGAAACTTTCAGTAATTCAATCTAGCTTGGATCCATGGTCAACACCCTTGGTACCAGCAATTAGGAGATCAGAAGACATATAACACAGGGAAAGTCTGTTGTTAGGGATCTCACCCAAGTCCTGAAGGGCAATGATGCTAGTCTAAAGACTAAGGTATGCTTGATTCAAGCCAGTCTTTCCAATCACTATGCATCTAAGAGCTGGACAACAAATAAGGTGACAGAAGTACACTCAATGTGTTTGAGTTGTGGTACTGGAGAAGACTGCTAAATATGCCATGAACTGCCAAAAGACTACACATATATATTAAAGAGAGTATAACCAGAATGCTCCTTGGAGGCAAAGTTGATGAAACTTCGTCTCACCTATTCTGGACATATTTTTAGAAGAGGCAGTTCCTTAGAAAAGGACACCATACTTGGAAATGAGGAGAGTGAGCAAAGGAGAGGAAGACCCTCAATCAATTGCATGGATTGATCTGTAGTAATGGTCTCAAATGTATCAGCGATAATAAGGATAGTACAGGATAGGAAAGAGCTCCCATCTATTGTTCCTAGGATTACTATGATTTCTATTCTACTTGATGACACTTAATGACAAAAACATACCAGTCTCATTTCCCCTTGACAATACTTAATCATCTTGAGAGGGTGAGTCATGAATACAGATCTGAGAACACAGAGAACAGTTCTGAACATAAAATAGATGTTCAATAAATACAAGCTTCTATCTATTGAACACCTTCTCACAACATGGCAGGAGGAGCCTGTCCTTGGAAAAAGACATCATGCAGGGAAAGGCAGAAGGTAGGACGAAGAATGGAAGACTATCAACCAGGTGGTCTGACACAGGGACCACAGAACTGGATATGACAGAGATCATGATGACAGAGCAGGTGAAAGCAAGGTTCACATCAGTTATTCACAGGACCACTACAAGTCAACTCCATGCACCTAACTACAACAACCTACAATAGCAACTAACAACAGCCTATATGCTAAGAGCTGCTTTAAACATGTAATGTGAGTAAACGTTAAGTTTCTCCTAAACTCTAATGACTAAATAACCCGTTGCCATTCTGCCAGAATGATTAGTAGCTGACCCTCCAATAGATTTTTTAGAGGATAAAAATCAAATGGGAGGAGACCTCTTCTCTCGCAGAACAGCTGATAGATTCAAACCAAAAATCTTTGAGTAGACAGTTTAACTCTTTACTCAATCTAAAGAGGAAGATACTATTAGTAGTGCCATTTTATAGAGAAAACTGAGGCATGGTGATTTTTTTCTGCCCAGCTAAGCAGTTTGGTCTCAGGCTCTAATAGAAAGCACTGTCCTAATGAAGCTGGTTCACGATGAACATGGCTTGGTTCCCATCTTCAAACCACCAGATACATGCATTTTCAAAGGTCATAGTTCCAGGGAGCTCTCATGGCCTAGTGGCAAGAAGCTGTGCTGCAATCCCAAAGGTAACAGTTCCCAGTTCTCTCATCAGAACATAAAAATGTCTCCTGTTTTCTGCTTTATAAATATGATAACCCTAAGTTCAAAGTCAGCTTCACTGATGTAAAGAAACAAAACAACATTTAAAGAAGTCTTGTTTTTTTAACATGACAAGAGAAAAGGAGTTATAGTTGGGGGTAGGGGAAGATTTAAATAGCTCAGAAAAAGGAAGATTGTCTTTCTTAAAATATCTTTGTGGAAATGTGAACATGATTAATTACCTAAATGCTAAAATCTATCCTCAGATTCATATCTTATGTTTTCTTCAAAATTCCCAAACTAAACAAACCTTATTTCTTTTACTCACAGTGAGAATTTCTACTCCTCTCATTAATATAACATGACACTTCGGTGTTATGCATGTAGGTACACAGTAGTGAAATTGCCTATTATTCACGGCATGCACACAGATTTGACATAAAGTAGCATGTTAGATGTGCAGTCAATCCTGATGTCCTTCCAAATATAAAATATTCTAAAAGCAACATTAAATCTTTCAAATATAAATGGAAAATATGACTTAAAGGCATCTGCTTCAGCTAGTCTCCATTGTTTCCATAACACAGCTTAACACAGTCAATGTATAAATGCCTGGATATTAAAGTCAGACTCAAATTGCCTGACATGTAGTGTTTTTAAATATAGCCCATAGTGTAATCTGTCTGGCAGCTGTTGCGGGACAGAGTTTACTTAATAATCAAATGCTGTCAAAGCAAATATATTAACCATCAAATGAGAGTCACAATAACTTTTTGAACCACCAAGAATCAATGTTACAAGATGAGCCCACCTCTGACAGTCAGATGTTCTTTATCTCAACATATAAGAATCCAGAGAAATAGAGGAAGAGAAAGCCTTTACACATGAAATGGTAAGCATCTTTACATTCCAGAAAATATTCTTCAATTTCATTCTTTTCAACTTTTTTGTCTCAAGACATATGGTTTTCTTTGGCTACTCTGCCCAAGTGGCATCAGCATTATCTTGGTCCCCTCTGGTGGTCTGATTCCTAGAGTATTCCAAATGCAAAAAGCTTCACCCGCATAATGGAAACACAACTGTTTAAAGCTAATGAACTCTGGTGGCAGACTGCTTAACAGTATGCACTGCTACCCTCTAGATCAGGGAGCTCTGGCGGCCTAGTGGCAAGAAGCTGTGCTGCAATCGTGAAGACAGTGGTTCGAGGTCATCTGCTGATCCACAAGTAAAGGATAGGCAATCTCCTCCCAAACAAGTAAATGCCCCTGAAAATCCACCAGGGGGTCAACTATGGATCATTTCCAACTCTACGGTACAGAAACACAAAAACAACAACCATCTCGATCAGAATTCGGAAACCCCAACTTGGTCCTTAGAAGAAACATGGAAAATCTCTCCTAGAAATGTCTACAACTTTGGGCACTATGATTAGGAATGCACCTGATGGTGCTGGATTTGAGGATTTTGTAGTTTTACATATTCACAAGTTGTAATTCTCTGTTAATTAAAAAAAATCGTATTTAAAACTAATTTGTACCCATCAAATGTAAAAAAAAAATATTAAATTTTGAACTCTAGTCTGCAGCAAATATCGCTGCTAACACAAAGGCCATGAGTCTCCAACATGGTGACTCTGAGTTAAAGTAAATCCTTAGAATCAGATTATTCACTTTTAACAACAAAATAAAATTTTAAATCACAATTAAGGTTTAGGTAGATTGTCCCTTAGCAGGAAGTGAATGGTAAGATGGTTAATAAAATAAAGGGTTTAAAAAATGACAATTTAAAACACAATGGTTGATCTAACCAAAACAGTTCACTTATGTTATAATCTCCTTCATTTGAAAGATTATTCTGTAATTACCATGCAAATAAAGCCTTAGGAACCAGATAATATTCAATCATTTTACATACAAGCATCACTTAACAAACTGTAGTGAAAAGAATACTATCATAGCTTGAGGTCCCTATGGTAATATGGCCCAGTCATATACCTCCTCATCTTTATGAAATATGAAAAAATCATGAACCAGCCAGTGGCATGAATTAAACATCAGCATTCCGAATAAATCGTGGCAGACTTCTAATTTTTTTTTTCATTACTAATCATTCTGTCACTATCCCTCATGCTCTATTTAGAGCACATCCCATTGTGGATTTCAACAAGCAGGTTTAAAAAGGACCACCCTGTAACATTCAAGTTAAAAGATTTCTGAAGCTAGATCTCTGAATCATATGTGACTCAGCAGCCTCCCACAAGCCTGAAAGCCCATATATTCTCCCTCAAAATATGCCTACTGTAGAAGACAGGTTAAATGCACTCCCTCAACACAAATCAGAAAATAGAAAAGGACTTGAGTGCATGTGAGCCATTAGGATTCATGCTACCCGTTAGGGTATCTGGAGTAATGAGGGCTGGGGAGGAAAGCCAATCTCTCTCTGCACTGCCAGTCACAGAAACTGCCTTTTCAACACACGGTGTATTTCCTCAAAGCTCTGGATTCTCTCTCAGGTCTCTTGATCACAGCAGAGAAATCGTAGTCTTGGAGGCATTTATAAACCTTTGAAGAATTTATAATTGAATCTTTACCCGAGTTTATTTCTCTAATTAAATGTTGTTGTTATGTGCCGTCGAGTCACTTGCGACTCATAGCGACCCTATGTACAACAGCCCTAAAACTCCACTCTGTCCTGTGCCAATTGCACTGTCTCTGACACTCTCATCCCAATTATCCCAGTCACTGAATCGATCCACCTCATAGAGG
>NW_006399933.1:4796798-4804966 GCF_000299155.1 Elephantulus edwardii | reverse complement strand
GACATTCCTCTGGTATTCCCTGCTTTCAGCCAAGATCCATCTAACATCAGCTACAATATCCCTAGTACCACGACCCCTTCTAAACCCAGCCGGGACTTCTGGTAGTTGTCTGTTGATGTGCTGTTCTAGTCGCTAATTAAATAGCCAATAAAAATTCTTCTCAGACCAAGAAACTTCTGAAGAAGGAAAACTTTGGTTTTATTTTCAAGTTTCCTATTTAATGTCAGGATGATTTACATAAAACGAATAGAAATTAGCATGCCAGTTCTCTGAAAAGCATCCTATGACTGGCGCCCACTGCTTTACTGGCTACTTTTTCACTTAGGGGTAAAACTGTTAGAAAATTTTTCTGAATTTAAAATTATGATATATTTCTGTTATAAACAGTTAAGCAACCATTTAAAATTGTGGTTAAATCAACTATTTATGACTGCTTTTTTATGCCTTTCTAAATAAATTTCACAAGTATATGCAATTAGTAATTTATGGATAAAGTTATTAACATTACAAAAAAAGGAATACCTATCTTTTGATATCTAAATCCTAAAGACTACAATAATGCCAAGTCTAAACTGCTTTTTAGATGATTCAGACTGATGATAACCCTCTAGAGACTGACTCAGTCTCTAAATCTTAACTGGAGGAGACTGCTTTATCTATCTGCCATTGAGGGACTGGTGGATTTGAATCATCAATCTTTACAAAACAGTTACTAAACAAAACCCATTAGATGCTCAGGGCACCTTCAGTGTTCATCAATGTTTTTGTTACTCTTGCTGTAGTTTGGTGTCACTGAGTGGAAAAAACTCATAACAACCTTAGGAACTATAGATGTTAATCTTGTCCCATCCAGTGTCATCCTCCCAATCTCATATACTTGAGCCCATTGCTTCAGTTACTGTGTCAATTCATCTGGTTAAGGGTCTTCCTTTCTTTTGCTGTCCTTCCACCTTTCCAAGCATGATGTTCCTCTCCTAGCAATAAATAGGTCCAAAGTATCTTGCCCATTCATCATTGTTCTCATCAGTACAACACTTGTCTAACAGTTTGCTGTACTGAGTTTACTGTGGGTGCCCAGCTACAAGCTGTTAAAAGCTGTGCCACTGGTGAGTCAAAGGCCAGAAGGTGGGTAGGTTTAGTAAAGATCCGAGATTACTAGGAAACAGGATTAACCATCCACTTTTTAAACATCTTACCTCTGAAAACTCTATGAACAACAGAGTTTACCAATAAAACACATAAAATATATTTTTCTGGTTTTACAATTGATACAGTAATTGATAGACAGCTAATTCCCCTATTTTTTTATTATATCTATTTTCATCCTTAGATTTAACTATAATGAAAGGAATTAATAAAATATATGTATGTAAAAGACTAATGTAAAAAGAGCAAAGGCCATGTGGAGAGTGCCATATCTGACTTTTACCAAATTCACAGGAGGAAACTATACCTCCCCACAGTACCAGTAACACAAAACCAATTCTCCTGGGGTCAAACCTGTCCCCCATGCTCTCATGTCTCCTTCTACTAATCTAAAGACAAATCTTACTGCTTAGCAAGGTCCAAAATCCCATGTGATAGCTCACAGACCACACAGAACCATATCGAAAGAGTTAAAAGGTTATAATTCAGATTAACAACAAAATACAGTCAAGACAGTTTCCAAAATGTGCATGTAGGCACCTCATCCTCAAGCCTCACGGTTTTAATTGTCCAGCAAAGTCCTCAGTCCCGCCAACATTGGGTCTTCCCTCCCCAAAGTCCCATCGCACATCCAGTTATCCAGTTCAACCATCACATCACTACCGTTGTCATCCCAAATGGTTTTGGGAATAGCTTTCTTCTCTGATTAAGCAAAGAAACTCTTCTGGTACAGGAAGAATTCTTTATCTCTGAAGCTAGAGCTGTTCAATTTATTGGCAAGACTTTCCAGTCCTCTTGAAGACTGCAAAGACTGGTCAACCCCCTTGTGGAATGGTAGCTAGCCAATCCCTTTGTGGAGAGGCCAACACACCTCATTCTTACAATTTGTAATTTTGTGCCCCCCCACACACACACATACAGAGTCAGTCACCTGCACTAGAAAAGCCATATAGAGAGACAAAGTCCACAAGGAAGTTAGAATAGTTCTTTTTATCCTGATGTTTTTAAAAATAACAATTAGAGAATGAGGGCCAACTAAAAGATCTGATTCAATAAAATGCACACACATTTAACAGACATAAATTCTGGCAAAGTGGTGGTCAGGCAGTAATTTGCAAAGTATCTACTAAATTCTAGAATCTATATTTGGGATTTAAAAGTGAACTGGTCTGGCACTTCAACTAGCTTCTTAAAACTATGACTCCAAAGAGATCCAAACCCCAGTATCTAAGAACAAAGCTGGAAAAATTACCAAATCAATAGCCTAACACAATGGCTTTTCAAAGTAATAGAAGAATGCTATGCTTAGGCATAAAAACAGTTACATGCCTTCAAAATTACTGTGACTAATAGTGGGCCTATGAAAAACAGGTTGAAACTTGTCCTGTAGTGTGCCACCTTCACAATATCTATTTTCAAGCCCACTGTTACAGTAATTGAATTCATTAATCTTCCTGTGAGTCTTCATTGCTTTCTCTGACCTTAAACTTTTCCCTGAATCATGTCATTTTCCAGCTTGATCAGGTATCCACATCCCTCCTGATAACAGGCCTAAAGTCTATGACGTGAAGGTTCACTATCAGGTTTTAAGGAGTCCCCTGGCTGAACTGCCTTCAAGACACACTTGTTCTTTTGGCATTTCATGGAATACTGAGTGTTCTTCTCCAACACCAAACTCAAAGACAGCAATCATTCTTTGATCACCTTTATTCATTGTTTATGTAACTTTCAGATGCATAAGAAGCAAGTGGGAAAATATCATGGCTTGGGTCATACTCATCTTAGTCTTTAAACTGACATCTTTTCTTCTTAACACACTGGAGAGATCTTTGACAATAGATTTCCCCAATGCAAATGCAACACATGTTTAGATTTCTTGACTGCAGCTATGAGGGATGGTGATTTTGGATTCAAGGAAAAGGAAATCATTGACAATTTCAATCTTCTCTTCAGTTGTTGTGAAGTTGCCTACTAGTCCATCACATAAATTATGAGGTTTTGTTGTTTGTTTGTTCGTTGTTGTTTTTGTTTTTGAAAGTGAGATATAATCCATATTCAAGATTGTAGTCCTTGATCTCTAAAGTAACCACTTCTTCAGTTTCTTGAGGCAAAGTGGTGCAATCTATATAATGCAAATAATTGACTGGTTTCCCTCCAATCCTGATGTTACATTCTTCTTCATGTAATCCAGCTTCTATAATTATCTACACAGTATACAGATAAAAAAGAGGCATAGAGAAAAGATACAACCCTGAAATACACATTTCCAAAATTTAAACCACTGTATTGCTTCCTTGCTCTGTTCAAACAATTGTCAGTTTAAGTATAGGTTTCACTTGGGCACAACAGAATATTCTGGGATTCCCATTCTTCTCAATGTTATCTATAATTTGTTATAATCTACACAGTCAAATGCCTTTGTATAATGAGTAAAACACAAGTAAACATACTTCTGATAGAGTTTTCTTTCAGCCAAGATTCATTTCACATCAGTAGGGTTCTCTCTTTAAAACATATCTCTTATATTTTGTTGGTGTATACCATCAATTCGGAATTGACTGACACTCCACTGTGCTTTCAGAGGCAGTGAATTTCACAAGAGGAGACTGTCAATCCATCTCTAACAGTGTAGTTGATGGATTCTAACCACCTGCATTTGGATTAGCCATGCAGATTCTTAACACTAAGCTACCAGAGTTTCCTATTATGCTATGTATTGTGGTGGTGGTGTGTGCCCTCAAATGAATCATAACAACTCATACCTGACCCTCCAACAGGTTTTCAGAGGCAGTTGATTTCACAAGAGGAGACATTGACCTTTTTCTCCATGGAGGAGCTGATGGATTTGCACCTCATGCCTTTAAGATTGCAGCACAGCTTCTTACCATCAGGCCACCACAACTTCCAATAACCTTTTCTGAATCCAGCTTGAATTTCTAGAAAGTGTCTATCAAGGTTCTTTTCCAGTTATTTTTTTAATTATTTTCAGAAAGCTATACTTGCCTATGATAGTAAAGAGATTGGTCATTTCCTCAATTAGGTGTTGAATCACTTTTTGGAATGGGAATAAATAAGGATCTCGTAAAGTCAGTTGGCCCAGTAGCTATCTTCCAAACTTCTTGGCATAGTGAATAGAACCTGGACTACTCAGTAGTTGAAACATCTCAATTGGTATTCTACTAATTTCTGAGGCCTCCAGTAAAACTCAAACGATTTTCTTCATTATCACTGGTTTTTGATCATATAGTAAGTCTTCAAATGTTTCAGTGTCAATCAATTCTTTCTGGTACAGTTACTTCATATCATCTTCTTTTGATGATTCCTACATCAACTGATATTTTTTCCTAGCAACTTTCAGTGTTGCAACTGCTTGCTAGAATTTGTTCTTCAGTTCTTTCACCTTCAAAAAATGCCAAGTGTATTCTTCCTTTTTTGGCTTTCTAATTCCAGTTCTTTGAACATCTCATTATGATATTTTGTCCCTTTGAGCTGCCCTTTGAAATTCTTTATTCAGGTCTCGCACCTCAGCAATTTCACCCCCCCACCCCGCCTTTCTTTGGACTCTCTGTATCCTAGTGCAATTTTCAGAGTCTCAGTTAGGGACAAGGATATAGCAAACACTAAAACTGGGGCAAGCTACTCCAGAATTATGAATCAAAAGAGCACTCCAAAGTAAACATAAAGGTCTTTTTATCAAGTCTGATGTTTGTCTACATTCCCGTTAATTCAATAGGGATGCTAAGAAAAGCTTGATTAGTTAAGACAAATATTCATCATGTTTGTTTAAAAATGTTTAAAAATGTTCACTCTTTGTACATAAGCCCCGCAAAGTTGCCAAGATACACTACACAAAATGTCATTTAAATGATTAGTTTTATTGTATTTAGGTCAGTGTGTATGCTTTGTTTTAATGTATATATCAGTAATAGATCAAGTAGCTCATGATCAAGAGCCAATAGTAATGAAGGAAAAGTTTATGCTGCACTGAAGACATGGGCAAAAAGTAAGCTCTCATGAATCAACGAAATACCAACTGACATGTTTCAACTGGACACACTCATCAGTCTATGTCAAGAAATATGGAAAACAACTACCTGGTGAACTGACTGGAAGAGATTCATATTTGTTTTCCCCATACCCAAGACAAGTAATCTAAGAGAACATGGAAATCAACACACAATAACATTAATATCATATGCAAGCAAAACATGTTTTAAGATCATCGCAAACCAACTAGAACAGTATATTAACAGAGAAATGCCAGAAATGCAGGCTGGGTTTAGAAGAGGCCATGCCACCAGAGATATTATTGTTGATGTCAGATGGACCTTGATGGAAAGCAGAGAATACCAGAAGACTGCCTATAACAAACTACGGTTAACCTTGAGAAGAATGGGAATCCCCAAACACTTAATCATACTCATATGAAAACTATACCTAGGCCAAGAAGCTACTCTCTGAATAGAACAGAACAATGCATGGCTTAAAATCAAGAAAGGTATGTGTCAGCGATATACACTTTCTCCATAGCTATTCAACTTGTATGCTAAACTTTATACTTCAAAAAGATGGATTCTCTGATGTGGCATCAGGATAGGAGGAAGACTCATTAACAACCTGCATTATGCAGATGACACAACTTTGATTGCTGGAAATGAGAAGGACTTAAAGTGATTGTTGAAGAAGATCTGTGACTACAGAAGTTGTGAATTACTTCATCTTACTTAGATTCACAATCAAAACACTTAGCAACAGAAGTCAAGTATTCTATTTTCCATCCGACAAAAACGCACCTTTCAGGATCATGAGTAAACTGGTCTGCTCTCTACCACAGCTGAATCTGGTTCTCTATGTTCACTCTTCTGATTTCATTAAAGGGTAAGTCTTTGGAATGAGTGAGCCGACAAAGTGATAAATGGAGAAGACTTCAATTTGTCCATCACAATGTCTTTCCTCCCCTTTAATGATATACAGGACAGTGTACAAAGCTAAGAGGCCCAGGGGAAATAATATGTACCTTATTAGTCAACTCTGTAATTCCTTGCTATGCATCAGAAAGCTAGATATGACTAGGGATGACAGAAAGAGAACTGAGGCCTTTGAGCTGTGGTGCTGGAGAAGACTGTTGAACATACCATGCACTGCTAAGAAAACAAACATGTTTGTCCTGGAGAAGGTGAAACAAGGCTGCTCCTTAGAGATAAGTATTCTGAAACTTCATCTGACATACTTTGGACGTGTTGGGGAGAGTGAAGGAAAAGAGCAAGATAGGAAGGCGCTCAATGAGATGGATTGATTCATTGACTGGGGTAATGGGAGTAGGTGTGTCAGACACAATAACAATGGCACGGGATAGAGCAAAGTTTAGGGCTGTTATACATAGTGTCGCTATGAGTTGCAAGTGACTCAACAATACATAATAACAACAACAATGACAACACTGAATTTATAACACAGTCACCTGGTAGTAAATCAACTAAAAGGAAAAGAAGTCAGAAAATAAAGAGATTCAAAGGACCCAAGTAAAAGAAAGAAATCAAGTAAAGGAGGGAATGAGGAAGGGGATACATGAATTTGGCAGAAGTAGTAAGAAGAAGAGAAAGGAGGCTAGAAATAAAAGCATATTATTTTTAAATCAATGTGGAATCTCCCTTAAAAAGTAGTCTTTTTTTGAAATTTGAAAAAAAAGGCCTCAAATTTATATAATGTATTATTTAATTGCAATCTTTAAGGTATGAGATTAAAAGTGGCATGGATTAAAATGCATATATACCCTGTAGTCCAATTATGATGCAATGTATAGCTGTTCTGGGATATTTCACAAGAATTGTCAAGGCAGGTCCTCTGTAAGATTGCTTTTATTTGTAAGATGGGATTTTTTTTATGCTTAATGCTATGTTAGTAAAAGTAATGTTTATTGATCATTGTTGATTAAAAATGCATCATTTGTGGACATGTTATTCAAGTAAAATTGATTTTTCCTGTACATATAAATGGCAGATCAAGAAATTAATTTTTATTTGTTTTAGTCATCATTAATTGGCTCTGAAGAGCAAAAGACTTCATATTTGTGTATCTTGATAACTTGGAAAAATTTTTATTTTAATATTGCCATGACAGATAAAATTTGGACGACCACAGTGTAGTCTACTTGTAAACATAGTCAGTGTTTTTTGGTATTGTTTTTGTTTTTGTTTTTTTTTTATTCTCCTCCAGCCTTCTACACAGCTATAAGGAGAATGTTATAGTAGACTTAAGATAACGTTCCTTGATTGGCATGGCTGTATAAGTTCTTTTCTCTTAAACATAATGGGTGAAAGATAAAAGAGAGTCGGTTAGTCCTACCACCGTGGGCAAGAAGTTAGTTACACACCATGATTCTGACTTGAGATTCTCTACTTTCTATTATATTATCCAGTTCATTGGGGGAAAGTTGGCATTCTTCCTAAATGACCAATAACCCCAGCACTAACCTGCATCTAGACCACTCACTGGTACTGACAGGCCCATGAATTTATGAGCCATCCCTGAGCATTCATGGAAAGAAGTGAGGAATTAATCACTCTACCATTGGCGAAGAGCATTTCCTCTGCCTATCATGATTTCCCTCCTTAATTAGTTATTTCTTCTCATTTAGAAACCAAGTTAAATGTCAACATCTCAGAAAGGCATGCCTAAGCTCACTACCTAAAGCAATTCACTATGCACTGCCTTTTGTCCTTCACACAGAGTCTAATTGTTTCCTCAGAACTATTACAAGCTCTTGAATTACATTATTTGTCTATCATTTACTTACGAGTTGTTCTCTCCAATAGAATGTAAACCCTACAAGAGTATTTTTTCATATGAAATAAAAATCAATAGCTTTGCAGAGGGATAAAAGAGGTGCCCAATACCACATAAAATAAATGACTTATCAAGATGATAAAGACATAAATCAGATTGTTGTTGTTGTTGTTTGGTGCCGTCGAGTCGTAGACGACTCATAGCAACCCTATGAACGAACAGCCTGAGCACTTTTC
>NW_006399933.1:4698871-4795240 GCF_000299155.1 Elephantulus edwardii | reverse complement strand
ATAGTGGAGTGTACTCAGGGCGGTGGAGGGGGGCAGTGCAGGGGTATTGTATGCTAATGAAAGAATTTTTCTTTTACTTTTCAAAGAGAGAAGTGAACTGGGGTTGGGGAGGGCTGGGAAGAGCGAAAAGTCCAACAATAAATGGATGGAAATCCAAAATCTCTGTAAATGTTCATTAAAATTAATAAAAAATAAAGTCATTATTTAAAATGTCTGAATTTCCAGACAAAGTGTCACTAAAACTGTTTCATATCTTTATGGAGAGAGTAAAACAAAAGTATCATTGTTTCCATACAGTAGAAACTAGAAAAGCGAACAGAATAAGACATAATGTCAGTAACTTCAGTGTAATTAAGAGAAGTATAATTTCTAGTGATGGTTGTCTATCAGCAGCATTGAACAAGGAACCCAAGTGCCAATTTTCTCACAGTCTCCAGCTTTGACTTATAGTCTTCTGTCACTATGGGTGCATGACTAGCCACTAACCAAAATGTCTGCCAGAGAATATATAAAACTTTCCCTATGAAGTTGAAGCATGGTGTAAACGTTTAAATTCAATAAAGAAAAGCTGCTAAATTGAGCAGAATTAACAGAAAGTACTATTAACCGTGGATGTTTTGCCGATTGCTATTGTTTTAAAAAGCAGGAAAGTAATGATGTCATAGATGTTTTCTCATTCAAAATCATAAGCAGAATCTACACAATTAGTTTTCAAACAGACCAACAGACCAGTGTAGTATTATATTCCGCTTCAAATTTTTAGAAACATATTTTACATATGTTTTAAAACAAACATTAATCCCCTAAAGACTTTTAAAGGGATCGATATGAATACATTAATAAATATACTAATAAAGAAAATAATTTTTAAAAAATAATAAAGAAAATCATTTTTAAAATTTGGATAGGCTGTCAGAGCCATTTGTTTTGACAGGCATACACTGCACAGGTGCAGAAAGGTCTGGGCTGCATGCTAGCGCAGACAGTCAGAGATGGCAGAAGCAGAAGAGACCTGGAAGCGACTACAGAGCCAGAAGGGCCTGCAGGGAATCGTGGTGATCACAGAAAGGGCTCCCATCTAAAGCACCATGGACAAGTCTACCACCATACAGTAGTACGAACCTCATGCACAACTTCATCTTGAAGTCATGCACAGAGCATGAAGTAAGAAATCAACCCCCAGAATAACCTCACCTTCCTTCGAATTGCTCCAAGAAAAAATATTATGGTGATGGTGGTGGTTATTATGTGCCATTGAGTCACCTGTGACTCAAAGTGACCCATGTATAACAGCTCTGAAGTCTGCCCTGTCCTGAGTCAGTCTCACTGACTCTGACATACCTACCCTTATTACCCCAGTTGCTTTTTCAATCCATTTCATCCAGGGTCTTCCTTTCCTTCGTTGTCCCTCCACCCTTCTAAGAATGATGCCCTCTCCAAGGATCGGTCCCTCCTGGCCATGTGCCCAAAGTATATAAGATAGAGCTTCAAAATCCTAGCCTCCAAAGAGAAACTTGGTTTCATCCTATCCAAGACAGACCAATTTGTTTTCTTGGCAATCCATGGTATGTTCAAGACTCTTCTCCAGCACCGCAACTCAAAAATATCTATTCTTCTTCTGTCATCCTTAGTTGCTGTCCAGCTCTCTGATGCAGAGCAAACAATTGTGAAAACCATGGCGTGGATCAGGTGTACCTTAGTACCTATACTGACATGTTACACCAGATAAAGATTATTTCCTGACTGTAATTCAGAATCCAACTGGATCCTGTTTAGTCCTTAATTTAATGTCCCCCAAGAAGCAGACTGCTATTCCATTATGCCAATCCACTGAAGCAGAAAATCACCCAGTGATCCACTCAGATCAATCTACTGACCAAGGGCTGTGTGGCCATCCCTCCATCTCACCAACAGAATCCCTCTTTTGCACCAACTGCTCCCAAGCTCCAAGGCTGAGCGCCTTCTCCCTCCGAGAGGTCTTTCTCTGAGCACTTCTGGGGTTTGGGGCTTGAGTGCTGAGCATCCAGCTTCCTTCTGATCTTCAGTTCACTTGTCCCCTAGAGAAAAAGCTCTTTTTCTTTCTCTAAAAATAACTAAAATGCTTTACAAAATTAAAGTCCTAACAATCTGTTACATACAACAGGTAAGCTCTATAATTTTATCTTGCATTCAGAAATTAACAAGTATAACACATTAAGTATTAAATCTTCTGTGAGAAGCCTCTATAACCAGCATCTTCTGTATTTCCCACTGAATCATATATCATGATTTTCTCTTCTTTTTCAATTATAACAATGAGATTTCTGGTGTTTCAGCAGAATAACATGACTTCACAATAATGTCATTTTCTACAGAAATTGAAAATATTTTTAATATGTTGTTGTTGTTGTTGTTAAGTGCCATCTAGTTAAGAACAACTCATTGTGACCCTATCAACAACCAACCTGAACCCTGTCCTAGCCTGTGCCATCCTTATGGTCTCTGACACACTTGAGCCTATTGCTGCAGTCATTGTGGTAATCCATCTTATTAGGGATCTTAATCTCTTTAAGACTCTCCACCTTTCCAAGCATGATGTCACTTTCCAAGGAAGAGCTTCTTCTAGAGATAAGCCTTGCCATCTTTGCCTCCAAGAATACTGGCTGCACTTTTCCCAGGAGTTGTCTGTCTGTTCTTTTGGCAGTCATGGGATATATTGCACTATTCTCCAACACCACAACTCAAAGGCATCAATTTTCTTCTGTCATCCTTATTCACTGTCTAGATCTCATATGCCTAGAAAGTGACTGAAAAGAGCACGGCCTGAATCAGGTGCACCTTAGTCTTAAACAGACAATACTACTCTTCAGTAATTTGAAGCGGTCCCTGATAGCAGACTTGTCAAAGGCAGTATCTCTTGATCTCTAGACTGCTGGTACAAAGGGTGTTGATTATTGATCCAAACAAGATGAAATCATTAACAACGTCAAACTTTTTTCCATCTATTATGATGCTGCTACCTATTGGCCAGTGGTGAGGACCTCTGTTCTCTTGATGTTGAGATGTATTCATGTTGAAGGCTATAGTCTTTGATCTTCTGCAGGAACTGTTTCAAGTCCTTCTCATTGTCAGCAAACAAGGTTTTGTCATCTACAATCTAATATATATTAGGTTGTCTCCCTCTGATCCTGATACCCCATTCCTCTTCACAGAGCTCAGCTTCATGAATTATTTCCCATTTTTTATTATTTATTCATTTGTTCCCATTGCAAGAAAGGTGACCCAACACAATGTGGAAATGATTGACAATATCATTAATACCGCATGCAAGCAAATTACTGCTGAAGATGATCCAAAAACCGCTAAAATAGTACACTGATAAGGAACTGCCATAATTTCAAGCAGATTTTAGAAGAAACTGTGGTCCTAGTGATATTATTGTTGACATCAAATGGATCATAGCTCAAAGCAGAGAACACCAGAACAGTGTATTTTTGTGTTTTCTTGATTATGTAAAGACGTCTGACTGTGTGGATGATAACAAATTATGGCAAACATGGATTAGAATGGAAATCCCAGAACACTTAATTGTGCTCATACAAAATCTATCCTTAGATCATTAAGTTGTTGTCCAAATAGAACAAAGGAACACTGCATGGTTTAAAATCAGGAATGTATGCCTCAGGGATGTATCATTTCCCCATACATATTCAAGCTGTCTGCTGTTTTTAATACAGGATGGTATAAACAATGTAATTTTCTTTTACCTTATGAGCTCTTCAAATTTACTGGAACATACTAAATAGACAAAAAATTATTTCTATTCTTTTAACCTGAAATGTAATTCAGTAGACTAAGAACTCCAACATGAAAAATCACTTCATCATTTCAGAAATGAACTCTAGAACAATTATCTGATATTCAGTGTTACTCATGCTAAAAAAAAAAAAAAGAAACAATGTACAAAATAATAGAAAGAAACTGTCATCTTAGCCAACATCATCTATCATAGATACGGAGGTGGGGGAAACCACTCACTGGTGAACTACTTAAGCAGTCTGCTTAAAGTAAAGGAAAAAAAATAAGAGGGATGGACACTCTCAACAGCATAAAAATTCTAAAAAAAAAAAACCCACAATGCATTAGGACAAGAAAAACAGAAACTACGAAAAAAGCTTTAACTATTCACAGACAACACAACTTTCTATATAAAAATCCAATAAAATCAAAGTAATACTAAACTAATCTACTGACTTTTAGAAATATGAAAGATATAAACAACTCAACAGGGTTACAAAGCAGTAGGTTTACTGGGAAATAAAAGACTAAAACAATTGAAAAGAAACTTAGCCTTAGTAAAAACTAATTAAAAACAAAATCATATTTTAATGCATATCAGACCTACAAAAACTTCCTTTAAAACTGTTTTATTATTTTGTGTGTGTACCGTCAAATCGGATCTGACTGGTACAGGAGGAGATTGTTCCTCCTCCAGCAGAGCACCTGGTGAATTTGAACCACGCGTACAAATAAAAGAAATGGTAGGTTAAACAACAAAACAAACCCTGTAAATCACTGAAACTATGTAAGACTGAAACTTATCAGGAAGGAAAATGCAAATATTTTCTATAATATTATCACTAAAACAAGTGAAAACAAAACAGTAATGCTGTACGCAAACACGCAAAACTCAAGAAATTCAAACACACACAGCTGCTGAGGCGGAAGTGGCTCACAGTGTTCAAGGCTGTAAATTGCACAGGAGGAGCCTGCTCACCTTTCCTCAGAGCTGCTAGTGGATTCGAACCACCAAAGAGATAGCAGTGAAACCTTTGAGTGATAGCCTTTGAGGTAGCAGTGAAACTCGTTATTGACTAGAGCTCCCTGTCTACTGTGAAAGACGGAGACAAATATGGCAATTTCCTGAGTCCTGATTCTATCAGCAGTTTCACTGTGTGGCACACATACGTCATCATACATTTTTCAAAGACAAATCAGGAAATACTTCTGATTTAAAAATACCCCTTGCCTGTTTATCACTTGGTCTCTATCACAAAGTTATACTGATCTTCACAAAGATGTGTATACAAAAATGGCCACGTGGAAATAATCTATATGAGGGGAAAAAAACCAAGAAGCGATACACTATAACCATGAAATTTAGTTAGCAGCGTGCACCATCTAGTCAATTTCTGCTTATAACAACCCTCTAACGCCGAGAACTAACATGAGGATTCCAAAGCCATAGTCCACATGAGCAGACTGCTAGGTATTTTTTCTAGCAGGGTAGCTCGCAGGTTCAAACTACAAACCTAGTGTCTCGGCACTTAATCATTGTACAACCAGAGACCCATTACTATTTAAATTGTTGCTCTTATTAGGTGCTGGCGAATCAACACAAATGACCACAGATGGTCATAGATCTGATGCTTGTCTTATTCTGCTTCATCCTCAAGATCCCCCACAAAATCGATATGCTTGAGTCCATAGCTCCACGCCACTGCATCACCTCATCCGGTTGAAGGTCTTCCTTCCTTTCTTTCTTTGACCCCCCACCCTTACTAACATGGCTTCTTTTTCTCCCCCAAGGACTAGCCCCTCCTGACAACAGGCCCTAAGTGTGTGAGATGAAGTTTCACCATTCTTGCCTTTAAAAAGCATCCCAAGTGGCACTTTCTACAAGACAATTTTCTTCTTTTGACAAGGTTCACTATTGTTGTACAAAACAACAATTCAAAGGCATCAATTCTTCTGCCATCCTTTTTACTGTCCATCTTACAGCAAGCAATCAAAAATACTGATTGAATTAGGCACATCTTGGACTTTAAACTGACATCTTGCTCTTTAGCCCTTTAGAAAGGTCCCTGATAGCAGATTTTTCCCAATGCAGCATGTCCTTTGATTTCTTGACTCCTGTTACCTTGGGTGTTTCTATTGTTAAGGGTTTATTTTTTTAAATGCCTTCTTTAACCCCCAATTTTGACTTTGCCATGTGCATGGATGGGAATATGTGAAAAGGGTGTGTTAGCTTGTCCACAGGGGACTGGCTAGTCTCACCACTAAATTGAGCATATTCAGGGGCAGATTTTGAGAATCTTGTCACCAGCAAAGAAGCAAGCAGAAGTAGTGCACCCTTCCAGGACAGAGATTCTTGTGGCTGTGAGACTACAGCAGCAGCAGCGATAGCTGCAACAGAGAACCAAAGAGGCAACAAAAAACAGAACTAAACTTGGGACTGCTACCCCACAGAATCAGAGCTAGAAACCTTTACCTGAGTTTGCTAGCAGACTAGGGGTCAGGGTAAGAGAAAAGCCATAACTGGCAGAACTGAGAGCATTGATGATGAGAGCCATAATCAGCAGGACTATGGAGCTCTAGTGGCCTAATAGTAATAAGCTGCACTGCCATCAGAAGGTAAAGGGTTCAAATCCACCAGCTGCTCCATGGGAAGCGGATGAGCAATCTCCTCCCCTGCAATTAAGTGCCTCTGAAAATCCACTGCAGGGTCAGCTATGAGTCAGTTCCAACTCAACAGCACAACAACAACAAAAACGTAAGAGCTTTGTAACACTGGAATAAAGCTGTGAGGCTAGAGACTGAGGTGCCTGTCAGCACACTTTGTAAACCATTCTGTCTGAGTAATTGTGTCTTGCTGCTAACCTGGAAATAGCCAATGTTCTGTGTAGTGTATGAGCTAAGCTATTGTAACAGATTTTAGACCCAGTAGAGCAAGAAGATTGGTGCTGGAATTAGTACAAAAAGGTGTGAGAGTTTGGGAGACATGTCTGACCTCATCATGGACATTTATTTTGTGTTGTGGATATTGTTGATGGAAACAATTTCCCCTTGTGGAATTGGTAAAGGTCAGATATGGCTGTCCTCACACAGACTTTGCTCGTTTTACAGTGCTGACTGTAGATTCAAGTATAAAAAAAAATCACTGACAACTTCAATCTTCTCTCCATCTAGCATAATGTTCCTTATTGGTCTATTGAGAATTATTGTTTTGGGAATAGACAGACTACTGATTTATTGAAAACCAGTTACAAGAACAAAGTACAACCTTTGATCTAGCCTACATAACATTAAAAATTATCTCAAAAGTAAACTTCATGCAATGAACATTAACAACCAAATACTAAGAAAAGTATCAGAGATACCATCCATAAATAAAAGCAAAATTTCATTCCAAACACGAGAAAGAGAGAGAGAGAGAGAAAAGACCAAAATGGGTACCTGAAGAGACTCTGAAACTTGTCCTACAATGCAGAGAGTCCAAAAGAAAGGGAAGTGAGAAGCTGAGTAAAAGATTTCAAAGTGCAGCCTGAGAAGACTACTGTAACGAAATGTACAAAGGTCTGGAATTAGAAAGCCACTCAGCACTTCTCAAGCTAAAAGAAATGGGGAGGAAAAATATGTATGCCTTGAGTGCAATACTAAAAGATTCTATAAGTAAAAGCTTGAATAATGCAGGAAGCATTAAATGAAGATGAAAGGAATACATAGTCACTGTACCAAAAGTAATTGGTTGACCCTGAAACATTTCAAGAAGTATCATATGATCAAGAACCAATAGTAATATTTAAGAATATTGGTTAAGTAGGTGAAGGAATAGTCATTCCATGGATAAAGTTGCAATTAAAGGACAGAAAAAAAAATAAAGTGACAGGAAAAAAACCTTAATAGAAAAGCAGTAAGATCGATACTGAAAAACAAATCACATTATGAACCTATCCATATGCATATGGGTAAACAATAAATACTTTATTCCAAATGTATTCAAAGAAGAAGTTACAAACTTGACAGTATTAGAAAGACACACCAAACTATGAACAGTGGATAAAGGAGTGTAAGTCCTCATTAGACATCAGATCTCTTTATTTTATTTGGATTTAATTTGTACATAGATGTTTTAATACAAAAGTTATATTCTGCATTTAATTTGTTCATGCAATAAAAACAAAAATCTGTAAAAATGGATTCACGCTCAGTCATCACCAGCAATGGTTTAGTAATTACCATGATTTGGAATATTTTCTCTCCCACATTATAGCATAGTAATGGGACAATTTCTTGACTTCTGTGTCAGATTCCTCGGGTTTTAATCAACTAATAGATTAAAATTAATCAATTGAATCAAGTTATCAATGGATTGGGCAGCATAAAAATAATTACGACAGTTACTATAGAAACTTAACATTTTAGTTAACAATAATAATAAGTCATAGAATTTACAGAGTGCTGAGAATACTATTCCATAATAAAGCTATACTTGGCCCTTGTTTTTAAAGTCTAAAATACCAAAATTTAAAGATTTAGAATGAGAAATAAAGGTACTGTTAATCTATAGTCTTAATTATTGTAGGAAACACCATCTAATTAGACTGGAATAACTGTATCCTGGACATAGAATTTCAGGAACATATTACTAGTTGTAAATGAGATTAAAAAATAACTTCACTATAATAAAACTCTATTAAATGCCTCAAGCACAATTTGATTAAGAGAATCAAGACTTGGAATATTTTATATTGTCATTTTTCTGCTTTTATTAAAATCAGTTATGTTTCTATTATTTGAAAAGATAAAATGAAATTAAGTGATCTTTAGTTTCATGATTAACAAATTAACAAAATAAGTTTACAACTAGAAAATAAGCTGAAAATAAGCTTAAAAACTAGAAAATTTTATTTGCATTTTACCTACTACAGAAAGGATGCCCAACTATATCATTAGTTAGCTTAAATGTAACTTCTATTTCAAAGTGACATTCTCAAATTAAGAACATCGAAAAACTCATTGTCACTGAGTTGGTTCCAAACTCACAGCTGACCCTCCAGCAGGCTTCTGAGGCAGTAAAATCACAGAGAAGGAAACTTCCCATCTTTCTCCAGCAGAGCCACTGATGTATTCCAACTTCTGATGGTTTCAAACCACCAGAAAGGTTTAGCCTTTGGATTTGAACACAACCACCAATGAACTAGGCCATAAGAGCCCTGATTAAGAATATCTTGTTAAAAGGGAGCTCTGGAGGCCTAATGGCAAGAAAAGGCACTGCAGTCCTGAAGGTGTGCGGTTCTAACACACCAGAGGCTCTGCTAGAGAAAGATGGGCAATCTCAACCTGTGCCAGCTGGATCCAACTCGATGGTACACACACACACAAGAATATGTTGTTGTTGTTGTTGTTGTTGTTGTTGTTGTTCTATTCCTCCAGATAATCCTCCAGTGGATTTTCATAAGGGAGGATAATACCATCTTCCTCCTGAACAGCAGCTAGTATATTCAAATCATCCACTTTTGGTTGGGTAGGGCAACTCCTTATCCACTAGGCCACCAGGGCTCACTGATTAAGAATATATAGCAAATACATATTCACATAAAATTAAAAAAAATTCCTTTTTTGTTGGTGGTGTTAGATGCCACCAAGTTAACTAGGACTCCTGATGATGTTTTGAACAATAGATGTGAACCTGTAACTTCACCATTTATAAAACCATCAGGTAATTTTAGGGCAATTATTTCACACACACACAAAATACCCATCTCCCATTGAAAATCACTGTGAGATTCCAACTTGAAACTTAGGAATTGCACAAACCCAAAAAAGACTTAACAAATTTGATGAGTGAAAAAATAATAGAGAGAAAATTTAAGAAAGTAAAATATCATACTATAAAAAATGATGAGAAAATATATTAAACATTCTAGTTTTATTTTAAAATTGTGCCTCAATATTAAATAAAATAATTGCATTCCATTTTGAGAATGTTTATAAAAATGGAAATGTTTGATTAAAGGTCTGTTTTGGTAGGTTTTATAAGGGACCTGCAACAAAGGATGATTGTGGAGTATCTTGCCAAGAATTCGGAGAATAGCTTATAATGCACTGACCACCATCTAGCTGGTGGTTCCAATTCATAGTGACTCTCCCTTTGGGTTTTGCAGGTCATCTATAATTCTTAACTGGAAGAGACTCCTTATCTTTCTCCCCACTGAGGGATGGGAGAATCACTGGAGACATACAGCAAAACTGGCTTCACATTATGCCACCAGAGATTTCTGAACAAGGGTTACTGTTTCCTTTAAAAATGTTTATATTCTACTATCTTAAGAAGTCATTAGAGAGAAAAAAAGCAGTTAGAAATAAAGGATACAAATATGCTGCTGTTTTATGTCACTGACTCTCATAGCAACCCTATGTACAACAGCTCTGAACCCTGCTTTATCCTGAGCCAACCTTATTCTCTCCGACTCACCGACTCCCACAATCCCAGTCACTTAGTCAATCCTCTCTTGCAGGGCCTTCCTCTCTTGCACTATTTCTCCACCCTCCCAAGCATCATGACTTGCTCCAAGGACTGGTTGCTCCTTGCAACATGCCCAAAGTATGTCAGATGAAACTTCAAAATCCTCGCCTCCAAGGAGCAGCCTGATTTCACTCTCTCCAAGATGAACCTGTTTTTTCTTGTATCCATCCATGGCATATTCAATACTCTTCTCCAGCACCACAGCTCAAAGGCATTAATTCTCCTACCATCCCTAGTCACTGTCCAGCTTTCAGATGCATAGCAAGTAACTTTGATGCCCATGGCCTAGATAAGGTACACATTAGTCTCCAGGTTCTCCGGAGAGGTCCCTGACAGCATATTTCCCAATGTATAATTTGTCTTTTGATTTCCTGGCTGCTGGTACTAAAAGTTTTTATTGTGAAGCCCAGCAAAATGAAGCTGTTAACAATCTCAGTCTCTTCACCATCTATCATACTGCTGTCAATCAGCTCAGTGGTGAAAATCTTTGTTTTCTTGATGTTGAGCTTCAATCCACATTGAAAATTACAGTTCTTGATCTTATGCAGCAATCCACATTGAAAATTACAGTTCTTGATCTTATGCAGCAAATGCCTCAGGTCCTCCTCAGTTTCAGAAAGCAAGGTTGTGTCATCTGCCTAACACAGAATGTTGATGAGTCTTCCTCCAATCCTGATGTCATATTCTTCCTTACACAGCCCAGCCTCCCAGGTGGATCTGTTTTCACACTGGACCAGAAAACAGTCATCATAACAGAGGAAGGAAACAAAATTAGGAAAGGTGTACATCAGGGATGCATCCTGTCTTCATACCTTTTGATACTTATATGAGCAGGAATGACAATAAATTGAAAGCAGAAGGAAATTTAGATCTGCGGGAGTTTTACTAGGCTGTCTTAACCCATTTAATGTCTTGCCTATTGCAAAACGCTTATAATTGTAGTTACAACAATCAACAGCTCTTTATTCCCTTTGTGAGTAGTCAACAAACACACCTGAAACGCCAATACTAGGTGAATCAACAAGATAATCTTCTACTCTGCACAGTAATTCAAGTAAGCCTTGACCATTATGATTCATTTTTTAAGAACTTAATTTTCTGTGCTGTCAATTCTCCCTTTTTAATTGTTACAGGATCTCATACATAATTCATGATTTTATTAAAACACATCATATTACCTTGTGACTTAGCATGAGTTGTCAAATAAAATGCAATAATCTTTGGCCTCAGCCCACCCATTGACATCAATAAAAAATGAAAATTACCCCTCCTAGCTGGCTAAAAGGGCTTTTATGCTGTGCAATAGTAGCTCCCATAGCTACTATAAAGAATACTTTGCTGCTTAAATCCTCTCCATTCTACTACAAATCTTTTCCCGTTCTATTTTCAAGGCTGCATTTCTAAATATTCACTGTCATTCATAGAATAAGTATCTTTCCTAGTATATCTATTTTTTTAGAAATAGGTTCTGTGTTAGAAATTTAAATTTGTAAATATGTAACCCCAGTTTTATTTGCTGTATCTAGACACAGCTGGCAGACAAGTTAACAGTTTTAAACAATATAGCTCCAATTTTAATCTTAGCAAGGTTTTCTCAAGAAATCCTTTCAAAAGAAAAGAAGACTACTTAACAAAAATTATATTACCCATGGGAAGTCTTCCTTCTGTTGCCAACTAAAGGTTGTCAAGGGTCATTCCACACGCAACTGGACATGAGTGACATTCAAGGCAAACCAGCTCGGATTCAGACCTCTTGCGGAGGGAACATTACACTTCTCTGCCAAAATAGCGTAAATGTTTTAAGGCCAAAAGAGCACAATGCCTGTCAACGTGTCCTGCGCACGTTACAAAGAGAGGTAATTTAGGAAGAGTCTATGACATTTAAAAGAGAATCATGCTGTCAATGCCTTCCCCTCCTCCTGCTTGACACCTAATTAAACATCAATACAAAGCAATATAATTGAACAGATGTACTAGTCATTAACAGGAATTACCCATTCTCCTATCAAATCAGAGTGTACAGAGAGGGCTCTATTTGTAATAGGTCGACTTAATTGCCTGAGAATTCCCCAGAGAAATGTACAAATGGATCAAGACATTTCATACATGCGCACACGCACACACAAATGCACACCCCACACAACGTGGGTGCCCCTTCCAAGCTTTTGATTCATGCTTCTGTCTTTGCTACATCCATCTTTGTAAATGAGAATGTATGGTGTCTGAAATCAGCAGCAAAAGATGGGGAAAAAAATACCCTGATGAAAGCTACCAGAATACAAATGCAGGAGCCTCGTAATAAGTTTCCTATATAGCAGTGCTTATCTTATTGTAGTTTATATTGGTTGTTGTTGTTATTGTTGTTGTTATGTGCCATCGAGTCACCTATGACCCTTAGTGGCTATAGGTACAAAAGCCCTAAATCCTGTTCTATCCTGTGCCAATCTCACTGTCACGGTTAATAGCAATAAAAATAACCAAAAACAGGCACATACAAGATGGTAAACAACAGAGCAGATATCTTCTAACAATCCACTATGAAATATGTGCTTTGTCACAAAAATCCAACTTACTTAATGCAGGTGCATGGTTTGCTGATTAAATCAGCCAGTAGCCATCGTAAGAGGGAGTGTTAGATACCCTGAAACATGCCAGCCAATTCTCTTTAGATCATTATGCAAGGCACAGATCCAGAAAATCACCACCATGTAACTAACATCATTCTGTGCCTTTGATTAACATTCTTCTTGAATATGCAGGCTTTATAGTATCGGCTGACTTAAGTGTTAAATATAGAAATATTTTATGCTCATGAAAATCTATCTCAACAAAATTATTTGGAAACTAGAAATTAAGAACTTCTACAAAAGGTTAATGCCTAAGCCAGGGTTTAGAATTTGGAAACAGCTTTCTAGTTCCCTAATCCACAACAAGCTAAAGGCATTAAAGTGGAGGGATGTAAGAGATTTACTCCCAAGAACATTATATTGTATCTGAATTACTGGGGATGACTCAAATGGAAAAATATTCCCTACAGAGATAAATAACATGAGACAAAATAAAGGGAGCAGAGATGACATAAGAACATATCTTTCATTGTAAATGCTCACACTCACACACATGAGAAAATTTAGATGGACAACCATTCTCCCTGTTTCACTCTATGACCTATGTTGTTGCTAGGTGCTCTCAAGTCAACTACAAATCATAGTGACCCTTGAACGATGGTTCTGAACCTTGCTCTATCCTGAGCCAACCTCACAGTCTCTAACACACCTGACCTCACTGCCACAGTTACTGTCAATCTATCTCATCTGGGTCTTCCTCTCCTGCATGGACTCTCTACCATTCTAAGCACGATTTCCTTCTCCAAAAACTGACCCTTCCTGGCAACTTGCCCAAGTATGTGAGCCGGAGCTTCAAATCCTTGCCTCCAAGAAGCAAACTGGTTTCACCATCTCCAGGAGAGACTTAATTGTTCTCTTGGCAGTTGATGATATGTTCAATACTCTTCTCCAGCACTACAACTCAAAGACATTAATTCTTCTTCAGTCATCCTATTCACTCACTGTCCAGTTCTCAGATGCATAACAAGGAATTGTACCTGGACCAGATGCACCTTAGTCTCTAGTCTGACATCGTTGCTCTTTAGAACTAGGAAGGCCATTATAATTTAAAAAGCTCCCACCTACTATTTTAACACTCTAATTCAATTTCTTGCTAAGAGAAATTAAGAAGTCACTGGTGACTCCTTCAGGGAGAGCTTTGGTGGCATAGTCAGTAAGGAGTTTCACTGCTAATCAAAAAGCTTCACATCTCAGGGTCTGAATCCACCAGAGTCTCCAACAGAGAAAGACAAGCAGTCTTCTCCCCTTTACCCAGTGTACAGCTGCTATGAGTCAAACCAACCTGAGGGCAGTAACTTGAGGTAACAGCTTACGCTTCATGCTTCTAGAGACGACATTGTCAAGGACTATTTCTGAACATCTGTGGTAGTGTTGTGATGTGTCAAAAAGTTGACTATGACACACAGCAGTCCTCTGAAGAACAGATATGAACCTTGCCCTATCCAATGCCCTCCTCACCATCTCCGAAATACTCCAGCTCACGGTCAGTTACACTGTCTCAACCCACCTTGTTGAGGATTTTCCACATTCTCTCAACCTCCACCATTCCCAGAACGATGCTTTTACCCAAGGACTGGCCCCTTTTGAAACGTGCCCAAAGTATGTAAGACGACATTTCACGATCTTTGACTCGAAGGAGGCCCCTGCTTGCACATCCTTTAAAATAGACTTGATTTTTTAGTCACATCACAAACTTTGCAGATTCCTAAGTCTAATTTCTAGCCACTCCATCGCAGGTCAAGCTGCTTTCTGTACAGAACATTCCCAGCTGCCCCAACACTATGGTACCTACTCTTATTGCTCTTTTTAAAAAGCATATTATCTACAACACTCACTCAACCACTTCATCAAGCCAGGCTTGCTAGAGTTCTTAAAGTGCTACATTCATTATTTTTCATTATAGTTAACAAGAATTCTGTGTGTATTTTCTCCCAAGCAAACTGCAAGAAAAGTAAGGCATGAGCTATACTTCTTTGTAGTTAGCCTAGTGCTTAGTAAAAATTCTCAATGCCCCCCAAATATTATTGATTTTATTGTAGACTGTCTTAATTGCTTACGGCCCCAAACAGCATGTCTGGGAGGTCTCTCAGGTGAAAACCAGTTACTGGTGATTGCCTCAGGCTCTCATGGCTCCAGGGGGAAGCTTAATGACAGGGGGTAGTTTAATGAAAGCACATTGGCTGCCCCATCAGTGGAATAAAACTACACGTCACTGCCTTTCTGTGTCGAAAGAGAGCTCAGGGTAAAGAAAATACGCATCATGAAGGGGATTCTGCAAGGCATCCCACCTCTATACAAAATGTGGGACATCTGTGTTTTGTTTCTCAACAGGAAAAAAAAAACCACAAAAACAAAACAAAACCAACTAACCCAAGCCACCAGCCAACGCAGTCTAACTGTTCTGTGCAATTCATCACATCAGGAAAGTATGAAGAAATGCAGTTGGCTCTCCAAGATTAACAAACTTACCTTTAAATTATATATATCACACATATATATATATTATCGATAATATATATAATATTATATATAATATATGATATATTATATATATTATATAATCTAAATATACATCTTTAATTCCTAGGAGTTTTGAATGGAACGTTTTCAATATACATTTTATATATTTATATACCTATATTTGTTGTTGTTGTTATTAAGTGCCATCGAGTCGCAGGCGACTCGTAGCGACCCTATGAAGTGGAGTCCTCTATGCTTGGGTGCCTTTCATCCTCTCTCCAGGTTCACAGGGTTTCCGGCGGCAAGCTATTACGGAAGTAGATGCAACTCCTCCTTCCAAGCTTGTTTTAATAGGGGAGCTCCACCCCACTCTCTGTCCACATTGGGTAGCCAACCATTAACGCATTTGACAAACCTGGGAGAACATGGCCGCCATCGCTCCCCTCTTTCCCTTCTGGGTTTATAGCCCTCCGCCACCTTAAACCCTAGGCCAAGCCTGGCTTGCCTGGCTCCTGGAGGCAGAGTAGTCCTTCCCAAAACTGCCACAACACTGGCCCAAACAGCACCATGCTCTCCATATACCTCTATATCTATCTATAAATACCTCTGTCTCTCTGTCTGTCTGCCTGTCTCTATATATACACATTAGATATTATATACACATATGTATACACATATATATTACACATACATATATACACACATATATGTATATATGTATATATGTATATATGTATATGTATATGTGTGTGTGTGTGTGTGTGTGTGTATATATATATATATATATATCACAACTCAGCTCAATAAACACACTTGGCGTTCACCCCATGGAGATGAAACAAGCTTTAAGGCACTCACTACAGCACCCATCTTACATTCTACTTTGCTGTTATAATAAATATAAAACAGCTGGTAACCTGGTAATGACAGCAAAAATTCACCATTTTCAGCAGCTATTGCCCTTATTTCTTTAACCCTAGCACAAGGCTAATATTCTAAGGAGGAAAAAATCTGGAGGCATGATATAACCTTTGAATATAAACAGAGTATTTTTTTCCACAGTAAATAAACAATAGATGTTTCAAAACAGCAGGCACCTTAGTAATTCAGTAGGGTCAGCAATGGTTAAACTCTTGTAATCTAAAAAGAATGGTTTTGCACTTCTTTGTCTAAATATACATCTTTCTATGTAACTTTTATAATTCTTATGGGCTACATCCTTGCATAGAATTTCCATAACCACCCATTCCCTTTACCTTTTCCCTTACTATTCTTCTCAGAGAATGACAAATAAAATATTTAGCTTTCAATAGCATTTCCGTTTACTGTTGTTGAAATTGAGCTCTATTGAGGAATGTCAGGTTTCCACTTTTAAGAAAATCTCTTGGGTGATAGAGGAAAACAGAAAATCAACATAACTTCAGAATAAAATCCTGAATGATGAAAAAAAAAGGAGGTTCTTCCTGCTTTGTCGCTAGAAAACTGTTATCCATCCAATGACACACTGAGATAATTATACACACGACACTGTTTTATACATGCTGTTTGCCTACTTCAAAGCTGTTCTCTGAGTGTTATTGATTGATGCTTTTTGTTCATCATGTTAAAGTATTAACAAAGTTATCTATTTTCCACTTTGAGTAGTAATCTATTACTCAAACTTTGTAAAAATTTCACATGTCCTGTGCAAAATTGTTGGATCCATTACAAATAAAAATCCTTTATTGATACGGGTCACCTACAGTCACATGCTGTATAACACCCACACAGGCAATGTCAGACTACTTAAACTTTTAAGTTCCCATAAGCTTATATGAAAGATATATATAAAGATACCCTGACCAGAAAATAGGATACTGCACGCACAACAGCTTCTAACAGGCACACGTGTAATAAACAACCCCTCTGTAGAGCAATTCTGCTACCAAATATATAAAAGTATAGTACTTTATAGATAAAACAGTACTTCAAACTATATTATTTCTTGTCAAAAGTGTCTGTGTAACTATTAGCTTATAAGTGAACAATATTGTACTTACCATCTAAAAAGCTTACTATATAACTATGTCTGCTTCCATTCATTTATCTCAGGTATCATGCATTACCTGCTTGCTGGCCCATCATGTCTATTTAATTATCTTTCAAACAATATTAGTTCACCATGGCTAAAAAAACACAGCAAAACAAGTGTCGGTGATTGCAGCTGCAAAAAGTGAAGTATCAATACAGAAGCCAAACAAAAACAATACAATACAAAGATGGAAAATCAACCAATGTTATATACGCACATGTATATATGTTGGATTAAATAAATCTTTACAACCACAACAATATGGCATATTCATTGTTCCATGGTGGAACTCCCAACTAAAACAAGCTTGGAGTGGCATCCACTTCTGAAATAGCTTGCATTCGGAAACTCTATGAACTTGGACAATGAAAAGTCATACATGTGTTCAGGTCTTTCGTTCATAGAGTCACTATGAGTCATCTACGACTTGATGGCACTTAACAACAACAACAAACAACAACGATGAGAGAGCTCTGTTGGCCAAGTGGATAAAAAGTTATGCTATTGAGCCAAAGGTGGGTGACTTTAATCTGAGGCACCCAGGCCCGGTTTTAATGTTTTTTAGTCAAACATTCTTCTAAGTGGTATAGCACTCATTTGTCCATTTGCTGTAGAGAGGCAACTCGTGGTTGTTGCGAGGCTAAACACTGTGACACTGATACGTCAAATGTGATAATGGTTACCCATGGCAGACAGTGTTTGGTGGAGCTTCCCAATTAAAACAAGGTTGGAAGCAGAAGTGGCCTCCACTTCTAAAACAGCTTGCCTCCAGAAACTCTATGAACTTGGAGAAACAATGAAAGTTATACAAGTGTTCAAGGTCTTTCATTCATAAGGTTGCTATGAGTCATCTATGACTCAAGGGCACTTAGCAAAAACAGCTCCAACATTAAAACTCCAAACCATTAATTCTTTCATCATCTTTATTCACTGTCCAGTTCAAAGATGCATAACAAGTGACTGGAAAGACCAAGGCCTGGATCAGGTACACCTTATCTTCAAGCTGACATCATTGATCCTCAGTAATTTGGAGAGACATCTGACTTTCCCAGTGTCTTCTGATCTCCTAACAATTAGTACCAAAGGTGGTGACTGTGGATCCAAGTAAGATGAGATGAAATCATTGACTATTTCCATTGTTTTCTCCATCTATCATGATGTCGATTGCTGGTACAGTGGTGAGGATCTTTGTCTTCATGATATTGAGATGTAATTCATATTGAAAGCTGTAGTCTTTGATCCTCTGCAGTGTTTCAAGTCCTCCTCATTTTGAGCAAACAAGGTTGTTACCATCTGCAGAGCACAGGTTGTTGATAAGTCTTCCTCCAATCTTGATTCCATATTCTTCTTCCTGGACTCCAGCTTCTCAAATGATTTGCTTTGCTTACAGTATGAACAGATATTGGTAAATGATACAACCCTGCCACACATCTCTCCTGATTTCAAACCAGGCAGTATCCCCTTGTTCTACTCAGACAATGAAAATGTGAGCAGACATGGGAAAACTGCTAATGTTCCAAGATCAAACACAAAAGCAAATCCCTCTCACCACGCTACCAATCATTGCTAAGGCAAGAAGTTTGAGAGGCTTAAAGCAAAAGCAGAACCACAATAGGAGATGTTGTTCACATTTTAAAAAATATCTCCTATATCTTCTGTTACCCAAATCTAACATTCTAATAATTTTTTACAGCTTCAGTGTTACTATTTAGAAGAGGACTATTACATTGGATTATCATAACTGTGGTAATCTGCTGGACTCAGCTCTCTTTGATAATTATTAGATCAATGGGGATAGCTTAATCAGTAGGCTATTATTTTTCAAGGATGCAAGCAAAAATGTCCAGAAAAGACTGTGAAAGAGGAAATCTTTTCTTTTCACTCCATAGCTTGAAATATTAGTATCCTTCATCGTGAGCCAAATGTTCTCACCCTCCTTGTCCTAACTAGAGAAAAAAAAAGTCATTATCATCATGGTTTGCACTAAAAAATCACTTGGCCCGATAAATACTAGTGATTAGGAAACACTGTGGTTTAAGAGCAAGGGCCCATTAAAACAGGTGCTTTAAAAGAAGTTAAGAAAGAAAAAAAAGATGCTCAGTCTCTTGAACTTTCACATTCTGCTTCTCACAACAAGCTCATCTGGCCTCAGACTGTATCACTCAGACCTTTTCATTTGGTCTAAGAATTTATACAAAGAAAATACAAGACTATATTTAGTAGGACCTAGCTTGCTCGCTCTCTCGCTCTCTCTCTCTCTCCCTTTTTTTTTTTTCTCTCTCTCTCTCTCCCTTTTTCTCTGTGTGTGTGTCTGTCTATCTGTCTGTCTGTCTGTCTGTCTCTCTCCTTCATTTTAGCATTCAGTGTTTCCACAAATACTTTTGAGCCCAAAATTTAGGATGACAAGATATTGCTTGCCCTTATGTCACTACTATGAAAGTAGCACTCTATTCCCTGATCTAGTGGCCTGGTATACACACCTACATTCTTACCTCCAAAAGAGGATAGGTTTCTGTAGAGCAAAGCTCGCTGTTTCAAAGCCATTCAATCAACGCCAAAAGGCTTTTTGCTAACTTCCAATAAGATAAAATCTGAAACAGGAAAAGAGCATCAGTCTTCCTATCCGTATTAAACAGTGCACCTTAACCATGCAGAGGCTAAGCCAATATGGATCCATATCTGATTAAAGAAAAATCACTAGAATGGATGGCCAGCAGTAAATCAAACAAAACAAACTTAAAAGTATTCTAACTTAAATCATCAAGCACATTGTGAACAAATCAACTATCAACTTGGCATTCTTACAACTTGGCACAACTTCCAAAGGAGTTCAAGATTTAGAGTCAGAGAAATTAAGATTATTGCGATGTACAACTTGTGTGGCCCTGCAGAGAGCACATGGTCTCCTTGTAATTTTATCTCCTTATTGGTAAAGCGGTGTTTTTCTTAAGTATCTTTCGTCCAGGCATGTTTTGAAAATTAAACACAATAAAAGGCCAGTTTGTAATAGTTGTTACTGTTGTTGTTTACCACAGAGTCTGGACTGACCCATTCTGACCCTCCTAGGGTTTTTAGCGGTAGTAAATCACATGGGAGGAGACTGACCATCCTTCTCCCTGTGGAGCTGGTCTTAATGGTATTGTTTATTAAATGAAGTTATTTGAATTGTATTAAGCCTTGTAAGTAATGACAGAGTATCTTATGTTTCTATTTTACTAGCTTGTTTGTTTTTAGAAGCAACTGCTTTACGATGAACAATATTCTCTGCTTTTCTAAAATTTTCACCATTAATCCCAGACTTCTGAAGACTGGAGTATGTCAAACTCTGTCATGAATTTCCCGCATGCTAAATATGCTCAACTATTAATTGTTCTTGCTGGAACATAACTCCTTGATACTTCCATATCCTACTTAGTCATTGTGTTAATTAGCTAGTGCTGCTATAATAGAACATTTACAAGTGGGTGGTGTTAATGAACAGAAATTTATTTTCTTAACCTTTTAAGAGGCTAGAGGTTCTGATTCAAGGTGATCTGTCTGTTGACTCTAGAGAAAATTTGTCTATTCTGAACTACTTCTCCTGGGCAATCTCCAGGTGGTTTAGTATCTCTCTTTTCTCATCTCTGATTCTTTTGTTTACTTGTTTAATCTCGTATATATTTCAAGAGAGATTAACTCGAGATATTTATACTAATCTTAGTCTCCTTAACATAATAAAGACAATGTATCCCAAAATGAGAATATAACTCTGGGCATAAATGTTAAGATTTATAACAGATATTTGAGGGGACACAATTTAATCTCTAACAGTCACCTTGAAAATAATCCAGTTTATCAATGTCTTGTTCAATCCTAGATGATTATTATTAAATAAAATGCCACACTAAGTCCTGAGGTCAACTTTCAAGATGTGATTTGAACAGACTTGACACTGTGAGATGAAGAATGGTCACCAGGATGGTACCTTTTGTCCATATTTAGAGAGAATGAATATAAAATATGTATGTGTGTGTATGTGTTTACCTGTGATAAATTATAAAAATTATCTACTTAAGTTTTCCTCAACTTTGTTCTACAGATTTTAAACTAAAACTAAGAAGTCTCACTTAATCCCTAGAATACCATACTTTTTTTTTTTTAATACCATACTTTTTTTAAAGGGGCAAGAAAAGGAACTGGGAGAGGAGGTAGCACTTTTTTTTAGTTACTTATGCCAGTTTCTTTCTTCATAGTTTTAAAAAACGTCTCTTCAATCATTTCCATGTTCACATATAAATAATTTCACTACCACCATACCACTGTAATAAATTTATACATTTTTATGTCATAAATTATGTTAATTTTATGTCACAAAATACTATATTTATCTATTTTGTCTACAATTGTCTGAATTTTTCTGAAAAATAATTATTTAGGGAAATATGTGAATATGTGTTTGTGCATATATAACTATTTCATGGTTTGCAGACAGCAACTAAAATCTTAAATAATGTTATCTACTAAGTAACTCATCTCTTTAAAAATAGAAAAGTAACACAAACTATGGAAATTGTAAAAGTAAGTGTCTCCTTTCTTCTATCTCCAGAATAATCACCTTTGCTAGTTTTTTTTATAGATTTTGTAGTGTAAATTCACAACTTGAAACAATGTTTGTTCCTCCATTCCTTGTTTCTTCCAACTATTACAAAAGTACTTCTTCACTTTCATTATAAAATATATGGAAATAAATTCACATGTATCATGTCTACTATATCTTTTTCTCTTTTTTTATTTCTTCTAATTATTTTTTTATTTCAATAATTCTGTTTTATAAATCTTTCATTACTTTTTTAAACAATGAAATACTATGCTGTCAGAAAATACACAGATTTAACACAATATTTCTAACCTCCTATCTACAGCGCAAAAAACAAGGCATGAGGGTCTTGGGCATTTTTTCTGAAAAGGCCAGTGGGAGTGAGACAGAATACCCACTTATTACCGCACAGCAGAAAGCAGATAAAGAAACCTATAGCCCAGCCCCATGGTACCTCTAGAGCTACACCAACAGCAAGAGGTTCATTCTCTGTTGACTCAAATTCACAGTTGTAGTACCAAGAATGGGGTTCATTAGGGAATTAAGTTGAAGAGTGGGGGAGGCAAAGAATATTATCCAATGCAAATCCAAGTTTTAGCCCAATAGTCCCAAAACACAATCCCTCAGTGAGTCCAGGCTCTAATTTCAGTTCAGCAAGCAGCTTATCTTTCCATCATCAAAGACAAGCACCATAAAATCTTGAAATGAGAACAGCACAAATGCAAGAAACCTCAGGCCATACCTTGCCACAGTCTCTTCATCACCATCACCAGGATCTCCCTCAAGTCATCAACAGCTGTTGATGATTTGCAAAACCATGTGTCTGCAGTTAAGGTACCTGGAGACCAGAGAGGACTAGGGTAATAGCTAAAAAAGTCAAATTTAGGCTAACACCATACTGATTAATAAATTTTATAATAATTCCATCTGGTACTTTTAAAAATTTACATTATCAATTTGGAGTTTAAACATTAGTGATAATATCTAAAGAAAATTATGTCATCATAATTATAGTTGTTTTACAAAGTTCAAGAATTAGCTATTCAATTTTTCATATTGGAACAGTTTAGAAAATCTGGTTGTAATTCTGTAGAGTGTCTAAAAACATTTTAGAAAGGATATTATAGTTTTGAGAAGGCATCCATTTGATGACATTTTGATAAAATTAATGTCATTTCCACAAAATTTATAACCTCTAGACTACCACAAATATAGATAAATATGTCATTAGTAAGCAAAAAATACTATCTGGATTCTATGTTCCTTCAAAGGGGGATAATCTCAAATAATTTTTAACTACCTTTATCATAAACTGTGTGAAAGAAATACTATTTACAAAAGTAATTTGAGAAAAGTTTCTTAGGCTCCAGCTTTATCTGTAGAATAAAATTATATTCTTCTTCAATGACATTATCTTAAAATCTTAAAAAACTGATTCAGCCAAGTTGGATTTTTCTATTCTACTCAAGTTATTAAGACCAAAAAGTTTATGACATTTAGTACAGCAGTTAATATTTCCACAGCATGTATTTCTTATAAAACTAAGAAGCAAGGAATATACCTTAGCCCACTATGAATTTAGTACAATGATCCCATATTTAAATTACACAGATTTATTTTTCTTCTTTTTATAGTCTGCATGTAACCCAACATTGTTGTTGTTGTTGTTATGTGCCATTGAGTTGCCTGCGACTCATAGCGACCCTATGTACAACAGCCCTAAACCCTGCTCTATCCTGTGCCAATCACACTGTCTCTGACACACCCATCCCGATTATCTCAGTCACTCAATCAATCCACCTCATAGAGGGCCTTCCCCTCCTGCATTGTCCCTCCACCCTCCCAAGCATGATGTCCTTCTCCAAGGACTGGCCTCTCCTCACAACATGTCCAAAGTATGTTAGACAGTGCTTCAGAATCCTTGCCTCCAAGGAGTCACCCAGTTTAACCCTTTCCAGGACGAATCCATTTGTTTTCCTAGTAGTCCATGGTACTCTCAATAATCTTCTCCAGAACCACAGCTCAAAGGCATCAATTCTCCTTCTATCCTCCTTGGTCATTGTCCAACTCTCTGTTGCATAACAAATGATAGTGAAGACCATGGCCTGTATCAAATGCACCTTAGTCTCCCGAGAGACACCATTGCTCTTCAGTAATTTAGAGAGGTCCCTAACAGCAGACTTTCCCATGGCAATGCACCTTTTCATTTCCTGGCTACTGGTGCCAAGAGTGTTGACTGTGGAGCCAAGCAAACTAAAGGTGTGAACAATCTCAATCTCTTCACCAACCATCCTGATGGTGCAAATTGGTCCAGTGATAAGAATCTTTGTCTTCTTGACATTGAGCCTCAATCCATATTGGAGGCTGCAGTCCTTGACCCTCTGCAGAAAGCGCTTCAGGTCCTCCTCAGTTTCAGCAAGCAGGGTAGTGTCATTTGCATAACGCAGATTGTTGATAAATCATCCACCAATCTTGACTCCACATTTCTCCTCATAGAGCTCAGCCTCCCGCATAATCTGTTCTGCATATAGGTTGAAAAGGTATGGAGATAGGATGCATCCCTGGCGTACACCCTTCCCAATTTTGAACCATGCAGTGTTCCCTTGCTCTGTTCTGATGTCTCCCTCCTGGTCCAAGTATAGGTTTCTCATTAGAACGATCAAGTGTTCTGGGATTCCCATTCTTCTCAGAGTCAGCCACAGTTTGTTATGGCCCAACATTGTAATTAAGTAAAAATTTTCATAATTTTGTAGTACCTTATGATTTACATGTTGTTGTTGTTATGTGCCATTGAGTCGCTTGCGACTCATAGCGACCCTATGTACAAGAGCCCTAAACACCGTTCTATCCTGTCCCAACCTAGCGATCTCAAATGTACTCATTCCCACCACTCCAGTCACAGAATCGATCCATCTCCTTGAAGGTCTTCCTCTCCTTCGCCACCCCTCCACTCTGCTAAACATGATGCCCCTCTCCAAGGACCAGTACCTCCTTGAAACATGCCCAAAGTATGTCAGATGAAGCTTCAGAATCATTGACTCCAAGAAGAATTCCGGCTTCGCCTTCTCCAGGACAAACCTGTTTGTTCTCCTAGCAGTCCATGGTATATTCAACACTCTTCTCCAGCATCACAGCTCAAAGGCATCAATTCTCTTTCTGTCATGCCTACTCCCTGTCCAACTCTCTGATGCATAGCAGGTAGTTGCGAAGACTATAGCCTGGATCAGGTGCAGCTTGGTCTCCAGCCTGATGTCATTGCTCTTCAGTACTGTTGAGAGGTCCCTCACAGCTGACTTTCCCAATGAAATTAATCTCTTGATTTCCTGGCTGCTGTTACAAAGAGTGTTGACTGTGGAGCCAAGTAAACGAAAACTGTTAACTCTCTCAATGTCTTCACCATCCATACTGATGCTGTCAATTGGCCCAGTGGTGAGAATATTTGCATTAAAAGGTTTTACCCAGCTCTCTTATTTTCTTTGGATTTTTCTTAATTTTTTAATTATTTTTATTATTTATTGTATTTTTTTAACTTTAGTTTTCCTTATTTTTATTGTATATCAATTTTTTTCATCCTTTATTATATTTTCCGTATTTTTGTGAAAAAAAAACCTGGTGGTGCAGTGCTCAGCTGCTAATTAAAATATCACTTGTTTGAATACATCAATCACTCTCCAGGAAAACACAGAGGCTGCCTTTTTTCATAAAGATTAAATCTTTGGATACCCTATGACATAGTTCTATTCTACCCTTTCAAGAGGCTAGGAGACAGAACCAATGCAGCAGCTATAGATTTGATGGGTTTTGTGGCTTAGGACTGTTAATGAGATTATATAAAATAATTCATAAATATTTATGTGAACACAATAACAAGGTTGTTTCTTCAGTAAGAGAAACAAGGCTCTCTAATTTGAAGAATACTGTGAACCTCTAAACAAATAAGTTTAGAATTGAAGCTTGGTCATTCTAAGATCAAGGCAGACATAACTGATGAATGAATGCATGCATTCATTGAAATGTAAGGAAACGTTGCTGTATCTTCACAGCCAAGGCTTTGTCAAGGGGTGGGTGGAACAGGGAGGCCTTCCATGGTTCCCTCTGTCAAGTGGATGATTTAGACCCTAAAGTGTTCTTTTGTGTCCTTTGTCTGAAGTTATTCCTAGATTAGTTTGTGACTTGCTTGAGCATGTTTCTCAGTGGTGATCGTGCACTGTCCCATTCACTTCTGACCCACACCTGCTCTTTTCAAGCACTGCCCTGAGAGTGGCTGAAGCCTAAACAGAGGCGTGCTGGCCCATTCAGAGAGACTATTCAGAGCATTGTTAGGGGAGGAGTAGTGGGCGGGATGGCAGCCCTCCAGAGAAGAAAAGAAAGTGACCTCTTCAAGCAGAAAATGACCTTCCATTTGTTACTGGTTGTCTAAGTAGGTGTAAGGGGACCACCTCCTCCATAATATGCTTTGTGATCCAGTGACTTTTACATGGTCTAAAATGGTGCTTCTGAAAAGATTAGATAAATTATTTCTATTTAAGACTAATTACATGACATGTTTAGATATCCAGAAAGGATATGAAATCTATTATATGGCTAGTATTCATAAACATTTAATATGCCTTTTCCAAAATCAAAAGAAGGGCAAATATGTTTGGAGATGGTTCTCCAACAAAACATAAGCAAAGCAAGGGATCTGCCAATGACTTAGACTCTGGTCAGCTAAAGCCTGGGATTCAATCCTTCAATGGCTCCTATCAAAACGTTAGTGTGAGTGCTTCTAAATCATCACTTCCACAGTAGTACGAGAAGGACACATTGATATTTTCCCTAGTAATATAAAAGCCAGTAGAAGTTGTAAAAGTAACCACAAAAGATATTTACACAGTTGCCATTTGGAATACAGCCCTGACCAGAAAACAGATCAAAATTCACTCTGAGTATTTTTCTCCACTCACAGAACTATTTGCATTTCCCTTTTACTGAGATGTGTGGGCCAGAGACCTATTTCAAAGGACAAAAATGACTCTGGGATTAAGCTTTTTCTATCCCAAGGAGGTATATAGGCAAGACTACTAGGTTGTACTATTGTCAGGTCTTGCTATTCAGTTATTCACATACAGCCTTTGTTTCAAAGCCAGGACACTAGGGGGAAACAGAGCAACAAATACATGGAATGAGAAGAGAAAAAGACCATTAGTAGGAGGGGAATGGGTATCACAGAAGAATGATGGGACTCTAAACAAGGGATAGCAAGGATGGATGCAGGAGTGCCAAAAAGATTCAAGAGTTCCTTGTTGTTGTTGTTGTTATTGTTGCTGTGTACTGCCAAGTCAGATCTGGCTGGAACAGGAGGAGACTGCCCCTCCTTCTACAGCAAAGCATCTGTGGTGTGGATTTGAACCACGCTCCTTCGGGATTACAACCCAGCTTCTTGCCACTAAGCCACTAGAGCTCACTTCAAGAGTATCCTGAATGTTCATGAACACAAAATAAATTAGTGGCAAATAAATTTTTTCAAAAGCGCACAGGAACTGCTGAACAAACTGAGAGTGTCACAGTAGAAAAAACCAAAATGAAAAAACAACAAGGAAACACACTACTTTTACAGCCCGTGGTTTACCAGCTGAACTCAGCTGTGGTCGCCACTCTCCTTGACTGAAATTGTCATCATTTTGTTTGAATCACTCTATTTTCAATCAGTGTCTTCCACAGCAACACTTATTAACTGACACACAGGCACAACTCTCTTTTGTTCAAAGTTCTTTTCACAGAAATTATAATTTCTAATGTTGTCATTATTAAGTAATTATGAAGTACTTGTTAACATGTAGATGAAAACAATTTTGCATATTCAAAAAAGTAAAGTCTTTTTTTAACAAATACCCTCCACTACCTAAACAACATGCTGCTGGAAACTATGAACTTTGGTAAGTCTCAATAGTTGCAGAGGGGCTTCAGGCCTTTTGTTCATAGCTCCCTATGAGTCATGCTCCACTGGAAGGCAGTCAACAACAACAGCAGCAGCATCCCGATAACAAACACACCCCAAAGAGAGTCAGCAGGCGCTCTCCACTCTCCAGTCCCTTCCAGGGTAGGTGATGATTTGAAGGATCATTGCAGGGGCAGGAGGAGGGGAGTGAGGGAAATGGGAAGAATTTATTCTGGAAAGCAATGTATGCAAATTCTGCAAATAAACTAATATAATAAAAAAATTTATTTTCAAAATCTAATTGAAAAATTAATGGGAAGCAAATGAAGTTGGTAAAACATGTATTATTATAAAATAAACATCATTCTTAAAAAAACCCCTCATTGCCAAAGAGTAGGAAGGGACATGTGGTTGCCTCCCTAGTGAGGATTAAGAAGCTGGAAACAGCACAGGAAGAAGCTGCCATGTCCATAAGGAGGGGTATATGGAGGGTCACCAGAGAGGAACCAACTGTGAGTTAGCTCAACTCTATGAACCACAGCATCAGAGCTCCCTGCTGCAAAAACAAGCACATCTATATAAGCTGCATGGCCGTCATGCATGGCCAAAATGAACACTAAAAATATAAATGATAACAAATACAGAAAAAGCAGCCTCTTTTACGTTATAGTACATAATTGAATCTCTTCATTATCACATTTCAGCTGGTTAAAGCCTTGAAGAATTGATAATACAGCTGAAGTTTTGAGAGGCATTTGCTTTTTATTAGGATATAAAATATTTTTAAATGAAGACAATAAATCACTGAAACAGTCAAAATGAAACAGAGGAGGGGGAAAAAAATGAACTTTTTCCACAAGAAAAAATCTGTATTCTGTAGGTCAAATTCACCTCCCGAGTGACTTACTGCCTCTGAAAATCCGCTGGAGGGTCAGCTATGCATCAGTTCCAATTAAACGGCATACAATCACAACATAGGGAATAAGCAATGTGTTAAAAAGAAGAACAGAAAAACAACAGGAAGCTTGCTCATTTGCCTTATATATAAGGAAAAAAAAGACTAACTGCCTAAGGTAAAGACAAATGCCATGGAAAATTTGAAAACAGGAGAAACCAACACAAGACAGATATTTCACTACGCCCACCCCTCAATAAAAAAAGGCTGAGTTCATTTTAACTCAATGTTGATGCAACACACAAGGGGAAACTTGAGGGCATGATGTAAGAATCAATTGTTGCATACAGATGGAGCATAAATCACATTCACTAATGTATTGAAGTGCTCTTGTGCCCTTCAGCCCCCACTGAAAAGCTGAAGGAAATGTTTTTGTTCTGCCTACATCAGTGGCTCTTTCCTCGTTCCAACATCCTTAACCTTCACTGCTGCACAAGACATTAACAATTGCCTTCCCTCTGGATTGCAAACAACTGACTGGATCACGTCTTACTCACACCCTGCACTTGGCTCTTCCACTTTTTTTATCCCATAGAGAATAGAGAGTCTCCACTCTTTCTTTTGGGGCAGTGGTAGGGGGGTGGAGGAAACCAGGGTATTTTTCAAATTGGAATCTAGAGTATAATTTAAAATATAAGGAATTATTAGCTCTTTAGAAAAAAAAATTTTCTACGTATTTCTTCCTCCACTCCCAGTTTCCAAAAATATCTAGTTGATAGTCATTGCATGTTTGATGTTATATTAATACAAAAACTTGGTGTTTAAACAATATGATCTAAATAAATCTACTTCAACTCTCTAGGACACTGGAAGTTAACTGAGGTTTACAGGCTGGCCTGCTGATGATGATAAAAAATGTTTCTTCTCCTAAAATCCACTTACAAGCACATCTTTGGAATGTTACAGATTCAAGGCACTGATAAAAAATTGTTTTGTTTGGTTATACAAAGGTATTAATATTTAAGCTATACCGTTTTAAAGAGACCTAAAGAAAAAGAACTAGAATTTTTAGGTTATTTCAAAGCATTTCTTGGTTTGTGGAATTACTTAAACTCTTTTTCAAAGTCCCTTGGAAACCACTAGCTAGCAGCAGTAAGCAGCAGTGTTTGTCTTTTCAAATGGCAATAACCATTGCAATAAGTGGAATCAGCAAGAAAAATTTAAAAAAATAACACTGTAGAAATGCACACCCCTCCCATTTCACCAACCAAATTCCCATTCTTATTTTGTGTTACAATCTCCTGTGGAAACTTTTCTATCAAGTGCAATTGCACATCATTAGGAAGTGCAAAATGTACAATACATTAGAGGTACATTTTCATAGGAGATTGGGGAAAGAAATTAACTCTTATCTCAAATCACATTTTAGCATACTAATCATAACCTTCTGAAGCCAAAGGAGTGCCTATTTGGAAGGAGCACTTAACACACAATGTAGGTAGGAAAGTGTGGTGTTAAGGGTTTATTATTCAAATGGCTCCCTGATCCACTTACTTATTTTGCCATATAAATGGGTGAGTATAAGCAAATAGAGTGTGTTAAGTTATCCACAAGGGTATTAGCTAGTCTCGTCATTAAACTGAGTGCATCCAGCAGCAGAACTGGAGAAACCTTACTATGAGCAATGAAGAAGCAAGAGAATGCAAGGCAGGCTTTGGGGGCAGAAATTTTTTTACACCAGACAGACTGCGGCTTATGCGAGCAGCAGTCAGAGCAGAGAATCAGAGATGTGGCAAAGAGACAGAGCTGACCTTGGGACTGCTACACCACTGAACCAGAACTCAGAGCCTTCTGCCCAAGTTTGTGGGTGGTCAGAGCCATAATTGGTAGTCTGAGAATTTTGTCACAGTGACCTAAAGCCACAAGGCTCAAAGTTGCTATGGCTATGAGCACATTTCAAAATCTGTCCTGACCTGAATTATAATAAATTATATTAAAATCTACTCCTAACCAGAATTATAAACTTTTGACTTACATGATATAGTTCTGTGTGGTCTGTGAGAGATTGCACCAGATTTTAGACCCAGTAAAGCAGTAAGATTGGTGTTGGGATGAATACAAAGATATGAGGGATATGTCTGACTCAATGGGAATGGGGTTTGTGTTGTTGATATTATTAACAGAGACAGCTCCCCTTTCTGAAGTTGTTAATGGTCATATATAGATATCACCATTGTAACCCTTGCCCTATTTCAAAAGAATGAAATGAAATATATCACCATATCCATTTAAAGATTATATGCATAAGTATCAAATGTATTATTTTCTCACTATAGAAACATAACATGAAAAACTGGCTTTTAAAAATAAAGTAAAAATAATTACATGTACTTAAAATAATTAGGTTAGCATCCTTTTAGACACACACACGTACATTATATAATGATTGCTGTTGTTGATGTTTTTGTTAAGTGTCATTGAGTCCAGTATGACTCATAGAGACCTTACAAACAACAGACCTGAATCCTGTCCTATTCTACGCTATCCTCATCATCTTCATACGTTTGAGCCAATTTCTGCAGGATTCATATCAATCCACCTTGCTGGGGGTGGGGGAATGGTCTTCCTCTCTTTTGCTGACCATTCATCTTTCCAAGCATGATACCTCTTTCCATAGATGGAAAGTAAGCAGAGTATATAAGTTTTTAAAAAATCAAACAACTTGTGTGATTATTTATTGATTATTGCCCTTAGATATTTCTTTTAAAATACCTTTCTCAAGGGTCTGATGTCTTTCATAAATTAAGCACTTATCATCACTATGCTATGCTACTTGTGAAGGAATGCATATGGGTAGAACCTCCCAAGGCTCATATTTTCAATGAACAACCATAAGACACAGTTGTAAAGGAGAATATACTGAAATCAAAAGTACTTTTGATGTATGGCTTAGAAACAATGATGGCTTTCTCACCCTTCCATATTGAAAGAACATTTTATGGCTATTCATTCCAATTCTCTCTTGAAGAAAACAAAAATAAAATATTTTTTAAGATAACTCTGTGTGACTTTAAGATCAATGATAGAAGATTGTCTGAGTCATTTTAAAATATACATTTTCACAATAATGTTAGCTTATTTTGCACTACTGAATTTCCTGTTTCCCCAAAGTCACAAACATTTTATCATACTGGGAAGTGTTATGGGTGCATATTTTATTTATAACAATATAATGCATCAACAATGAAAGTTATCCTGAAAATAATCAGGTTATACCATCCTGAAATGAAAACTTAATCCTCTGAGGAGGCCAGTGAGAACGGAGGTATAACTGATCAAAAACTGGCTCTCTTCAATTATTTCAGCTATAGTCTTTAAAAAGATCCACACTGCCACTTCACACACACATACACGAAGTCTGATAACAGTTTTTCCCAATCTTAGATGACAATTAAAAGTAGTAAATGAAATTAAAATACATTACAAATTAAAAAAATAAAAATACCCTGCCATTGAGTTGCTTCAAGTCATAACCCCACTCCACTGAGTTTTGTAACTGAGACTGTAATTCTCTACAACTGGTTTATCTTTCTCCCAGGTGCAGTGGGTAGATTCAAACTGCTCATATTCTACGTGGCAGCAGACATATGACAAATTATACCACCAGCAGTTGGCAGGCCAAGTAAGCATTATACCACCAAGGCTCCTTAAAATGCACTCAAAACACTCAGTAGAGCAGCATATAGACTAATTCAGATTGACAGTGACATAGTGCAATTCGAGCCACTTCTCTCTCTCTAGACCTGACATCTGACTGGCAGAGTTATCTTATTTTTATATGAAAATACAAACAGAACACTGAGTTGCTACTTATAAATTACCTTTACCTAAGAATTAGCAAATATTCTAGATATTTAATAATCAAGAGAGTTCCCTAAGTCACTTTGATTTCACTTTGCTTTCCCTTTCTAGTGGCTAAACACAGGTGTGACTAGCTAGAGAACAGACTGATTAGGAAATAACAGGGAGTGTTCTGAATACTGCAACTCTGTTCTAAGGGTAGAATTTTTAAAATTGTGAAAATAAATTCCAGTTTGTTTTTCATTAGTCACAATACCTTCCACATCACGTAAGATGCATGAAGGTCATAGCATCTCCATGTTAGCAGCTCTAAGGTGCAGGAGAGGGCAGTAGACTTGTGGTGGATGAGAGCACCAAGCAAACCTCAGCTCCATCGAAAAATCAAAGAGCATCAAAATTGGGCTCCCTGTGCTTTGCCAGAGGAGTGGCACTTTCTCCTGGGGGTAGGGGATGGGGAAGTGGGCAGGGAGAGCCTTGCTTGGAATTAACATCAGTCCTCCAGTGCTCAACTCTAACCTACAAAGAGGCAGATGCCTAAGGTGAAAGGCAGTATACTCATGGTCTCTCAAGATCTGACACTTTAAACTTTATTTTCCTGAACAAACAAAAAGAAAATCAACTCTTCAACTGAAACAATTTTAAGGTAAACTAGACAATAAGGATAAAAGAGGGTTTTTTTTACTCTCTTCTCTTACTTAGATGTTTCCCCAGAGACAATTTTCTTTTACACATTCAACAATAAAGCTGCCATTTCTAAGACCAAATATATTAATGCACATCAAGGATTAAGAAGCTTTACACAGTTCATGTGGTGGTATCTGACAAAACTTCGAATTCATATTTTCATTTATATATCAAATTTAATCTGATTTTTAAAATAAATTCTGAGTTCTTTTTTATGTCTTGAAAATATAGATAACTACACACACGTGTACATACAATAAAGCGATATTCAGATGAACAGCATGAAAGATAGCTTGATGTATGATTCTGTTCTTGCTATTAGAATGATTTCTTCACCCTTCCTCAGCAATCTTCAAATCATGAAACTGAGCCATTCAAACGCTACACAGTTGTGATGTCTTATGCTTCATTAATGTGTGGCCCCCAAAATTCTCAGTTCTGAATTGTGAGGAAAAACATAAGGGGTAGTGTACAGAAAAGTAAGAGAACAATTGCTTGCACAAAATGAGTAGTCACACAGATACCTGTTATGAAGTTAAGATTGTATAGTGTTTGCTTAAAGTTTTCCTGCTTTATAGCTACAGGCAAGTAATACACCACTCCTATAGTACGTTGTATTACCATGAATTTTCTATGTAACAATAGTACTATCACTCCTACGCAAAAAACTTACAAGGCATCTTTTTTTTTTAACCCTGTGATTACAGTAAATTATAGACAGGTATTCTCCATATACAATTAAGTATGTACAACCATATATCCAATGGGTGACTGCAAGTGTATCTGCGTGTGTACATATGTCTCTAGAAATAACACACCCACATACTCACACACACAAAAGGAGCTGGAGGTGAAAAGAAAGAGACAAAGCTGGCAGAGCTTTTTCTGAAGACCTTCAAGGTTTAGGATAGAACAAGCATAATGAAGATAAAATTGCATTCCAGAAATCTTCCCAGGTTTAGAGAAAGGGAATTGTAGCTGTGGAGTATTTGAATGACAATCAGTAGGACACTTTAATTCACTCAGTCACTGACAGTATCTGTAGCAATAAGATTAGAGAAAATGGCAGAGGATCGCAAATGCCATGGCAGTGGAGAAGTAATGAAGGTTACGGAGTAATTTCTGTCTAAAATCTTCACTTCTTCTGGCAGAGGGCAGAGCCCCTAATGGTTACTTACCTGTGTGCAAACCTTCACATTTCCTCAGAATAAAAACAAAGCCTCTTGGGACAGTTGTATATTCACCCTGCCCTCAGAAAACAGTGCAAACTTAAGAGTTGAAACAGAGTTGAAACCTGATAGTGCCTTGAGGGATTCTTTAAAGGTCTTAAGTACTACATCATCCACAGGCCAATTAGTGAAGAAGCTAATAAAGACAAAAAGATTAAACAAAACAAAACAAAACAAAACAAAACAAAACATTAACAGCACTGGTGGCCTAGTGGCAAGAAGCTGCACTACCATCTCTAATGCATGCAGGTGGAATCCCCAAATGCTCGGTGGGAGGAGGATGAGCAATCTCCTGGGTGATTAAATACCTCAGAAAACTGGCCAGAGGATCCGCTGTGGGTCAGATTCAACTTGATGGTACACAACAACAACAACATATTAATAGCAAAGATCCAAATGTTATTTCCACAAAAGGAGGGGTTTTTTCCATAATAATTTGTACCTATAAAGCTCTGGAGGCTTCACAGTAAAGAGCCATGCTGCCAACCCGAAGACATGTGGTTCAAATCTACCAGCTGCTTCTAGGCAGAAAGAAGTGCAGTCTCCTCCTGTCAATTTACTGCCTCTGAAAACTCACAGGAGAGTCAGCTATGAGTCAGTTCTGACTGAACTGTACTTGACAAAACAGTTGTGAATTTATATGGTCCCCATAACCCTATGAAGCCGAGTCCCGTCATCCCTTTAGGCATTTACCGTTGTTATTCTGAAGCACCATGGAAGCTCATGTAAACTTGCACAAACTGACGTATCCATCCACACATACCTGGACTGACCAGTGACTGCAAAAATGGGCTTGAGCACTGCAGGCATTTATGAGGGTGGCATAGGGTATGCCAACATTTCAGCCTGTTGCTCCTCAGGTTGCTGGTAGTCAATCGAGTCTGACTCTATTGACACCTAGTAATAATAATAAACTGTATCCAATGGACACAGTGTTAATTCCTGTAGGGATTACCTGTTACCAAAGTGAAAAAAAAAATGTTTTAAAAAGTGTTTGTCGCAGATATATACAGTATTTTAAAAGAGGTGAAAAAAGGATTCTTATTCAAGAAGTAGTACTTAGCTCCTTAAAGGGTTTTGTAGAGGTAGGGTTTTTTTTTATATCAGACATAATCCTTTTCTTTTCCCTCATGAAGAAACCTGACAAGGTCTTAGAGTCTTTTCTCTTTCCAAAACAAAGAATGTGGCAAGGTAAAAAAAAAAAAAAAGAGAGAGAGAGAGAGACAAAAGCTCTGCCAAAATGAACGCTATAATTCTAAGCAAGACAAGCGGCCCATTAACAAATGCCTTCATCAGTCTCTTACCATCTGCTGTTTGCACTGTACTTGTCAATACTGAGCAGCACTTCCAGTTCATAGGACTATATAAAATCATAGAAAGTACATAATATCAAGGTGGGGGGGAAGCTAACCCCAAAATGGTTTTAAAATCTGATGAAACATACACTACAAGAACACAATCAGACGGAAGCCAGCTACATCTTCTACATGCTTTCTGCACCAGAGAATTCCTCAGTCTCTAACCAGAGGGATCTGAGTGGCAAATTACGCAGTGTAATCTCCATGTCTATTTCTGACTCACCCAGACTTTTTTTACCTATTCAAATTTGAAATAATGCCTTAGATTATTCAGATTATCCTGATTAATTTTTTAAAAAAGAAGATATCTTAATTATTAATATTATGAAAAGGATACCAATGTTGTGGCAAACTAAGCTAGGATATCTTAAAAATATTTCATCCAAACTAAAATATTTTCCAACAACATAGTTCTTTTTTTTTTGCTTCAGTGACATTTCTTTGTACAGACTCAAATCAAACAGAAAGCAGGAATTGTTTGCAGAGCTAATGACAGTGGTCCACATATGGGATTTAAAGAGGACTGAGAAGACTAGCTTCTCTCCAGGCTCTAATTAGTTATTCTTTTCTTTTTTAAAATAAGCATGTCTTGCCTTAAATTTTATCTAAGAACAGAGAGTACTTTAGTGAGGACTTATGTGCCAAATAAATGTATTAGCATGATTAAGAGAATAGTTAAAACCATAAATGAACACTAAGTGCAATAAAGAAGAGAACTTTTGTACCCCCACCCATATCAGTGCAACAATTAAAATTGCTTACAGTTGGTTTGAAATACCCTAGGGTCCCTATAACTCACTAGGCCACAGCAAAGACAAGAAGTAAATTCATTAGTGCTAACCATGAAAGCAAAAATAGAAATAACTCCTGATTTGCTAGTATTATTCTAGGGGCCACATTAATTGTATCAGATTATCAACAATTTCCATGACTTTTCAAGCATGAGGCTCTAAGTAGGCAGTCTTCTAGCCTAGCGCTGAAATATTCAGGTACAAGAAGCCAGACTGCGAAAAGAAAGGGCAATAACACTTAAATTACCTTGAAACCTTGCCTGCACATGAATTTTTACCCATCCAGAGACATGTACATTTTTAATGAATTGAAAATTAATGTTATCTTTCAATAGGTAAGAAGCTGGGGGAGCTCTGGTGGCCTAGTGGCAAGAAGCTGCACTGCAATCCCAGAGGAACACGGTTCAAATCCACCAGATGCTCTGCCGGAGAAGGAGGCGCAATATCCTCCTGTACCAGTCAGATCTGATTTGACGGCACATGCACACAAAATAAAAAAAAAAAAATAGGTAAGAAGCTAAATTCATCCACAAAGAAAAATGTTGTGTTCTTGATTGTCAAGAATATATAAATGATGCTGAATGCTGAAATGGCATGTCTAAGTTATGAAATTGTTTGAATAATTGCACAGTACCCATGAGAACAAAAATAAAGGCAAATAAGATGAAGGGTTAAAAACATGCACATTAAATTAGATAAAGAAAAGAAAAATAAAATTTAGAATCTATTACTTTTCTACTTCCTTACACTTAATAAAGAAAAGATATCCAGTGACCTAATGGCAAGACACTACACAGTTAACCCCAAAACAGGCAGTTCAAATCCACTAGCTGTCGCACAGGTGAAAGATGGGCATTCTCTTCCTGCGCTAATTACAGCTTCCAAAAACCCACTGGTGGATCAGCTAGGAGTCAGTTTTGACTCAAGGGTTTATAATAATTACACTACTTACTATAATGTAATTAAAGTTTTTATTATTGTAAACCAAGAGATCTGCATCTGGCCGTATCGTATTGTTACAATCACTGCTTCAATTAATAATGTGAGCAAACCCTCTACCTTTCCTAGCATGATGTCATCTTCCAAGTACTGGTGCCTCCTGGCAAGATGCCCAGAAAAAGTGAGATAGAATTTCACCATCTTTGCCTTCAAGGAGCACTCTTCCTCCAAACAGAGAAAACACAACCAGATATGGCTTTTGGAATTTCATGAGAAATTCCATACTGTTTACCAATAGCACAATTCAGTAACATCAATTCTTCTGTGTCCATTCTTATTGATTATCAAATTTTCAGATGAATAGGAAGCAATTGAGAATAACCAAGAATTGGCTAAGATGTACCATAGTTTTTAAACAGACATTATTGCTCTACAGTACTTTAGAAAGATACACGACAGCAGATTTTCCCAGTGTAACACATCTGTTGATTTCTGAACTGTTGTTACAATAGCAGATCCAAGAAAAATGAAATCATTGGCAACTTCAATCTCTTCTCCATCTACCATCATTTGGTTTATTGGTCCAGTGGTGAGGATTTTTGTTTTCTTGATGTTAAAATGTAATCCATGAGGACCAAAAAAAAAAATAATGGAATTTTGTAAAAGTAACAATTTATTCATTACAAAGACCTTTTAAAAAATCATGAAAGGAGATTATACACAAGGACTTAATCTGATGGACCCTACAGGAATCTGTAAAAAGCAATGGTGAGAAAACTCAATATTATGGGGCCAGGGACTGACTGTGGAACAGACTCATGTGCACGTCCAAACTGAAGCTGAAAAAAATGAAAACAAGCTCATGGGAACCAAACAAGACCTATAGACTATTATAAAGCAATTTTAAATCACCTCAAGAACAGATCTGATGCACTAAACACTAATGACAAAAGATCACATGAGCTGTGGAATCGTATCAAGGACATCATGGATGAAGAAAAGAAAAATCTATTACAGGGGGGAAAAGGAAGAAAAGACAAAAATTCATGTCAGAAGTAAATATGAAACTTATACTAGAACATTATCGTTGTTGTTGTTGTTGTTGTTGTTATGTGTCATAGAGTCTTCTGTGACTCACTGCAACACCACGTACAGCTCTGAATCCTGCTGCATCCTAAATCAAACCTACTATCTCTGACACATCTACCCCCATTATCCTATAGTCACTGACTCAATCTATCTCATACAAGGTCTTCCTCTCCTTCACTATCCCTCCACCCTCCCAAGCATGATGTCCCGCTCCAAGGACTGGTCCTTTCTAGCAACATGCCCAAAGTATGTCAGATGGAGTTTCAGAAACCTTACCTCCAAGGAGCAGCCTGGCTTCACCCTCTCCAGGACAAATCTGTTTGTTCTCCCAGCAGTCCATTGTATATTCAATACTCTTCTCCAGCAACACAGCTGAAAGGCATCAATTTTCTTTCTTTCATCTCTTATCATTGCCCAGCCTTCTGATGCATAGAGCAAATGATTGAGAAAACCATCACCTTGGATCAGAACATAGAAAAGCTAAAATAAAGGGGAGTAATGTAATAAGAGAGCGGAGCAGAAGATTAAAAGGAAAGCTCAAGAAGACAAACTATTATAACAAATTGTGAAAAAAGTTGAAATTAAAAATAAAACGCAAGAACACATGACATGTCTCAAGCTGAGAGATCTGAGGAACAATTTCAGGCCTTGAGGTGCAATGCTGAAGGATTCTATGGGCAAACTCGTGACTGATGCACAAAGCATCAAAAATGGGAGGAATGCACAAATATTGTTCCAAAAAGAACTGATTGTCATTTCAGGAAGCAGCATATGATCAAACATATGATCATATGTGGTATCATATCATATCACTGCAGTGTATGGTAACAGTTCAGAAACCATTTCAGGAAGTAGCATATGAGGAAGAACCAGTGATAGATAATGAAGTCATAAGTTAAAGCTGCACTGAAGACCTGGGCAAAAATAAGACACCAAGAGTCAATGGAATACCAAATGACGTATGTTTCAACAAAGTGATGCAGCCCTGGACATGCTCACTAGTCTATGCCAATATATGTGGAACACAGCCAGTTAACCAACTCTCTGGAAGAGATCTGTATTTGTTCCCATTTTTTTAAAGTGAGCCAGCAGAATATGTAAATAATCGAAATCATTAATATCACAAGCAAATAAAATCCTTCAAGGTTACGTGAAACAGCTTTAAACAATACATCAACAAGGAACTACCAGAAATTCAAGCTGGATTCATAAGACTCTGTGGCTCAACAGATGACACTGCTGATGCCAGCTGAATCTTGTTCAAAAGCAGAGAACACCAGAAAGATGTTTACGTGTGTTTTATTGATTATGCAACAAGATTTAACGTTGGTTGTAACACATTGTGGCCAACATTAAGAATGGGGATTCAAAATATTTAATTATGCTCATGTGGAACTTGTACCTCAACCAAGAAGTAGCTATTGAAACAACAACAGAAAACTATATGGTTTAACATCAGGAGAGGTGAACATCAAGGTTGTATCATCAGGATTGGAGGAAGATTAACGAATAATCTTTATCATAGAGCTGATACAATCATGCTTCCAGGTAGTGAAGACTCGAAGTAATTACTATGGACGATCAAAAACTACAAAACTAAAGTTATGACTTGGAAAAAAAATTCCAGTAAGAATCCATTTATAGGAATAAAATTGCTAGCAGGCACTCTCTTGAGATTACCAAACACTACATTTTATCTTCATTTTTTTGGAACTTTTTGATATTAAAATGACTAAGAAAAATAACTGTAGAAATTACTATTCCTGTTGTTGTTGGCGATGCCTGCTGTCGAGTCGAGCATGACTCATAGTGATCCTATGAACCAAAGAAGCCTTCCTATAAATATTGTCATTTCTCAAAGTTCATAGAGTTTCCAGAGCATGTTGTTTAGGAAGTGGATGCCACTCATGCTTCTGCAGTAAAACTGGAGGTCTATGCAAAACTAATCGGAATGCACAGTAAGCACTACCTGAGGTCTGAGTGAACTTATATGGGAAGATACCAGCCAATCACTTGCTGATTCCTTACTGTTGCCAATGCCTTAGTGTAGCAGGGGTTTCAAGGAACTAATGGCATACTAGTTGAGATGTTTCAACAAACAGATCTGACTCTGGAAGTGCTTGATCTTCTGCCCAAAAGTAAATTCCTATGTTGTTGTTATGTACTATCAAGTGGCCTGTGACTCTATGCACAACAGCTCTGTAATCTGCCCTATCAGGAGCCAGGCTCATTGACTCGGACACACCTACACCAATTATCCCAGTTACTGGGTCAATCCATCTGATTTGGGGTCTTTCTCTCCTATATTGTCCCTCCACCCTTCCGAGCACGATGTTCTTCTCTAAGGACTGGACCGTCCTGGCCACGTTCTCAAAGTATGTGAGATGAAGCTTCAAAATCCTTGACTCCAAGGAGAAACTTGGTTTTGCCCTCTCCAACACAGACTTGTTTGTTCTTGTGGTGGTCCATGGTATGTTCAATACTCTTCTCCAGCAGGACAACTCAAAGTCATTGAAACTGGTTGTAGTAGAACATTGAAAAAGAACTACTAGAGCTGGAAATTCCAGCTGGGTCAGAGGATATGAAACAAGAAGCCTCACTGCTGATTTAAGACAGATCCTGATGAGAGGAGAAAATAATAGAAAGATATTTACAAGAAGTTCCTTAACTTAGATGTGTAGATCATAACAAAGTATGGGCAATGAGGTAAAGAATGGGATTTCGAGAACACACACAGATGATACATTTGTGCTTGTGAAACTCAAGGGCCTCTAGCATTTACTGACAAAGATCAACGGCTATAGATTTCAATACAGATCATGACATAAAGACTTCCACAAGTGGACCAATAAGCAATAACATAATAAACAGAGGAAAGTGTGGAGTTGTCAAGATTTAAATTTTAGTTGGATCAGAACTGGAAGAGGACTTATTAACAAGCTGCACACGCAGTTCACACAATTTATGAACACAACCACTGAAGAAAGTCAGACGCGAAAGTCTACAGTATGGATTACAACTCCACATGAAGAAAATACCTTATCATATACATATATATAAAAATCATAATATTCATGAGAAAAGCACATGTAAGAATAATCAACCATATGAGACTAAAATAGTGGTATTTCCTAACAACAAAGCTCAGAAGGCAAGAAGGGGCAAGAAGGATGGATAAGAAAAGAGGAAGTGGGAAGACTGCTGTTATTTGGCGGGAATTACAACTAAAGGTAGGAAGAAAAAGTGTATGTAAGGTGTTCACAAGGGAACCAATTTGCTCTGTGAGCTTTCACATAAACTACAATAAGAAAGGAAAAGAAAACAAAAGCTCTCAGAATTGGACCAATCAGCAATGTCAGGAAAAGAAAACACAAGAAGCTATTATTTTTATATGCATCCACAATCAATGTCTATGGAGGTAGTAATCCAGAAACCCGATAAAACATTTCACTGGGTCAATCTGATGCAAAAGACTCCTTTGAGTTATTTAAAAGCAAAGATGTCACTTTGAGAACGAAAGGAAGTCTCTCACCCAAGCCAGGGTATTTTCAAATGCTTTCTATGCCTGCAAAAGCTGTGCAATGCATAAGAAAAATCAAGAAGAATTGATAAATTTGAATTATGGTGTTGGTGAAATTTTTTTAATATTCCATTGTCTTTCAGAAGAATAAACACACTCATTTTGGAAGAAGAGTACCCTGGTGCTCTAGTAGTAAGGAGTTGTGGGGTCCATGTAAATAAAATATGAGGTTCTAAGAGACCACTCACTGCTTTGCAGGAGAAATAGGATAATCTCCTCCCATGAAATTTACAGCCTTTGAAAACCTGCTGGAGGGTGAGCTATGAGTTAGGTCTGTTTAAGAGCAATGGACAGCACAAACATCTGGGGAGAAGTATATACAGAACACTCCATGGAAGTGATGATGGAACGCATGTCACATAAATTTATACATGTTGTTGTTATGTGCCGTCAAGTCGCTTGCGACTCATAGCAACCCTATGTACAACAGCCCTAAACTCCGCTCTGTTCTGTGCCAATCGCACTGTCTCTGACACTCCCACATCAATTATCCCAGTCATTGAATCAATCCACCTCATAGAGGGCCTTCCTCTCCTGCGCTGTCCCTCCACCCTCCCAAGCATGATGTCCCTCTCTAAGGACCGGTTTCTCCTCACAACATGTCCAAAGTATGTTAGACGGAGCCTCAGAATCTTTGCCTCCAAGGAGCCACCCAGTTTAACCCTTTCCAGGACAAATCTGTTTGTTTTCCTAGCAGTCCATGGTATTCTCAATACTCTTCTCCAGCACCACAGCTCAAAGGCATCAATTCTCCTTCTCTAAATCTGAACATTCACATTAAGACAGACTAGGAAGGAGAAATGGCCATCCACTTCTGAAATAGCAGGCCTCTGAAAACCCTATGTACAAATTTATACATATTAGAAGATATTAATCCCTGGAGGACATCATGCTCAACAAAGTATAGGGTGAATGAAAACTATTAAACCCTCCATTGGATGTACTGTCACAGCGCCAATGGGCTCAAAACATAGCAACAACAGTGACCGCGGGGTAAGACGAGTCAGCGTTTCCCTCCATTGTACACAGGCTCAAGATGAGATTAAACTCAGTAAAAGCTAACAACAAAAACAGTGTTCTGAAGTTTCAGAGCATGAGTAACACATGCACACATAGTATTTACATAGCATTCCCCCTTTATTTGTAAAGAAATGCTTTCTAAAACTCTAAAAATCAGTCATTATTTTAAGAATTTATGAAGCTTTTGTTATGTGCTTAAATGTATGAAATGCATGGGACAGAGGAAACAACATTTGGGGTTTGTTCTCCGTATTATCAAATATGATGAATGTAATCAAATATGTTAAAGTAAATCAAGTGTATTAAGTAATGCGATAGCGGCATGCACAATGTGGAAAAGGACCCAGAGGAGGCTCTGGTTAACACTGGGGTGAGTGCAGGAGAGGCAGAGCACAAAGGAGAGTTCTGGAAGGACACATTTCAGATATTGCTTCCGGAACTTGAAATTAGTCCTCCTTGATTACATCTTAATACTTCATGTCCTTTCTATAAAAATAAAATGCTTACATGAAAAAGAACAGAAATAAAAGGACAAAGAACATGAGAGACAAGAGAAAGGAGAGAATGAAAAAGAAAGGCAGGGTGAAAAACAAAAACCATCACCCATATTACATGAGATGGCCCAGTGGTAAGGAGAGTTGCAGTGTCAGTCCATAGGGACATGATTTGAATTCTCCAGCTGCACAGCAGGAGACAGACAGGTAATCTCTCTGGTGTGATGTACAGTCTGTGAACACCGCTGGAGGGTTAGCTATATGATGATTCCAATTCAACAGCACATACCACCAAAAATAAATTGTTTCAAACTACAAGTTGCCAGTGAGTAAGCACTAACTGTTTTCATATAAGCAGAGTAGAATAATGAGCTTCTCGAGGCTGAAACCTCTCAGGATTAGATCACCAGACCTTTTTTCCAAGGCGCCAAAGTTTTGGTTATCTTAACTCTTTGTGCTGTGCAAAGACTTCCAGGTCATTTCTGCCAGATAGGTAGATACACAGTAAGTAAATGAGATCACCTTCCACTTAGGGTCAGAGAGATTTTTTAGAGTAATGCATATTTTATATGAAAAATAAGTGAAGAGACCATTCATTCTTGAGGGAAACTCATGCAGCATATTTATTTGAGAGAGAGAAATTTAAAGGAGCTTTTGTTTATTTACCTGTTTCTTAGAATCTTTTCTGTTTCAAAAGGTTTTTCACAAAAAAAGGGGGGGAGGAAGAAACTTTTCAGAAGTTGATTTACAGCCTTTAATTGCAACATTATAAGTGTCTAAACCTTAATAAAACAATAATGTGCTAAACCTGTGACCTTCCAATAATTTGTTCCTCATTTGTGGGAGAAAAATTACATGCTAGTCAGCACTTTTAATTAGACAAACTAATTTAATATAACGGCATGAAAAGAAAGGGAAAAAATACAGGGAAAAGAAAAACTGAGCTTTACATCAAAGGTTTATGTTGTCAGCCAAATTCAGAATGAACCCATGCATTAGAAGACAGGATAAGAGGTAGGTGTTCTGTGAAGGAAGACAAAGACAGAAGAACAAGAGCAGAAGCAAACAGGTCCAAAACCACTGCCCACCTTTATTAGGAGTGAGGAACACAGAGACAGAGCTCTCTCCTCTGGATAAACAAACACAACAAGCCTTGGATACTAATATACTTTATCTCTCCTCTGGATAAACAAACACAACAAGCCTTGGATACTAATATACTTTATCAGATTGGAGGTCCTGCTATAAAATACCCTATCTTTCATTTGCAAAAGTCTCTATTATGATACATCTTATTATCTCTCTTTCAGCCTCAGTCCAAACAATGGAAATATAACTATGACAAGGCTAATAAGTGATGATAACAACTAGCATCTGCAGTTTGCCAGGAACTGTGTTCAGTGTTCTACCACAGTGGACCCGATGAACTATTAATTAATTAAATTATTCTAGTTTTGCTTTCAGTAAAATAAAATAATGCACTGAAAGTCTATTACATTTCACACTAGTTTCCATAATTGACATATAGCATTGAGGAAAAATTAAAGAACAGAACTTCAGTTCTGCTGAATTGCAGGGATCTGGTAGAGTCCATTGCATCGTGGTGGTGTTTTTGTTACAGGCTGTGAAATCAGAACCGACTCACAGTTGAGGCTCCAGTGGGTTTTCAGGGTCCTTAGATCTCAATGCAGGAGAATTCCCATCGTTTTCCCACAAAACAGCTGGTTGATTTGTGTCATGTGACTCTGGGGTGTCAGTGAAACTACGTCACCAGAGTATCACTACATCACCAGAGCTCCCTAAATTGTATTGGAGAGATTTTAAAAGATCATCATAAGGCAAGTAATGTCAAGATCAAGTAATCTGACTCATTTTTTTATACCTGTGCTGTTAAACTTCGGGTTTTATATGACATTCTGCTTTTCAGATTTTTAATACAAGAAAAAGTAACATTATATTAGTAATTTCATGTAATAAAGTATATTTTTAATATTAAAAGTTCTATACTCACATCTCACTGAAATATGAAAGGCATCTCATTTACTATGAATATTACTTTTAAATCTATTGAGAATTTATTCTAAAAATGTTTAAAGAACTAAACTGGTATTATGTTGTTAAGTGACATATTTACTATTTATCTTAGCTCAATAAATGTGTTTATTGTTGATGTCGTCATGTATGACTCATTGAGACTCTATCAACAACAAATCTGAACCCTGTCCTATCCTGTGCCATCATCACAATCTCTGACACACTCAAGCCTACTGCTGCACTCACTGTGTCAACCTACCTGTGAGGATCTTCTTCTCCTTTGCTGTCCCTCCTCCTTTCCAAGCACGATGTCCTTCTCCTAGAAACATGCCCAGAGTATATGCTATGAAACTTCATCGTCTTTGCTTCCAAGGAGCGCTCTGGCTGCACCTTCTCCAATACCTATCTGGATTTGGTTATGGTTGTTTGTTTGTTTGTTTTCTTTTTCAGGGGCAGAGGGAGCTGCAGTCCATGAGATCTGCAGCATTCTTCTTCAAGCAATAGTCAATCAATAGCTATACAAGCAACTTGCATATCTCCCTAGACTTAAATTGCAAAACTTCAGATTTGCTGATGTTCAACATTGTTGTTGTTGTTGATTGCATTCGAATCGAGCATGACTCATAGCGACACTATGAACAAAAAGCCCAAAGCCCCTCTACAACTATTGACATTTATCAAAGTTCATAGAGTCTCCGGAGGCATGTTGTTGAGGAAGTGGGTGCCACTTCCCTTACAGAATTATTCTAAAGACTTATTCGAAAGAATTATTTTAGAGAAATACTCCATACCAGAAAGTACATGGTCATTGGAGATAAGAACACAATTCAATTGACTATTTTGACCCTCAGTATGTTAAAAAAAAAAGTGATCACACTTCTGACATTTGTTCAAAAGGCATGAGGTAATAAATGCAATGCAAACCATAGGATACTGTTTTAATCATTTTCTCTTTTGAGAATTACAGAACTGTTTCAAATTCATAATGAATTTCATTATTTTTAACAATTACTAAATTTTGCTATATAAAATTCAAGAAAAAGAAAAGCTGGTGGTCAACATCTAATTATAATTGCCTAACATCCGAATTGTTGTTACGTGCCATCAAGTCAGCAATGACTCATAAGAACTCTATGAACAGTGGGCCTAAGCCCTGCCCTACCCTGCACCGCCCTCATCCTCTCTGACATACTGAAACCCACTGTTAAAGACACTGCATCGATCCATCCCATTGAGGGTCTTCTCCTCCTTCACTGACCCGCCACCTTTCCAAGCATCATGTCCTTTTTAAGGACTGTCGTCTCATAACAGCATGGCCAACATATGTCAGACCAAGTTTCATTATGCTTGTTTCCAAATAGCACCCTGGCTGCATTATTTTTTCTGAGTTTAAACCTTTTGCAACTGCCAGGCTGGTCCTTTATTCTCCCAAAGTTTTCCTTGGATATTTCAAGTTTGTGTAACTTTTAAGCAGTAGTTTCAAGTGCTATTATAATTGTCCCGTAAACTAGGTCTTTAAAAAGGAGGAGGAATGTAGTGGCACAAGGGTCCAGTGCCCAGCTGATAACCAGAAGGGTGGTAGCTGGCTCAATAGCGCCATCGACAAAAGCTCTGGTGATCTCTCTCTGGAAAGCTTATTGTCTACAAAACTCTGTAAGACACTTTTCTGTCTCTTGCATTGCCAAGAATTGGAACTAACCTGAAAGCACTCAACAAGTCAATGCTTCTTCTTTTTTTAAATTTCAATGAAAGTTTACAGAGACTTTGGGTTTCCATTCATTCATTGTTGCACTTTTCTCTTTCCCATACCTTCCCTCCCCAAATTCACTTTTCTCTTTGAAAAGTAAAAGAAAAATATTATTTCATTGTTATTCAATCCCTCCCCCTAAGTCCACTCCACTATGCTACCTTCGTTCTGGACTCCTGTCATAACAATAATACCTAATCATATATCCCTTTTAAACAGTTCTCTCTTAAAGTTAGTATGTCTGAGGGTCGTAGTCATCCTCACAATGTGTGACTACACATGTATGTCCACCTTGAGTGACCTCCTTTGCATTCTTTATATTTTTTACTTCCAAAGAATGCTTTTCAACTTACAATTCTACCTGTATTTACTGACTACACCCTTTTATCTGAAGTGAAAGCTAAGTGTCCTTTTACAGCATACGACATATGTGAATAATATGGGAAAGAAAACTATGATAAAAATCAAAGTATAAACTTACTATTAAAAAATGTTAAATTCTAGGATCAGAAACTGACAATACAATGTGTGTTGTGTGTGTGTGTTATGTGCCGTCGAGTCGCCTGCGACTCATAGCGACCCTATGTACAACAGCCCTAAACTCCTCTCTGTCCTGTGCCAGTTGCACTGTCTCTGACACTCACAGAACAGAAACAGTATTGATATTTCAGTGATAGAATTCTTGCTTTCCAGGCCTGAGTGTGCATAGCTAGCTACTATGTATCTATCAAATAGTACCTTGAGATACCCATACTTAATAACTAGCTAGCTACTATGTATCAAATAGTACCTTGAGATACACATACTTAATAACTAGTCTGAAAAACTAATGGGACTGCCTGAGCCCCAACCTTTACAACTCTGAGAACAGTAGTGCCCTGCTATCTCTACTGTTTATTTTGAAAGAGCAGGAGCTCTTGGGTAAAGTGGGGGAGAAAAATAATAAGTAAAACTGAAAAATAAAAAACTATTCAGGAGGAGGTGTCTGATAAGTATGTTCCTTAGTTACCCTTCAAACCTGGAACAATCTTACTCCTGTGGCTCAACTTTCAGCTACTCAACAAGTCTTTAAGATGAATAGTAACATCAAGTAGGCATTCATTCCTTAGAACAATCAGCCACACAAGATAAAAAGGGAAACATTTGTCCATGGTTAAAGCTTAGAAGGCAGGAAGAGCTAGAAAGATTAACAGAAGAATTACAGGGAAGCAAGAAGAGTGCAGTTGCAATGCAGGTATTAGCGTCATAAAACAAAATGTGTATGAACTGTTAAAAAGCGAGGGAAAGAAAGAAATACATCGATTATTTTGTTTTGCAATTATTATTGTTGTTGTGTACCATCAAGGCAAAAGTGACCCACAGCTGATTCTCCAGCAGGTTTTCAGAGGCAGTTAATCACATGGGAGAAGCCTGTTAATCCTTTTCCCTCAGAACGCTGGATTCAAACCATGTGCCTTCAGGATTACAGCACAGTTTTTTACCAAAGGCCACCAGTGCTACCCACCTCAAACTATACAACACTACTTAATAAGGAAAGACTAAATACTGAAAAAAAAAAAACAAACCCCAATCTTCGTGCATTCTTCAATTCTCTTCTAAGGTTGAAAATGGTTTCTTATTCTAGTGTAGTGCAGGATTGTTTTAATTAATTAATTAATCCTATGTGCTAAGAATAAAAGCATAGTATTAATCAAAAGTCTCAGGTCAATATAATCATAAATGCTAATCCAGTTATATAAGTTAATAATGTCTGATATTAACAGCTCCATCCATGGCTCAGTTCCCCAATTTCTCCATGGTCTTTTGGGTTAGGTGAAAAGATTTACTCGCAGATCCTAAAGAGAATTCAGACCCATCAGAGGAATGACTCGTGTGACTGCAGGTATGTAGTCCGCAGAAACTTGTGAGCAAAGAACCAGGATGAATGCGGCCAGATACTTAAACATAGCCAGACTGCTACTCCTGTGCTGGTATTTTCACACACATGCACAGAGACTGGAGTGCTCTTATATTGATCCTCTAGCTGTTGCTGATTTACAAGACCATGTATATGCAATTAAGGTAGTTGGAAACCAGAGGGGGCAAAAGGAATGACCAAAAGAGAAAAAAAAAAAAAGAAAAAAAAGCCAACTTTAGGCTAATACAACAAGAATAAAGTAATAATACTAAATTTTAAAATCTGGAAGATCTTTTTAAAAATGTACAAACATTTGAAGACTGAACTTTCATTATGTATCAACCAATCACATTTTCCTTATCATTGACAAAGTATTCCACCAATATGAGAAATATATGCATTAATAATCTAAGTACTAGGTGATGAAGGCACAAAATCTGATGCTGTTAATAAAAGTTCCCTTTCTGCTACTTTTCCTACTACCTATCCCCCATGCTTATGTTACATCTGTCACCAGCCAAAAGTGGACACCAAAGAACAGACACCAGAGTCTAAATCTTGGATGGGGGTTAGAAGACATTCATGGAACTCTGGCCCAAAGTGAGACATGCAAGTGGCTAAGAGAGGTCTGTGACCTGAAGAAACCTTATGGTGGCAACTAAAAAGATACAGAGTAGTGTGTGTAGCCAGAAGGTCATGTCAAGAACATGGATATGCAAGGATGTGCATGCCGTAGGACAAAGGTGAGAACAGGTGAACATCATCTCAAAGGATGCTAGTGTATATTGTATTTTGCAGAGCCCAACACTGCTTTAACCCTTCTCAAATTTTCATTTGCCACTCTTAGTTCATATATCTTAGGAAAAGAAATCCTTAAACTGGCTTAAATAAATTTTAAGTAATCAGCTTAAATTTTCTACATTACTCTTAGCTAGGACTTAAGATCAATATGAATTTCAAATATACTGAAACAAATTTAACTTTATTTCTGGCATACTTGGGTTTGACTTTTGGGTTATTGCTTGGTGGTTGTTTTTATAAGTGGATTTGTTGGGTTGAGGTTTTTAAACTGCTATTTATTTAAAGAGAATTTTTTTTTTATCCCACACCTAGCATCTTGTTCTTTTTTTTTAAAATGAGTCATTATTTCACACCTTCAATAAATAATATAAAATGTACACAGTAGAAAAGAAAATCATGAGTCCCTGACCTACATGTCATTTAGTGTCACTTGGCAGTATACAGAAAAAGATATTTGCTGGGGCAGTGAAGTCTGGGGAGAGAAATGTTTTGCCAAATATGGTCCATCAGAGCTCTGAGAATTTAGGATTAGGTTTCCGCATTTGTTGCTGTCACTCAAGTACTAAGTCTATATTTACTCAGGGGCAGTGAGTTGAGATTTAAATAGAAGAAATCCAAGGCATCCAACTCGCTGTCCTTCCCTAAGGTGGCTGATAGGGGAGCTTCTCTAATTGAGTTATAACACTCCAAAACCAGTTAAATACAATGTTATGCTGTTAAATACAAATTGTGCTGGGGTATAATGGGACAGTTAACACATAATATTGACATGTTCTTTACTATTTTAAAATTAACTAGTTAGTTAAAAGTCATTGTTTTTTGAGTTCTGAACATATAAAACACAGTATTGGAAAGCAAAACTCAAATTAAACATGATTGTAAAATGCCTGTTTAGAAGAATGACATCAACAGAGTAGACAACTAATACATTTTCTTTGGAAATACTTCAGGTTTTAAAACTGACATCTAAAATAATAATAATAAATAATAAATATGTAAATTCATTAAACTTGAACAAACTAAGTCATAGTTTTAAAGATAAGAATAATTATATATGCAGACATTTCAACAGCCTTGATAAAAATATTCATTTTATACTACTGGATAAAATTATATGGGTTGGTCAGAAGGAAAATAAAGGACAAAGTACATGAATTTACATTGTGCTGAATGGTCAATAAACTTTGTGCCTCAAATTCAGAAAATGTTTCCAAGTGTCATGACTTACTACACATCAATGTGTTAATATAGTGTCAACAGTCATGCCTTTACAATTGTAATTACTTCTCAAGTCTGGCAATTACAAACTGAATGGGATCATTTCCAAGTCATCACCAAAATGCCTCACACTCTCACTCTGTTTTCCTGTAGATCTATAGTTCAATGTGTTCACTTTGCCACATTTTTTGCTGATTTATAGTTTGATGAATTCAGTTTACTATACATTTTGCTAACTCCTTAAAATTTTAATATTGGAAGCATCTTTACTCTGTTAATTTTACACTTTGCACTTTCACTTAAGATTATCCAGTATAATTAAAATTAAAAAATATATTTACTTAATCATTGTAATAAATTGTTTCAGTACCTCCTAGTGATATATTCGTTAAAAACTCATTTTAAAAATCAATGATTATTTTTACTACTCTTTTAAATTTTATATAATGAACCAATATAGTCAATTTGTTAACAGTAAAACTATTCCATTCAACTGAAAGCAACTGTCATACACACAGAACTCCAACAAAGCTTAAATTGGCAGCTGCCTCACAGTTGTCTTCAACTCTGCTCAAGTGATTTCTAAAAGATCTGCTTACCATTTAAGCTGCATGACCACATGAGATCACACATTCAGAAGCCATGGTGGCAGCCTAGACAAATGCACCATACTGTCTCTCCACCACAATGGCCTGAGAAACAAGTGAACCAGACTAAGGCAACAATTCTGCCACTATGAACATCAAAGGAGAAGGAGAAAGCATTTCATATAACACCTACTGGAAGAAATAATTTCAAGCATAGCACTTGACGGATAACATAGAGAGTCCATGCTAGCCATGTGGGCTCACTGTAGTTATCTTGAGACAAGATAGGTAGTGAACCTCTGGGAAAAGCACAGAAAAAACAACTTCAGAACATCCCATAAGACACAGAGAAACTGTCCAGAAACACCCAGAGAAAAGCAAGATGAAGAGATCATGATCAGAAACTAAGGAAGGAAAACATAGTAAGGAGGGTAAAAGTTACAAGGGATCCTCCAACTATCCAACAGGCAGAGGGCCAAAATCTATGCAGGAATAATCATGAACAGTGGTGCTAGCTTTCTGGGATCAGTGTCATACACGAGGTGGGGGATTAAGTTTACTTGTTCACCTGGCCCTGATGCAACAAGCAGCAGCAGCAAATGGATGACCACGTGACAGCAATCTTATAACTGTGCAGAATCTTGAGGATATTGCAGGAAAACCTGTTACCCACAGAAGGGAATCCGAGGACTAACCTCTGCTGTCAGAAGAAACCAGATTGGCAAGAAGATAATGAGAAGGCATTTGTAAGACCTGGCAAGAAAATAATTACCAGGAATTGTATATCCAGCATAACAGTCTCTCTCAAATATGGTTGAAAATCCAGAGTAATCACAGATAAACAAAAAATTAAGAATATTTCTAAAAAAATAGAACACTCTTAAATAAATATAAGAACAGAAAACAATCTGAAATAGACTCAGACACCAACCAAGATAATTTCTCAAAAGAATCTACAAGAAGAAAAATCAGGAATCTAAGATATCTACTTGTAAATAACAAATGCAAAACAAAACAAGGGCATAAATGGCATAATCCTCATCTGACAAGGAAGTCCAGTCTAATCAACATATAACAGATTGCCTTAAGCTTAGAGAAGCAGAGGACACTTCAGGATCATTTTAAAGAAAATTAAATCTACTCATCGAAATCATTTGGAGAAGCACTAACTAAAGAAGATCAAAGCCTCCTGCTTTCATGGTAATACTTCCACATCAAGACAGCAAAAATCCTTCCCACTGGACCAACAGGCAACATAATGATAAGTGGGAAAAGGACTGACATTGTCAATGATTTCATCTTGTTGGATCCATAATCAACACCCATAGTTGCAGCAGTAAAGAATTCAATAGATGTGTTGCAGTGGACAAAAGGATAAGGACCTCTTTAAAAAGTGCTAAAAGAAATATGTCACTGTAATTACTAAGGTGCATCTGACCCAAGCCACAGTATTTCCAGTTGGTTTATATTCATAGTAAGACCGAAGAAAATCTCTGCTTTTGAATTATAATGCTGTCAAAGAGTAGTGAACTTGCCCTGGACTGCAAAAGAAGAAACACATCTGTCTTGGAGGAAATGCAACAGAAGTGATCCTTAAAGGAAAACATGATGAAGCTGCCTCTCACACACTTAGGTTAGGTTGTCAAGAGAAGCTAATCTTTGGGAAAAGTTGTCATGCTCAAAATAAAGAGGGTCAGTAAAAATAAAGAAGACCCTCAGAGAGATAGGCTGACATAGTACCTCCAACAGTGGACTCGAACATGGTGGAGATAATAAGGACATTTCAGGACTGGGCATGGTGCCAAGCTGTTGTTCACAGGGGTGCTATGAGATATAGTTCATTCAGTGGCACCTACCAAAAAACAATGTAAGTTGTTTTTCTCTTGTTTTGTTACAATCCTTTTAATCAACACCTCTCAGCATGTAAATTCTCCTTCCTATAAAGAGTTGTCAAACAGCAGAGTATCATTTTAAGTGCTCATTCCTTACCCTCTAGCAACTCACGTGAGAAGAAAGGCTATAAAAAATATCACCCAAACCAAAACATCCGCTCCCATCTCTGACTATTCCTCATTCACCTCTCAAATACAGCATGTGACTAGGTTCTCCCCATTCCTCCTTTCTTCTACTTCTTCTTTCCATCCTTCCCTTCTATGTATCCATTCCTTCTCGTGGAGATGACTTGCACTACAAAAGTTGTTAAACTTGTGACTACACCATCTTCATCTTTCCAAATCCATTGCTTACTTGTATGAGTCTATAAAGGACCCAAGAATTAAGTCATTTAATAGGCTGGTTCAATAATAAGATATGTAGAAGGCAGCTGTTGTGAATCATTTCTCTTTATTAACAATGTGTGTCACAATGCATAGTACACATTTTTCTTGATGATGAACAATTGTTAATAAAATTTGATTTTCAGAAATAGAACCCTCTGTAGAACATGTGTTCTACAATTGTGTGTAAGTATATACTATGTATATATTCAAATAATAATGTTTAATAAATTTAACATTGTTATTCAACTGAAATACATTCTGTATATCCCTGATAGATTAACCTTCTAAAACCTATTTCCCCCATGAAAAAGATTCAAGATCCCTATCAAGTAGCACAAATGGTTTGTGCTAAATTATTATCCTAAAGGTTGGAATTTAAAATACATTCAGAACAATGTAGGAGAGTCTGGTGATCTACCTCCACAAAATTTGAGCAAAGAAAACTCTATGGTGCAATGCTATACTATAGCACATGAGGTTACTAGAAATCAGAATCAATTCAGTGGCAACAAGCCTTTTACTTGTTAAAAAATATATCACTCCTTGCTTCCATCAAGAAAAACTATCTTTTTAATTGGCTCTCAAGGTTCTACACAGCAAACTCCATTCCTTGGATTTTCCTTTTGCCTTCTCACTATTTTCCTCTATACAATGCAGCTCAAAAAGCAGAGAGAATGCTGGTATTGCTATCAGATTGGCTGTTGGGCTAAATCTGAATTCAGATTTGCATGCACATCTCGGCACTATTAAATATTTCTTTAGTGATACCGACTAGACTCCATATCTTAAATTCTCCCATAAGTAGTTAGTCTCCCATAAATTTCTTCTACAAAGTTGCTATTTAACTTATTTGACATCAATGACCAATGTGTGCAAATTATTTGGTAAAAAAAGTCGATTTATTTTTCAATTAATGCTAGTAAAGGTTTAAATATTTCTCTCCTGCAGATTATTCATTGTAACTGTAGTTGGATGAGATGGAGATTATTAACAGCTTTAGTTTGCTTGGGCTCCACAATCAACACTCTTGGTAGCAGCAACCAGGAAATCAAAAGATGAATTTCACTGGGAATGTCTGCTGTCAAAGCCCTCACCAAAGTACTGACAAGCAATGATGTTAGTCTGGAGCCTAAGATATGTCCGATTCAGGCCATGGTCTTTGCAATCACTTGTTATGCATCAGAGAGTTGGATAATGACTAGGGAGGATAGAAGGATAATTGATGCCTTTGAACTGTGGAGCTGGAGAAGAGTATTGAGTGTACCATGGACTGCTAAGAAAACAAACAGATTTATCCTGAAGGGGGTTAAATCAGGCTGCTCCTTGGAGTCAAGGATTCTGAAGCTTCCTCTGACATACTTTGAGCATGTCGCAAGGAGGGACCAGTCCTTGGAGAGGGACATCATGCTCGGGAGGGTGGAGAGACAGCACAAGAGAGGACTCTTGATGAGATGGCCTGATTTGGTAACTGAGGTAATGGGGATCCATGTGGCTAAGATACTAAGATACAGCTGGGTTTCGGGCTGCTGTACATAGGGTTGCTAAGAATTTTGCAGGTGGCTCGACAGCACATAACAACAACATTTTTGGATAGAGGTTATTCTGGAGATATACCAAAATAAAAACCAGACTCACTGTCATCAAGAAGACTGTGTGTCATAGCAACTGTACAGGACAGTGTAAGACTCCAGTTATGTGCTCAGCATACAGACTGAGTAAGCATGGAGAAAGGACACAACTCCAACACACATTTTCCCTGATTTTAAACCATGTGGTGTTTCCTTGTTCTGTTCATTCAACAGGTTCTTGGTCTACATATAGGTTTCATATTCACATAAAGTTTTCTAGGATTTCCACTGTTCTCAATATTAGCCACAGTTTATTATGATACACACAAAAACCTTGACACAGTCAATGAAACAGAAATAAACATGCTTCTGGCATTTTCTGCTTTCAATCAGAATCCATCTGATATCAGCAATGATATTCATGGCACTTGAACTTGAACTTCTGGCACTTCCCTGTCAATGTATTGTTTTAGGATGATCTTCAACAATATTTTGCTTACAAGTTATATCAATGATTTTTAGATCATTTTTACCTTGTATTGGATCACCTTTGTTGAGAATGGAAATACTATGGATCTCTTCTAGTCAGTTTGCCAAGCAGCTATTCTCCGAATATCCTGCCATAGATTGGTGAGCATGTCCAGCGCTGCATCTGTTAGCTGAAACATGTCAGCTGGTATTCTCTAGGGTAGGACCTGTTATCGTCTTGTACAATCAAGTCGGAACCAACCTATAGCTGGCCGTCCAGTAGGTTTTCAGACACAGCTGATGACATGGGGGAAGAGTGTCCATCTTTCTCCCATGGAGCACCCGGTGATTTCAAGCCACCTATGTAGACACTGCTAATTTTCAAAAGCTCCCCAGATGACGTGAATGTCTATTTAGTATGTAAAGCCAGAGCACTTCTCCTAACTCCAGAGAAATTGGAATGGTGGCGAAAAGTGTTGCTTCTACTCACTCTTGTTATCTTGGTTTAAAATATTTCTAGTTTTTCAAGTCTATGTAATAAACTTACTATATTTATTGTGCATGAGTGAAGTAAATTCTAGAGTTCAATCTCAGAGTATTAAGACCTCAAATTACTCAAGAACGCAAACACAAATATATAATTTTAATAAAAAATAAGTTTATGTGTTTGAAACAATCCTTTTTAGGCTGTGTAATCGAACACCTGTAATCCACCTCAGCATTCTTATTTTATGAATCAATCTATCCTGACAGTTTATCTAATCCATTTTTTATTAAATATTTCTATCTATCACTTTTTTCTATCCAACAGCCTTTCATTCTGATTGGTGGAGCCTTAAGAAAATCCTTATATATGTTAAGAAGCAATGGGAGTGGGGGAATCACCTCTTTGAGCTCAAAATGCTGCAGGAGTGAGACGCATCAGGGCTAACTGACAGGTGAGTGGCCTGCTACACTTAAAAAGTCCCTCATATCTGTCACAGGAGGAGGAGATGTGAGAGAGTGAATCGGACAGAGCAGGCGCAGAAGAGCAAAGAATGCTCCAACTGCTGCTAGCAGAGCTCTAAAAATAAAGCCACAAAAGCACTAGGAAGGCAGAACGGATTCTTAACACTTGTCCGCTTCTATTTTAGTCTGTTACTGAGCAAGCAGGTGACCTCAGCACCAAGGGATGGGTCTTTTAACTTTCCATATCCCTCACTTTCAAGACTAATCCTCAGTAATGTAGCTCATGACTGAATGCATTCCAGCAGTTTCAAATGCATATTCGTAAAGAATATCTTTTAAGTATCTCTTTTAATCTTTCAAGATTGCTCTCTCATAGGACTGCATTCTAAAATAAGCATCTTTGATATTCATTTGTCTATTTTACTTTGAAGATTTCTTTCACATGTATTATCCTAAAAAATAATATTCCATCAACAATGTATTTCTCTTTTGGGAACTCATGTCTAAGAAATAAGGAGTTAGAATAGTAGCCTTTTAGATGCACATCAAATACAACAATGTCTGTTGTATGTATGTTTGGAATAATTCTTGAGAATCATTCCAATTTCAGTTCATTTCTTTCTGGAGAGATAGTAAGTACATATCCTCTGCTTAAGAACCAATAGGTTAAAAAAAAAAGAGAGAAACCATAGACTTCACATCTTATTTTACTATGTCCCCAAATAAGGACATCTCTATTTTAAATGTTTTGAACATCCACTTCCAAAATAGTTTGCCTCTGCAAACCGTAGGAACTTGGAGAAATGATGAAAGTTATACAAGTGTTCAGGACTTCTGTTCATAGGGTTGCCATGAGTCGCCTGTGACTCAATGGCACTTAACTACAACAACGACCTATGCATCAAACTCTGCATCAAAAGGCAATATAATGCAACAATGAATGAATTGAAACCCAAAATTTTCATTAAAGTTAATAAAATTTAATTAAAAAAGGCAACATAATGTAGTGATTAAAAGCTAGTTTAGAATCAAACAGAACTTGCTTATATCGCTGCCCTGACATTACTATCTATCTTTTTTAACGGGTGGTTTTTTTTTTTTTTCATTTCTAAAAATCTAACTCACTTGTATCAATTTGGAACTGGCTCAGAGGTAACCCACATGATGTTTCCAAAGTTATAAATTATGACGGAAGGACACTGCCCATCTTTCTCCTAAGCAGCCGCTTGGTAGATTCAGATTGCTGGAGACAAGGAGCCTTTATCTTAGCTATTTTCTCTGCTTTTGTTCTTAAAGATGACAGAAATTAATTGTTCAAAATATATACCAAATTGCTTTTCATCTTACCCTTTGGAAGTTTATTCTTTTTTGTTTTGTTTTGTTAGTGTTGTTAGGTGCCATCAAGTCAAGTATGAACCCTGCCCTATCCCGTGCCATTCACCGCATCTCTGATACAAAAGAGTCCATTGCTGAAGTCACCACATCAATCTATTTGGGGGTGTTCCTTTCCTTCACTGACCCTCTATCTTTGCAAGGATGATGTCCCTATTTTAAAGGAATAGCCTCACCTAGCTACATGTCCAAAGTATGCAAAAGCTACAGCTCCTTTCCTCTAAGGAGTACTCTGACTGCACTTTTTCCAAGACGTTGGCAGTCCGTGGGATATTGAGTACTCTTCTTCAAACCACAACTCATACTTAATGAACTAGAAATCACTAACCCTTAGTGTAAAGTGTAAAATTTACACCAAAATCTATACTTTAAAGAACATAGAATTCAAGCAGTCTATTTTCAGTTAACATTATACATCTCTCTGGAAACTATAAAAAATATTTTGTCAGATTTATAATTAACTGAAACACATTTCCAAAGCTATTTCAAAGGTATAAAATGAGAGAAAAAGTTCTAAATTGTTTATTAAACACTGAAACAATAAGAACTTAATTCTTACTCCCAATCAAAATTAATCTTTTATCTTTAAAATCAGAGAAATACATTTTTAATTTACCCTCAAATCACTGTATTCTTTGTACCTCTTCTACAAGTTAAATAGATTTTCTGTTACTTCATAATTAGTTTTTCTAATTGGAGAGATGCTCCTAACTGGGCATTACTCTGCTCTCTTTATTATTGACACCTGCATCATGGAAGTATTTTTATATTGTGCAAGAGGAACTTTGTATTAACTTACTAATTTCCCCTCCTTTTACTTAACATATATCCAGAGGGAAAATGGGTCATCAGCAATTTTATTTCTACTCATGCCCTGATTTCTCAGACCACAAAGCGATAGGTCAGCATTTCCAGATTTGGACCAAGAGGTGCCTCTTCAGAGATCTTCCCATCTCTATCTGGACATGCTTGCACTTGCGATCAGCATCTCCCAAAGGAGAGCCAGGCAGTGGCTGACATCAGCTTCGGCTCTTTGGGTAAATCCACAGAGCTTGTCTTACTATTCACACTTTATAGAAACTTCTTTTGGTGATATTCCTTTTTTTCCCTTTTTTTAAAAAGGCTTTTTAAAATCAGAATCTATGTAAAAATCAAACTATACAGAAATTATATCAAGAACAAAACTATTAAGAGAGTAGAGATAAATGACTATAGTTGTTGTTGTTGCCTATTATATATGGGAGTGTTCTTGTTGTGTACTGTTCGGCTGGAACAAACACATGGCTGACCCTTAAATAGGTTTTTGGAGGCAGTAAATCTCAAAGGAGGGCTCTGGTCATCTTTCTCCTGCAGTCAGCTGGTGGATTTGAACCCCTTGACTTTGGATTAACACCACCACTCCTTATTGCAAAGCCACCAGAACCTGCTGTGTGTACAGTTAATTCCAGCTCAAGTACTCCAAATGATAGAGTAGATATACCCTACAGTGTTTCCTAGGCTGTAATTTTTATGGGCAGGAGCTCTGGTGGCTGAGTTGTAAAACATGGCACTGCCAATCCAAAGGCTGCAATTCAAATCCACAAGCTTCTCTGTGGGAAAAATATGAGCAATCTCCTCCAGTGCAATTTATGGCTTCTGAAAACATGTTAAAGGGTCAGTTATTCTGACTCAAGGGTACACAAAGACAACCAGGACCTTTCTGGGAGAAGATCGCCAGAGCTCTTCTGCACAGCTGCTGCTAATTTTGACCATAACACCCTTTCAGTTAATAGCTAAATAGTTAACAACTGAGCCACCAGGGTTCCTTTCTAAATGTTTAATAATCATAAACAACTACACATAACAACAACAACTGGTGTCCAGCCAGTGCAGTCTTACCATTTAACTCTCTTCTGTCAAGTAGGAACAGACTCTCTTACTTAGCCTAATTTCTACTGGGTTTCTTAGGCTGCATGAAGCCCATTTTCGTTCCATTTAAACATCAAAGATTTATAGCTTTTGATTTTGGGAAGACGAGTGCCATAAATTTTTACTGGAGTAGATGTCCCATCTTTCTCCTTGGAGGAATGGACCAGTGAATCCAAACTGCTCACCTTTCAGTTTGTCATGAAACATGAATCACACCACACCAAAATACTCTCTTTAATGGTTTAAGTGTTAATTGTTTTAATTATGTCATTGGTTATCTAAAGTTGTTGTTGTTGGCTGTTAGGTGCAGTCAAGTCAACTACAACTCATCCTAACCATATGGACAACAAATCTGAACTTTATCCAATCCTATGCCAGCCTTATCATACATACTTATAACATATACAGCCTTCTAACATACTTGAACCCACTGTTACAGGTGCTCTATCAATCCATTTCATTGAGACTCTTCCTCCTTTCATTGAATTTCTCTACCTTTCCATGCATGATGCCCTTTTTCAAGGACCAGCTTCTCCTATTAAATATGTGAGACATGCTTCATTATCCTTGACTCCAAGGAGCACCTTGATTAGACATTCTCCAAGACATATTTGTTTGTTCTTTTGCCAGTCCACAGAGAATTTAGTATTCTTCTCCAACTCAAAAAAACATCGATTCAGAGAACCTTAAACTATTAGCTTTGTTTCTTTAGGTCCTAACAAAAACCATTTATGGTTGGAAATTTTTATTGAATTATTTTATCAGTGAGAGTATGCCTTTGTATGTGTATACATAGACAGAGAACACATCTTGATGTGTTCTATTAACGAACATAAGAAAACTCTGGCAGGCACTACAAGAGAGGACTATTAATTCAGTTTACAAATGTGGGCCCATTTAGGGCAGTGTAAGGGAACACTGGCAACCTAGTGGCAAGAAGCTGCTCTGCAATCCTGAAGGCACACTGTTTGAATTTACCAGCTGTTCCTCCTGAGAAGAATGCATAATCTCCTCCCAAGAGATTAACCACCTCTTAAAACCCACAAGAAAGAAAGGGGAGAAAGAGAGGAAGGAAGGAAGGAAGGAAGGGAGGGAGGGAGGGAGGAAGGAAGGAAGGAAGGAAGAAAAACTCCACACAAAATATAGGTGCACTGTGAATTTGTACTCCGAACCTCCAAAATGGTAAGAAAATAAATTGCTGTTTGTTAGCACTAAAAAAAAAAGAAAAAGAAAAAAGAACCCCTCAGAGGGTCATCTATGGGTCACTCCCAACTCAGTGGGACACAACAACAACAAGGGTGTGGAATAAGTGGATGGTACTGTACTATTTATTTTAAAGTGTTTTCTTTATGAAGTGGAGTATAAATATTAGTACTAATCATTCAACACGAGTCTGACTTCTGCCTTTGCAATACTTTGGGAACATAACACAGTAGGAAAAGTGTACTAGTTACACTTAATTGTTTATTATCACATCCTTAGAGTTCCAAATAATGCACATGTTAAAAAATGCACACTATTTGACTTAAAACATCCCAAAGCAGAAAACACTATTAACATATTATTATAGTTTAGAAAGGGCTAAAAAAAATAGCAAATTAGCCACATTATTGTTTATTAAGCACCTCAGGGTTTCCTTTATTTCTTGGGAAGTTTGTCTGGCAAGGATCATATTCATCCATCACACATTTTACAAACTTGGAGGAGAGCCACTGGGATAATGCCAAAGAGAAGTGCAGGATGATACTCTAGGTATAAGGTTCTCTTTGTGAGTAAAGATCCCTTGGACTACATGTAAATGCCTAGTATTTCGGTCTCTTGGTTCTGGGGACAAGCTGAACTGCCTGCATCTTCCTTGTACTCCTGCAGCCCACGTCAAGCCTTACCCACTGTATAAGAATTATAGAACCATGCCATACAAGACTGGAAGTATTTTCTTTCCCACAAGACTACATGCTATCTTTGGAAGAATCTGAATTTTCTTGAAAAATAAATGCTGATGACATCCCATAAAGCATCTCAGGTCAGGTGATGGTGTCTCATACAGGGGCTCTGGAGTAGTTACCAAGTAAAACAGGAATTGTGACTGTTCTTTGGATGTCTGAGTTAATCAGTAGCTACACAAAAGAAAGATGGAATATCTCCTAAGCAATTTAGCTTGGAAGTCTTGGAAAGCCAACTATGAGTACAGATAGATGATATATGATTGATAGATGATAGATGATAGATACAGATAGATATAAATATAGATGATATAGATTAGATATAGATGTAGATGTAGATGATACAGATATAGATGATAGAGATAGATTAGACAGAGATAGAGATAGATGATATAGATATAGATAAAGATGATATAGATGATATATAGATATAGATAGGTGAGAAAGAGAGAGATAGGGATAGAGATGGAGATAGATGAGACAGAGAGACACAAACTGCTATGTAACTATCACTCACTCATTCACTGTTATCAGTTCAGAAATGACTCATAGCTGGTCCTCTATTGGATTTTTAAGGCTGTAAATTACACAGGAAGACACTGCCAATCTTTCACCAGTGGAGCAGCTGGTAGAACCACTAGTGTATTTGATCAACCAAAGGATAAAGCCTTTAAATTAGCAATGCAACTCCCTGTGGATTATGCCATAATTTCACATATATTTCTACTATATAGTATATTACATATATACCAATAATATATAATTACAATTTTCTAAGGATGACATGAAGGTAGACTGCAATAGTAAATAAATCTAGAGAAAGGGGCTGGATATAGGGAGACTATAAAAACTGTCTCAATCAGAACACTTTTGAGAGAGAAGGGATATTACCAAAAATTGGCTGGGGAAAAAACATAAAAATCAAGAAGGTGCTGGTCGAATTGACCATGAGAAAAAAAAAAAAAGAACACACAATTCAATAAAAGAACTTTAGTAAAATGCTGGTAGACATAAGATAGATTTAATCTGAAATGGGGGGGTGGAGGCAGTACTGATTCTAAGTTGTATGAACACTGAGGTCCTGCTCAAAGTAGAAAAATAACTAGAAATGCACTAGATTTTTGCAAATAAAGAGAATACAATATCTACACGCTTTGTAAACCAATGAATATGTATGGAATATGTGTCAAAGAAAAGATCGATCAAGAAAGGAGGTATCAATAAGTTAAAATGGATCTTTTGAGCCTCTCCTAAGTCAATGTGAATAGAGTGGATCTGAAATACTTCAAGAGCCCTATTTAAGCCCAATCAAGCAGAGTGGTAAAATATTATCTCTCTGCAGACAGAACAAAAAGAAGCAGAGAAATTACTTTTTTTGATACAATAACGGAAAAAGACTATCCTGGAACAGAGATCTGGGTTTCCATTTCCCCTCATGTAATAGCACTCCCTCTTAACCGAGGTAGACAATTCTCACCAGGAAGGCTGTGTTATTATACTACAGTACTTTGTGTTGGCATTGTAAGTGTACTGTCCTAAAAGAGCACACACCAGCATGCCACTGTTCTCCATTTACAGAAGCAGGGGATGGGCAGAAACAGTTCGTATGCTTTTCACATTCATCAAGATATTTTTGGTATGTATATCATTTCAGGCTGGCCCTATAAAATTTCAAAACCACAGACACACAAGACTGAACACTGGTCTCTTACAAAATAAACTTTAGGAGTACCATGAGTTTGTCCCAATAGTGCACCTATTGTTTTGTGTTCTTTGTTAATTATTCCCCTCTGGAAGGAAAAAACAAATGGGAAACTCGGAGCCAAGAAAATCTTCATTAGTTTACCCTGCAGATTTCCCAGGTGAAACAAATGTCCCTAAGACGAGTGTGTGTCCACGTTAATTACAGTTTGCCCACAGGCCACACTGGCATCTGGCCAGCCTTTCTGGTATCTACAAATTGTTTGATGCAGTGCCCACAAGGCCAGGATAGAGTGTCTCATTTCCACTCAAGACCCATGAGGCACCACTAGCTGGCTGTTCGAGGCAAGTTTTAACTGCAAAATTCCCCTTTAAGAAATTTGCAGAACTCCAGGAGCATGAGAAGTTTACTCCTATACACTTGACTACGTGTTAAATAATTATACTTTCTGCTTCACCAAGCACTTGATTTAAAAGCTTAATTTGGAAAATATTTTCAATTAACCAATTTACCTGTTTTAGGAGCATACTTACGGAAGGGTTAATGAGTAAAGCACACTGATGTGACAAAACATTAGCAAAATGCAAACAATATTTCAGTGTTGTTAAAAGTCTGCCAGAAATAGGCATCTCTGGAAAGAAAAAAATATGTCAGGGGTCAACTATTAAGGTTCCACTGGTGTTCCCTGGTGATGCGAAAAGTTAAGCAGTGGATGCTTACCTAAAGGACTCTTGGAAGAAAAGAGCAGTGTATATCATCCAAAACCCAGCCATTTCGTTGTATTCTGACACACATGGGTTGCATTAATTTGAAAAGACTCTACTGCAACTGGTAGAGCCATTTCTGATTCTCACAATGGACTGAGGAAGAGGACAGGAAGAGTTGTTACAATTATCTAGTGAGAAGAGGGCAAGGATGTTGTTTAGTAACTTACAAGGTACAGGACAGGAAAGCATCACACTACAAAGACTTATGTGGTCCAAAAGGTTAAACTAGCGAACTTTGTTTTATAGTCTGTGGAAAAGTCAGTGGTTTTTAATAGGTTCCACGTGGTAATAATAAAAACTATGGTCTTCAAGTTATTTCATCTCATAGGGATTCAAGGGCTCTCTGGTGGCATAGTCCATAGGGAGTTGGACTGTTAACTCAGGGATTACTAGTCCAAATTTAACAGCAGCTGTGCAGGAGAGAGACGGGCAATCTTCTCTTATGTTCTTTGCCCTGAATTCGCTTAACTCGACAGCAATGCGTTTGAGTTCACAATTATTCTACAGGTCAGTGCATACATCTCCCACAGGGTTTCCATAGCTGTAATCTTCACAGAAGCAGACTATCATATCTCTCTCCTGGCAAGTGACTGACCAGTTTGAACCACTGCCCTCTCTGTTAACAGCCAAAAGCATTTAGCTACAGCACCACTACGGCTCCCCGGTAGTAACGATCATTCCTTCACTCCCTGTCATTCAGTTGGTTCTGACCCTCTATTGGATTTCCAATACTATAAACTGTACTGGAAGGAAAAAGCCATCATTCTCCCTCTGTATAAGAGTTCACGGATTCGAGCCCTCAGACATGGGTAGCCTTGTGCTAGCAGCACAACCAGCTACAGATTATACCACTTTTATACCACATTACTCCCTAGAGCAATAAGAGGTGCATATCAATACATTTTAATGCCATTTTTCAGTCACATTTTTCTTAGGACATTTTTCTAATTTGTCAAAATTAAAATTACATATTGTCACCAAATACTATGAGATTCATTTTCACAATATGCAAATACTATACACTAAAAACCACATAGGAGTGATCATAATGTGAGTTTAGGCGAGAACATGTACTGTTTTGAGAAAGACCTGAGTACTAAAGACTCCAATACTCTTCATTTACCATGTTCACATCATTAAACAGCTCATGGTTTGGTTTTCTTTTACAGAGAAACAAAAGATAAAGCCTGAACTGCGTCTTCCCTATCACTTTGTCAAGGCCAGGATGGGAAGCATTCAGACTGTCAGATAAAAGCTGGATCAAACCACTGTCATTACCTTGAGTGAAAGTATATATTGAGAAATGTGCTTTGTGAACTACAGGATAAAATCCAGGTGCTTCTCTGAAAATAGGCTGGGTTCTAGTCTCCGTAATCCTCTCTCAGGAGCTGTGGCTGTGTTTTTAGGTCCTTTTTCATTATTCATGAACAACAGCAACAATTTTACAGCGTACTTGTTTCTGATAGATTTGTTTTATCTGTGTATGTGTGTGTAAGACATTTTTGACCTTGAAGTCAGAGTTGTACCAAATAGAAAAAGATAATAGAGAGCTGGGGGGAAAAAAATTCAGGCTGTTATTTTCACTAACATCAGTTGTTCCACTTAGTTTCTTACATATATCAGTCAACTTATCCTTTCTGGCTTCCTCAAATGCATGTCCTTGAAAGTGTCTTTATCTTTACCTGTGGCCCCTCTTAATCCACTGCACTGCTATTATACTATCTGCAATCTCATAAAGTAGTTTTCTTGCTTTTATAGTTTTCCAAAATACCACATACTTCCAGAGTAGATCTTACTACTTAATGCTTAGATTCTTATCAAAACCACTTTATTATGTGCTATAGATGTCTACCTAAAACACTGACCTTATTTTTTAAGACTAGCATCTGCTTCCTGTTATAAAAAGAACAAAAAAACAAATCGTTCCTTCAAAACTTGTTCCATGATCCTATGCCAACATATTTTTGAGCAAACTTTCAGAAGGAGAGGGTCTAGCTGTGCCTCTTCTCACTAGGTGTTTTGGCAGCTAAACTCACATAATTAGAGAATGACAGAAATCTCTCTTCTAAAAATAGGGTCTATGGGACACTTAATGCTCAGAGAGTAACCAGAAAAGTAGCAGTTCAAGTCCATTTAGAGGCATTTGGAAAGAACGGCCTGAAAATGGCCTGAAACTTCAGTCATTGAAAACCCTGTGGAACAAAGTTCTTAATTTTCAAATGAGGTTGCCCTAACTCAGAAGAGATCTGGCAGCTATTCCTTTGGATATTGTTTTCATTTGTCTTGTGGTTAGATGGTCTCCACACTTGAGATAACTTTGTGTTAATAAATTTCCTTCAAAGTATCATCCCTAGGAAGATTTAGTTTAGACAATGAGATGCTGGAAAGAACTGATTCCTTGGAATTTCTGGCAATGACAACTCAAAAAATAGGGAGAACATCAAATCAAGCAGAATTTCTTCAACCAAAGAAGAGTTTCTGGGCACTGGGTACTTCAGGAAGAGAGTAAAAATGGTGGCAGAAGGCAGGGAAAGGAAGCTGAAGACAAAACAAAATTCAATATAGTTAATCTGTGACTCTCCTAGGACACACATATTTAGATGGAGTGTTGGGTCAGGACAAATTAGATCACACAGGCAAAAAAAATAAACAAGCAAAAACACCCCGAGCATTGTCTTAAGAGTTTACAATCATATAGGGCAGAGTAGAAATGCCCTGTAATTCGAAGAATGTAACATTTTACAGGGCAGATTACCTCAGCTTTCTCCATGGAAGTGGCTAGTTGATTTGAAGCACCAGACTTTTGGTTAGCAGCCCAACGCTTTGACACATATGCAAAGATGCATCTTAATTCTCAGTTTAGTTTTTTTAAAAAAAATGCTATCTCATCTCTAAAAAAAAAAAAAAGGCAAGAAAGAACAAGAAATTTCATTTCAGGACCATCTAAGATTCTTAGAAAAGTCATTTAGATAATGTGAAGAGAACAGTCCTGGTCTTAGAAATTCTCCATTAGGCAGAGAAAGGTCCGGATGCCTCATCTACACAGCTTCTTTCAACATATTTCCCTCTCTGCTACTTCGGAAAAGAAATAGATCAAACAAACCTCTAATTACATCTGTTTACAAAGACCCACTGGCATCAAGTCTGCCAGATTTCACAACAGTATTCCACTGAGTTTCTGAAGCTGTAAATTTTCATAGGAGGAGACTGACTACCTTCCTACCATGCAGCAGCTGGTGGGTTCAAACTACTGACCTTTCTGTTAGCAGTCAAGCCACCAGAGTATTTTATTCACAAAAAGACAATACTGACTATTTAGACATTAAATTTAAAAGACAATGACATTTGGCCCTCAATTCTCACCCAACTTTTCCCCCAAAATATAAGGATAATAAATTGAATTAAGATACTCATACAGGAGGGTCAACTTACTAAGATTATTTAAAAGATGTGTACGTAATATAGAATACTGCTTAATATTTTCTTGCCATATCCAATTTTAATTATTACAAAGATTTTGAAGTATTTCCATCACTAAAATTACAGCAAATTTCCTAGAATTGTGGTCTTTCTTATGTTCAAAACTACACATTCCCTTTCAGAATAATATTTTCAAAACATATAAAAACTATAATTTCTACTGAAATTCAGAATGTTAAGCTAAGAGGGAATTTATCAAAATATGTTGTGAGGGGTGGGGTAGGGTGTATACATAAGTGGATGAATTTACCCTTTAAAAATTCACTTAAATTATTTTTAAATCACTTAAAAGAGACAGCTACTCTAGAAAGTTTATAAATAAATTTTTGTGTCACTTTTAATATTAGTATCGGTTTTGGTCAGACATCCCATTATCTGTGAGATTCAATATATTTTTAATAAGTTTAATTCTGTTAGTTTTGAGCGTTTTAAAAAATTCTGTTAGTTTGTGTGGTTTTTAAAAAAATTCTGTTGGTTTCAAATGATCTACTAAAGAATTAGGGATATTATAGCTAATGTAAGATGGATCTTGGCAGAAAGCAGAGAATACCAGAAGAATGTGTATCTGTGCTTCCTTGACTATGCAAAGGCTTCTGACTGTGTGGATCATAACAAACTGTGGCTGACTCTGAGAAGAATGGGAATCCCAGAACATTTGATCGTGCTAATACGAAACCTATTCTCGGACCAGGAGGCAGTCGTCAGAACAGAGCAGGGAGACACTGGATGGTTCAAAATCAAGAAAGGGGTCCATCAGGGATGTATTTTGTCTCCATAACTTTTCAATCTGTATGCAGAACAGATCATCTGAGACGTTGGGCTGTATGAGGAGGAATGTGGCATCAGGATTGGTGGAAGAATAGTCAACAGCCTGCATTATGCAGATGAAACAATCCTGCTCACTGAAACTGAGGAGGACCTGAAGCACTTGCTGCAGAAGGTCAAAGACTGCAGTCTTCAATATGGATTGAAGCTCAATATCAAGAAAACAAAGATTCTCACCACTGGGCCAATTGGCAGCATCAGTATGGATGGTGAAGAGATTGAGATAGTTAACAGTTTTAGTTTACTTGGTTCCACAGTCAACACTCTTGGTAACAGGAGCCAGGAAATCAGGAGGTGAATTGCATTGGGAAAGTCAGCTGTGAGGGACCTCTCAAGAGTACTGAAGTGCAATGTCATCAGCCTGGAGACTAAGGTGCTCCTGATCCAGGCTATAGTCTTTGCAATTACGTGCTATGCATCAGAGAGTTGGACAGTGAATAGGCATGATAGAAAGAGAATTGATGCCTTTGAGTTGTGATGCTGGAGAAGAGTGTTGAATATACCATGGACTGCCAGGAGAACAAACAGGTTTGTCCTGGAGAGGGTGAAGCCAGAATGTTTCCTGGAGTCAAGGATTCTGAAGTTTCGTCTGACATACTTTGGGCATGTTGCAAGGAGGGACCAGTCCTTGGAGAGGGACATCATGTTCGGGAGAGTGGAGGAACGGCGCAGGAGAGGAAGACCCTCGATGAGATGGATCAGTACTGTGAGTGGAGTGGGGGGAATGAATGTGTTTGAGACAGTGAGATTGGCATAGGATAAAACGGCATTTAGGGCTCTTGTACATAGAGTCTTTATGAGTCGCAAACCACTTGATGGTACATAACAATTACAACAACAACAAAAACTCAATTACAACAACAACGAAAGCTAAAGAAAGAAGAAGACAATCTAATGATGGATTCTAAAACAACAAAAGAACTCTTTAAGAGAATTTAAAAACATAAGATTGTAATTTACTAAGAAACTAGTTTATCAACAGTCTGAAAAAAATGGGATAAAAGTTCTTCAAGCAACTATTTGGGCACAACTGGACAAGAAAGTGGTTTACTATTTGTTGTTGTTATATGTTGTCAAGTCAACAAGACTATATGGAAAGACATAACAGTCTTGTATTCACATAGTGTAATATGTCTCAGATTCATTGATTGTGTTTTGGTAATAAAAAATTATTTAGTCACAAAATCCAAGTATGACTTATACAGACTCTATGAATATCATAAAAGAATTATAGCTTACAAAATGAAAAGAGTTCTATAATTTTCACTACTTAATAACTGGACCTTAGGCCAATAAAAAATGACATGTTATTTTTGGGAAAAAAATGCATTTCCTTTCATAAGAATCATATGGTTTGATTCTGTGTGTGTTTCAGTGCAGTGGGTATATTTATACTCTAAACTTTGGCAGACACTCTGAAATTGGAGATATTAGTGGAGACTGGAGCACAGCCTCAGCCCTACACACCAAGTGTACTTTTATCGACCAATTCAAAGGTATGCTGCTCTTTGGTTTGTTTTCTGTTAAAGTGAGAAGGAAACTCAACCCACCCTCTAAGTTGAAATTTCTGGTCATGATTCTAAGTTAGAAACTACCAGTAAAGTAACAACTTTTTACTCATCTGTTTCTTGATTGTGTTCAAGTAACTGCAGAATTCCTCAAAATGAAAAAGCTACAGACATATCAGCTGAGGCATACTGAAGGGCTCAGGTCAAGGTTATTTTGTTGTTGCTGTTGTTAAGTGTCATCGAGTCGTAGATGACTCATAGTGACCCTATGAACCAAAGACCTAAACACTTGTATAACTTTCATTGTTTCTCCAAGGTCACTGAGTTTCCAGAGGCAACCTATTTCAGAAGTAGATGCCACTCCTGCTGCCAAACCTGCTTTAATCTGGGATGTAGTCTTTTGGTTTGGTTTTTTATTCAAGTGCCAATAAATTTGCTCTGCATGCAGCAAGCATTTAGATTCATGGCAAATAGCATATGAGCTAAAGAAAATCTACCGAAAGACAAGTTTGCTTGTAGATAACAAAATCCTGATCAGAAACTACTGTAGGTTTGAAATAGGAGGCTCCTTTTTATTTGAGCACCTGGATAACTAAGCATTATAGCTACAACTAGTTATAGCAATCAAGTAGTAAAAATGAAAGCTAGTCATTTAAGTAAAGCGTACGATTTTAACTTTAAATCAGTTAATGTGAAAATCTTCTGTTTTAGCTTTTTCAAACATCACTTTCACACTGACAACAGTCATTTCATTACCTTAAATAGCCAGTCCATTATGAACACAAACCCAAGTGTGCTCTGCAAATCCTGGTCATCTATGAGCTGTCTCTATTAGTTCACTGAAAGAAAACTTAAGATATTAAGAGAGTATGTGCTCAGACTTGCAGAGGAATATGAAGGGCCTCTGGTGGTACAATAGTTGACTGGGAAGCTAACTGGATAGTTTGCCATTCACACTCAACAGCTGCTCCCAAGGAGAAAAATACCTGGAGAGCTGATTCTGTAAAGGGGACAAATAAGGAAATGTGTCCTAAAAGGTCACTGAGTTAGGATCAACCTGATCCACACACAACAACTGAATGTAAGAAAATCATATTTGGGCTAAGGTTGACATTTGCATACCTTTATATTGTCTTTTTAGAAGATCTCATCATTTCAAAGTAGATTTATCTCTCTCTTGATTGATTTTTTTTAATTTTATAAATCAAAACACCCTTATCCCTTCACCACAATCAATTTCAATATGAATAGCACTTAAATAGACAATTACTCTGGACAGAATATCCTGGTGTAACCAAATTAATGTGTAATCGAGTTATATCAAGATAGTGAGGAAAACCTTGAACAAGTCAAACACAATTATTAAGTATGCAAGGGAGAGCTCTGTTGCCCAGGCGGGGAATTGTACTGACAACTCGAAGGCAAGTAGTTCAAGTCCACCATCTGCTCTGGGGGTAGAAATATGGATAATCTTCTATGTGATTTAAAGAAACTGAAAACCCACCTGAGGGGCAGCTATGAGTCCGTTCTAATAAGAGAGCACATAACAACACACACATTAAGTATGTACACAGCAGAACAGGGACACTCCTATCCTAAGGGACCCTCTTCAAGGTATCTCACGGAGCACCTAATACTTAGGTACTAGCAGTGAAGAAGTCTTTCATTCTATGAAAAGTAGAAGCCATAGTTACCTAAATCTGACCACTGAAGAGGAAAACTCAAATATAATGTTTTCACTGCCTATGAGTTTTTGGGATTAACGAATTGTAATTGGGACATCTGTTACAATGTTATCATTTAAGAGTACTTACAAAAAAAAAAAAAAACAATGCCGGCTTATATCTTAGTCAGGTAGGAGGAAAGTGAACATAGTTTCAGGAATAATCCAAGGTTTCATCTTTTTTACGAAGTATTGTATCTTCAGGGAGCAAAGTGCAACAATGAATGTATGGAAATCCAAAGTCTCTCTAAACTTTTATTAAAATTAATAATAATAATACAAAAGTATCTTTATCCTTTCCATTTTAGAAGCAATTATTTATATACATTTATATAATTAGAAAAAACAGTATATATTAGGTTAAACTACAGCACAATGAAACTATAGTACAAAGGGAGCACTGGTGGCCTAGTGTCAAGAAGCTGTCCTACAGTCCTGAAGGCACATAGTTCAAATCCTCCAAAAGCTGCTCCACAGGAGAAGGAAGTGCAACCTCCTCTCATGCAATTAACTGCCTCTGAAAACCTGCCAGATGGTCAGCTATGGGTCAGTTCTGACTTGACAATACACAAAAACAACAACATAATACAAATAATTCTTTTTTATGTAGAATGCGAAAAGTTCCATTTCACAACTACTTATCACACCATTCTTAGATCAGCAAATAATCTATTGAATTTGGTTTCCTTTTACCAAGAATCAGAATCAGTGTGACAAAGCTCAATTTATACCTGGAGACAAAAGCCAACTGCTTCAGAACATTGCCAGAGTTGGTGAACAAGTAAGAATGTGTAAGTCATCAAATTTCCTAGTTTTTGTTGTATAAAGATGACACAAAGATTGTGTAGTAACAGCACCTGTGGTCAGAAGAATTTCAAGGCAAACTGATCATTCCTGCTCCCTGTCTCATCTCCTCCTCCTAAGTACAAAGAAAAGGTGTTTGTTGTTGTTAGGGTGTCCTCAAGTCAACTATGACCTAGAGTGACCTTATGACAATGGATCTGAACCCTGACCTAACTTGTACCATTTCCCGAGCTCTGCTATGCCAAAGTTCAAAGTTACAATCACTGTGGCGATCCATCTTGTTTAGGGTTTTCCTTTCTTTCTGACCTTTTGTCTTTCCCAGCCTGTTATTGTTGTTATGTGCCACTGAGTCAGAACTGGCTCATACTCATAGCTGACCCTCCTAGTGGGTTCTCAGAGGCTATAAATTACAAGAGAGGAGACTGTCTATCTTTCTCCCAAGATGCAGCTAGGGGATTACAAACCACTTGCCTTTAGGTTGGCAGAACACCTCTTTACCTTCAGGGCACTGAAACTTCCAATCCATTGCTGTTGTTGCTATATGCCATCAAGTCAACTCTGGCTCATAGCAACCCTATCGTGAGCCAATTTGATCGTCTCTGACACACCTACCCCCCCCATTACCCCAGTCATTGGGTCAATCTATCTCATCAAAGCATGACGTTCCTCTCCAACATGTCTCTCCTGGCAACATGCCCAGACTATGTTAGATGGAGCTTCAAAACCCTTGCCTCCACAAAGCAGTCAAGACTTGTTTGGTTCTCTTAGCAGCCCAGGTGTATAATCAATATATCCAGCACCATAACTCAAAGGCATCAATTCTTCTTCTATCATCCTTAATCATTGTCCTGCTCTATGATGTATAGCAAGTAATAGCAAAAACCAGGGCCTGGATCAGGCACACCTTAGTCTCTAAACTGATATAATTGTTCTTCAGCACTCTAGAGTGGTCCCTGAGAGCAGATTTTCCTAATGCAATTCTTTCGATTTTCTGGCTGCTGGTGCCAAGAGTGTTGATCTGTGAAGCCAAGCAAGCTGAAGCTGCTAACAATCTCTTCACCATCTATCAGGAGGCTGCCAATTGACCCAGTGGTGAAAATCTTTGTTTTCTGGATATTGAGCTTCAATTCGTATTGAAGGCTACAGTCCTTGACCTTCTGCAAGGTTAAGTTCCTCCTCAGTTTCAGCAAGCAAGATTGTGTCATCTTCATAATGCAGACTGTTGATGAGTCTTCCTCCAATCTTGACGCCACATTCCTTCTTATAGAACCCAGCATCCTGAACGATCTGACCACTTATACATTGAATAGTTATGGAAACAGAATGCATCCATGGCATACACCTTCCCTGATTTTGAACCCAGCAGTATTTCCTTGCTTTGTTACTCCTGGTCCAAGTGTAGGTTTCGCATAAGCACAATCAAGTGTTCTCAGATTCACATTCTTCTCAGAGTTAGCCACGGTTTGTTGTGGTCCACACAGTCAAATGCCTTTGCATAGTCAATGAAGCACACATAGACATTCTTCTGGTGCTCTCTGCATTCAGCTAAGATTACCTAACATTGGCTATAATGTCCCTAGTGTCATGGTCTCTTCTAAACCCAGCCTTCACACCAGGCATTTCTCTGTTGATGTGTTATTTCAGTCATTTTTTGATAATTTTCAGCAGGATCCTGCTTGCATGTGATGCTAATGATATTGTTGGCTTACTCCATATTCTGTTAGGTCACCTTTTTTTAAGAATTGGGATAAATACTCATTGCCAAACCCAGTAGATGGTGTTAAATTGTAAAAGGGAAGGTACTTTTAAGATACAGCTAAAATTTCATGTAATTTTATTATTATATTTTATCACAAGAGATTATTGTGGGTAAACCTGACTTAATCAGGTGATAGTCCTACAAGAAAGATTGCATCCTTCACACAGAACGATTCTATTTTTTTAAGAGGGCTTGTGAAAGAATGACTAGGTATGAAACTGCAGGCAGTTTCTAAGAGCGGAGCTTTTAACTCAGTGCTCATACTCAACAATACAACACTGAAAAGTAAGTGCTAAAGATGCCAAAGCTTCCCATTTTCTAATGAAGGCTCTGGTGGCTTAGAGGGTTGACTTCGTTCAACTTCACCAACTGTGCAACTTAGAGCACCTGAAAACATTCTAGAAGACCGCCTGGAAGCTGGTTCCAACTTGATGGCACACATAGAAAAACCACGTACGCTCTAAAGTGGTAGCAGTTAATGAAGCATTTTGGGGAGAACTGAAAAAAAAAAAACACACCCAAAATCAGTTACTTGATCTATCATCGATGCTCAAGGATCTAGTCTTTGCTAATTCAGATGAGGAAACCTGGCTTGCAAATATCACAACTATAACATTTAATTATTACATTTCAGAATTGTAATTACTTGATGCTGCTAACCTGAAGGCCTCACTCCATTCTTAGTTCAAGTTCACCAGCTACTCTTCAGGAGACAAATGGACAATATAATGTCCTTCAATTTACAGCTTCATAAACCCAGTGAAGGGTTAAGGCTAAGGTGGTTCTGACTGGATGGCAATGAGAGATAAGAACCTGATAGTCACCTATGAGGATGAAGCTTTGATGGCACAGGAACCCAACCTTTAGGGTTCACGTACATAAAGGACCCTTGGAAGTCTTCATAGGAACATGTTTTTATTTGGCAAAAAAGAAGTCACAATTCTAACTATAAATCCATTCAATTTACTATTTCTTCCAGTTATGCATGATCCAACCATGACATAGGGCATGAAGACTCAGAAACACAACTTCAGGCCCATTAACAAGGTCTGACACCTTTATTTTTCACTTGTTCCTCCCCTTAGTGCTCTAATTTATATACAACAAAGAGCAGAGGTTTTATACAGAACATAATTCACCCTCTCCTAATCTCTAGACTCTTGGGGGGCAGGGGCAGGGGGGGGAAATTGTCAATCACACCCTAGAACAAATCTTTAATGACTCCAACATTAGAATAAGGCTTAATGAATGAAATCAACACTTAGGGAAACAAGCATTTCTTCATGTATATGACAAAACTTCTGGGCACTACAGAAGAGTTTCAGGTGTTATAAAGTCTTCTAAATATTTTATGTGCATGTAACACATAGCAGTCTGTGTGTTTTATTAATCTTTCATTGCCTTATACTCTTGATACATGTGTTTCCCTAAAACTAGAGAGGAGTGTAGTACATTCAGAAAGAAACCAATAGCTCTAGAGCAGCTTGTCGACACCAGGTCCTGATCCCTGTGCATATGATAATAACAGAACCCCCAGGGTAGATCAAGCTTCACTTGCAGAAAAACCCAGAAGGGGTGAAACAAAGCCCAAGGCTGGCAACCCTCAGATCACCTCTGTCATGGTCACTTATGCCCTGGGACTCAGCTGGCTTTTAGACACCACACAGACAGGTTGTGTCACATCTGATAATTTAAGGAGTGAATGACCTCATCTAATTATCATGCTTGGTTTGCTCTGTGATGAGTTACCAGTCCCTAGGCTTACTTAGTACCATCGGGCATTAATATAAATTTTAAATAATTACTCACCGGGAAGATCCTGACACCGATGTAGCAAGCCCCTGGGAACGAAGCTACATATGCACAATTGAAACTTGCCTTGTGAAAATTAATACTGATTTCTACATTCATATAGATGAGAAAATCAGGTGTTTCCTTTGAAAACCAAGCAGCTGATGTGTTTAATTTAGGGGAATCAGACACCCTCCACAGTGCCCACCCTCCTGAGGCTTTCCATGGACCATCCTTTCAAGTCTGCTAACATTTTTGCAAATGCAACTGTCACTCAATTCTAATTTAATGCCATGGCAAAGAAGGGTTGGCATTTTTAAAGTGGCAAACATCCGAAGCCTTTTACACATTCCTTTCTGTGGCAAATGTCAGAGCGGCTGCCATAGAGAGGTGGTTGCTGGCACTTCAAAACTTGTCACATCAATGGCTGTCATTACGTTGTATTCATTAGCTATGGTGTTAATAATGTACAGTTTAATGTAAAATATTTTTTCCTTCCACCAATCACTTAGAAATGTGTAGCAGGCATTTTATTTAAGTGTTTTGTTTGTACCAACAAAAGAATAGTGTTGGTGGAAGGCTGAGCTCCATGCACATTGTAAAGTGGATGGGTGGGGTTAAGTGAGTGTAACTAACCATTTGTTGGCATGAGTCAAATGAAAACTGGCCTTTTTCAGTAAGCTCTTGGCAGATTTTTGCTGACTTCTGTTTTGGTTGCTAAAAATGCAAAACTGGTCGCAATTTTACTATTCTGTATTGTAGGGTTGTCCAGGATCATGTCTATAAATACCATGGATGGATTGCTTTATTATTGCCCCAGCATTGTGTCTTGATGCTGAAAGCTCACATCTCTGTTTGACAATAAAAGGTTCTCAGGGGCAAAGTTAGGACTTTTAAAAATAGATTTCACCTCCTATGGCATGGTCTTCATCCAACAGGTCCCTGACTGAAATGTCAAGATGAAATACATCAAATCCTTTGTGGTTTGCTTGCTTTGTCGTCTTTTTTTAGGCGAAAGGTTTTTGTCCTCAGCATGGATATGGAACTCTTCACTCCCTCAGTCCACTTGCACGCCACTCTATCTCTGTTCACGGACCCTCCGTTATCAAAGGCTACCGCTAGCTTCAGGAGCAGACACGTTTGAAGCCTGCTATGCGTTCCTCCTCTCATTCTTTTCAAGTGTTTCTCATGGCTCAAATGATATATTAGCAAAATAATCTACCTCACTAAAATTTAGTCATTGGTTCATGATCTCTTGAAGTCAGAACAAAGATCACATGCAGTACAAACAATAAAGACTGGCTTTTAAACAGTGATTCAAACTTTCCCACTTAATAACTCATTTTATCCTCAAAATAACACTAGGATGTAGGATTAGTTTATTATTACCTGTGTTCTTGAGAATAAACACTCACAGACACCCAATTTTTTGCCTTGGGGTCAGTTCAAAATCATGGTACCCATATGTTGCAGAATAGTACTGAGCTTCATAGGAATAAAAGATGGAAAAATTGAGGCTTAAATTTCACCATTCTCTACTTTAGATTGACTCTGTTTCCCTCTGACAGTATTGCCAGGGTGAGCAATCAGGCACAAACTGGAAGAGAGAAGATAATGGATGATCACTGTTACAGGACTAACAAAGTAGAGTAAACTCCTATCTCCTGGGACAGAGTCAACTCATAGTTGATCCTCCAGTAGATTTTCAGAGGCTGTAAACAACCTGGGAGGAGACTGCCCATCTTTCTCCCAAGGAGCCTCTAGTGAATTTGAGAGGTGATGTCTTTGGGTCAGCAGTGCCACTCGCTGTAGACTACATCACAAGAGCAAAGGACAGCAAGTTGAAGCTCTAACGTCAAGTTTTTTGAGATCAAATTTTTAGAAATTACAGGAAAGTTCTATAACTCTACATTTTATGTTTTCTTATATAGCAGATTGTGATAGTAGCAATAATAATTATTTTAAAAGACTAGTTTGAAGGTTACCCACAAAAACCATTGCCTTCTGACCATTAACAACTATACAGAACAGAGCTGCCCCATAAGGTTTCCAAGGCTGTGCATCTCTATGCAAGTAGGCTGCCACATCTTTCTCCTACACTGCGCCTGGTAGGTTCAAACTTCTAACGTTTCAGTTAACAACCAAGTGATAAACTGAAACATGATGATATTAACTGACAGTGTCTAGCATACAGTGTGCTCTGGGAAGAGCTACAAACCGTCAAACACAGTATTAGAAAACTCCAGGAGTGGGTGTCAGGCATTAATAGCATTTACAGACTGTAGGTAAAGGTATCAAATTTAGTGAAACCAAACAGTAAATGGCTGCATGAGAGAGAAAGAGTAAATTCAGAAGAGAACAATGAAAGATAGCTTCTTCCTATCTCTTCTCATCTTTTGTTACAAACTACAAGAATGGCTGGTCCATGATGCCCTGATACCAGTGAGCTCAAGGCTAGTTTTTGGATGTACTGGCCTGTATGATCCTAACCACTGGAGACTCAAAGAACTGCTGTGGTGTCAGATGCTGAGAATTTCCAAACCTTCAGGAGATCTGAGATGCCACCTGTAAGGGCTGCCCAGGGACATGCTTTGGAGGAATATGTTGCCAGTGGTTTGTTATGAAGATTGTTACTTTGTTTTCAATTTCATTTTCCGCTTTATGTTGAAGACTGGGCATGGGTGGAGATGGAGGGGTGCTAGGGAAAATACGCATAAAGTCAGTAAACCAACACCAACTGCCAAAACGTTCATAAATATTGTTAAATAAAGTGCCAAAGCAAAGACCTATAGTGTGTTTGTTGTGTGTGTGCATTTGCTTTTCTCCTCCAATATAACTGTAACATCCTTCTATCACAAGCACATACACTTATTAAACCCAATAATGTTCCTACAAAACTGCATGTACCTTCAAGATTACAATCTCTCCCAGGAAAGAAGTAAAATAAATGCAAAAGTACCAGGGAACTGGGGTCTTGTTTCTAACTAGAAGTCCAGTCTTTGCATCTCAAAAGTTGAAAATTACTAATACATATGTCCTGTGTTTATTTCTGAATCATTCCTTCTTGAGAGTGGAATGTGTAATGTGGAAGATTCCTCCAAAAATCATCTGCGGTATGTTGAAAGGCAATCTATTGTATATTCCCACTATCTGCTTTAATTCTCAAAGCTGTTTCATATTTTAAAAGTTACTTTGTAAGACATTGTTTATAGTCTTGATCCCTCCTCAACTGCCTCTGTCAGAACATTCAACCATCAATCACAGGCTCCCTTGTCTCTTTCATCTCTTCCCCATTTTGTCTTCGCCCTCTGATATGCTCAAATCTCCCCTCTGGTAACACATATTTAGTTGTCTGAGCAACCTTCTCCATTTCCAATAAGCCTTCTTTTGAGAATTGTTTCTTCTCCATATCCAGGATATTAACACTGGCAGTTTCCAAGCCAATACTTTCTATGAGGCTGGACCATGTGTGGATAACTTAATCTAGCTCCAGTACAGGGTCTTTTATAAACCTCATCCCCTGGTCACAATCAAATTGGGATATGCATAACCATCTGGCCCCTATTCAAACTATCAACTTCTTTGAGAGGCTATGCTTAGGACTGGCAAGCTGTAATAGTATCAAATTAGTTCATGGTTTCAATTGAGGAAATGTAATCTGTTGTAGTCATTCAGTACCACAAACAATTGGAAGAAAAGAAAACTAATTCTGCCAGGAGAGTGAATGAAGAGAAAACATGAAGAAAATAGGGGGTGAGCAAGACAATCTTAATGAAGCTCCACCCTCTGCTAGTACTGGTACTTCTTTATCTGCATTCTCATGCTGACCATGCACCTCCCCTATCATTTAATGTCCCTTTTTGGTTTCAAATAGTCTTGTCCAACAAGGTACAATCAGACCTAGTGATAAGAACATGTGATACAATCCTAAAGGTACACAGTTCGAATCTACCTGCTGTTCCCTGGGAGAACAATAGGTAATCTCCTCCCATGTGATTTACTGGCTCTGAAAACCCACTGCAGAGTCAGTTATAGGTCAGTTCTGACTCTACAGCACCAAACACAAAAATGACCTAACATAACCTCATTCTTAAAAGCATCAAAAATCCTTTACCCTCTTCATTGCTCTGCACATACTTCCTAATTGTCCTTTTCTTCTTGTTGTTAAACTCTTTGAAGGATCAGTACTTCTTGCCCAATACTCTCATCTCCAAACTCTTCAAGTGTGGGAAAATACATTCTGGGTCCCAGCACTCTGCTGAAACCATTCTTACAAAGGTAGTGTAGTCTGTAGGAGACAGAGGTAACTCATGGTTGTTGGGATGCTAAACACTGTGACACTGAGGTGTCATATGCGATAAAGGTTACAATTGGTGGCACTCCCGGATTAAAACAAGCTTGGAAGCAGGAATGGCATCCACTTCTGAAAACAGCTTGACTCCAGAAACTCTATGGCCTTAGAGAAATGATGAAAGCTATACAAGTGTTCAGGTCTTTCGTTCATAGGGTCGCTATGAGTCCAGCACTTAACAACAGTCTGTAGGAAGCTGCACTGTTAAATTAAAGCTGGTACCCCTCTGACAGTCTGAATCCATCAATAGCTCTGACTCTGGGGAGAAATATGGGCAATCTCTTCCCTAGCAATTTACAGCCTCCGAATCTCACTGGAAGGTGATCTATGAATTGATTCCTCATTGATGACAATGAGTTTGAGTTGTTTTGTTTTTTTGTTTGGGTTTTTTTTTTTTGTTTTTTGTTTGTTTGTTTGTGGGGTTTTTTTTACCATCAGCAGCCTAATTATTACCATCAAAAGTGTATCTTGTTTGAACACTGCAGAATAACTTTTTGAAATTCTGTCTGTCATTATATGATGCTCACTATTTTCAGGAGCTCTGGTGGCACAGTGTGTTACATATCTGGCTAACGGAAAGGCTGACAATTCAAATCCACCAGCTCTTTTTAAAAAGATGGGCCAGGCTCCTCCAATAATGCGTTAGGAGTCTGACACAGAATCATCGTGCATCAGGGCTCATTCAATGGCAGTGAGATGCTTTCTTCTTGATTTGGGGTCGGTAAATATTTGTTACCTAAACAAATGAACCCATTTTCTTCCTTCAAAGATCATGGCTCTCTGAATTTACCTCTAAGCTTCTCCAGGCATACTTCAAAGGGTATAATAAACAACTACAGGGATGCTGAAAACTCAATATTCTCCCTCACCAATACCATCAACCTGGCAGGCCTCTTATTTTCTACTCTCTGCCTTTTAAGGTAGCATGCTCCAGCTATTAGAGATTTTTGTCATCTCCAACTCTTTACTTTTCTTGATCCCTCAAATCCCATCAAAGACTGTTAAGTTGATATCTATGGTTTATTTCATTTGCCTCTATCTCAATCCTCCACTTCCACTCTTCTTTTGTCTTCTATATTATGCACAACAGAAATGTTTTACGAGTCTACTACCTGCTCTGCTTTCTCTGTTGCTGCTTCAAATCTTAAACCAGATCTTCTACCAAGTATAATTCAGAACTAAGTATTTTTTTTATCCCTCCCAATTCAAAATTATCAGCAACACCACTGGATGAAGGTCATTAATTTTAGTACACCAAAGAGCAATACCAAATGTTCATATACTATGAATACCTCCCCTCTCAGGTCAAGTAGAAACACTGCTCTGATGTAAAAAGAAACTTAGAACCAGGACCCAAAGCAAAGTTTACCAGTTCCAGGAACATCTCCACCCATCAATGAGCCCTACACCTAACACAAAACCACCCATGTTTCTTTAACATGCTATTGGGCTTTCTGTTGCCATGCTCTACAATCGTTGTGTTTGGTAGTAAAGAAGAGAGTTTGAATGTCTTTCTAGGAAACTTTCACTCAATTTACATTCTCAACATGGATTCAAGTACACATAATAACTGTAATATTTATTAAATTAACTTAGAGTTGATGATAAAAACATTTGATGTATGAGACATTTAAAAGGATACTGTAAACTTTCCTTAAAAATTAGATGTACTGTCTAGAGATCCAAATATTTGTAACCACACTACATAAAAATCTACCCACCTGATTTTTTTTATTTGCAGTAATCTAATAGAATTATAATTTTTTTCTTAATTGTTGTTGTTGTTGTGTGGCATTGAGATGCTTGTGACTCATAGCTTTGAAGGCTGTCCCATCCTGAGCCAGTGTCACTAACGCCAACATATCTATCCCGACTGCCCCAGTTACTCTATCAATCCATTTCATCTGGGTCCTTCCTCTCCTGTGCTGTCCCTCCATCTTTCCAAGCATGATGGCATTCTCCAATGACTGGTCCCTCCTGGCCACGTGCTCAAAGTATGTGAGACAGAGCTTCAAAACTTTGCCTCCAAGGAGCAACTCGGTTTCATTCTTTGCATTACAGGCCTATTTGTTTTCTTGGTGGTCCATGGTATGTTCAACACTCTTCTCCAGCACCACAACTCAAAGGCATCAATTCTTTTGTCATCCTTACTCATTGTCCAGCTGTCTGATGCATAACAAGTTATTTGTGAAGACTATGGCTTGAGTTTCTATAACATCGTTGTTTCTCAGTACTCTGGAAAGGTTCCTGACCTTTCCTAAGGAAATTCATCTTTTGATTTCCTTATAAGGCCCAGCCTCCCAAATGATGTTGCTTATATTGATTGAAAAAGTATAGAGACAGGACACATTCTTTTTTTTTTTTATGGTTCCAATCAGAAAGCTAGTATTTATCAATGGAATATCCAATTTCAGGATATACAATTCTTGACATACTCCTTTGCTGATTTTGAACCATGCAGTGTTTCTTTGCTCTGTTTCCTGGTCTGAGTATAGGTTTCACACATGAGCACAATCAAGTATGCTGGGATTCCGATTCTCCTCAAAGTTAACTACAATTTGTTGTAATCCACACAGTCAAATGCCTTTGCATAGACAATGAAACATAGACAGACATTCTTCTGGTACTCTGCTTTCTGCCAAGATCCATCTGACATTGGTGATAATGTCACCGATACCACAACCTGTTCTAAACTCAGCTTGTAATTCTTGTAGTTCTTGGATAATCTTCAGCAGAATTTGGCTTGTGTGTGCCATTAGTGATATTGTTTGATAATTTCCACATTCTGTTGGGTTACTTGTTTTTGCTTTGTTTTGTTTTGTTTTGTTTTGTTTTGTTTTGTTTTTGAATGTCAATAAATATGGATCTCGTTCAGTCGGCTAGGTAGTTGTCCTCCAGATTTCTGGCACAACCTGGTGAGCACATCCAGGGCAGGATAGAATAATAGATACGGTAACTGAGGCTAAGCCCTCAGATTTGGAAACACAAAGGAAGCACAGTTGTAAGCAAAAACTAATGACTGAATGCAGACAAATGGGCCATCACTAAGAAATAAATGGAACATGCAAACATTGACATATCAGGTATTGGTGAAATGAGATGGAATGGCACGGGACATTTTAATCAGGCAGTCATCTGACCTAGTATGTTAGAGATGAAAGGTGAGGATAAGGGGTTGCTTTCATAATTTAAAGGTAATTTCTAGATTCCTCTTGAAATAGCCATACACATACAAGGAAGACCTGTTCATTATCACTATCATTCAAATTTATGCACCAACAACCAGAGCTAAAGACGAAGAAACAGGTTATTTCTACCAACTTTTGCAGTCAGAAATAAATCTAACTTGTAACCATGATGCATTAATAATAATGGTGACTTAAATTCAAAAGTTGGGAACCAGAAAAAACAACCGGTAATTGGAAAACATGGATATATGAGGTTGGGGATTGAATAACAAAATTCTGCAATATCTATTATATATTCATTGCAAATACCTTTTATAAGAAACATAAACGCAGGCTATACAAACGAATTTCCCTTGATGGTATACACAGAAATCAGATTGATTACCTCTATGGAAAGAATCACTGAAGAAGTTCAATATCAGCAGTGAAAACTAGGCCAGCTGCTGATTATGGAACAGACCATCAACTACTCAAAAGCAAGTTCAAATTAAAGGTAAGGAAAGTCAAATCATATCCAGAGGAATAAAAATTTCATCTTGACTCTATCCCACCTGAATTTAAAAACCAGCTTACGGGGACAGGGGCACGCGTGGTGTGCGTCGAGGGGAACCTGGGCTAGCACGCCAAGCCAGCCGGCCAGAGCGCTGAAGGTCGCGCGCAGAACGCCACCGCCTCGCCACCCCTTAAAATTTTATTTCATTATTTTTTGTGTGTACCGTCAAATCAGATCTGACTTATACAGGAGGAGACTGTTCCTCCTTCTCCAGCAGAGCATCTGGTGGATTCGAACCGTGTACCTCCAAGATTGCAGTGCAGCTTCTTGCCACTAGGCCACCAGAGCACTTTCTCAAAAAGTTGCAAATAGAGATACCATTTGACCCAGCAATTCCACTACTGGGAATATACCCTGAAGAGACCATAGCTGACATCCAAGCAGATATATGCACTCCCATGTTTATTGCAGCTTTGTTCACAATAGCAAGGAGTTGGAAACAACCTAAGTGCCCATCAACAAACGAATGGCTAGAGAAGCTGTGGTATATTCGCACAATGGAATACTATGCTGCATTAAAAAACAAGGAACTCATGCAATATTATTCAAAATGGTTGACTCTGGAGAACATTATGCTGAGTGAAATATCCCAGTCACAAAAGGACAAATATTACATGATGTCACTGTTGTAGAATGGGACTGTCCTTGGGGTTGGGGAGAGACTGAGTAATATGGGTTCAATAATGTATACTGCACTGAAACAGAGGAGGGAGAAAACTGTTTAAAAGAGATATATAACTAGGTATTTCTGTCATCACAGGAGACTAGAGCGAGGGTTACATGGTGGAGGGGACCTGGGGGAGGGTTTGTAAAACAATGAAAGAATCTTTTCTTTTACTTTTCCATAATTTTTGACTCATGTACTTATAACTTGTTAGTCAAATTTGTGTCTTCTAGGTTGCAACACCCCCATGATACATCTTCAAGGATATGAACATGTACGGCCAAGCACAATCAATAAGAGTGCATCTAAATTCCAAAATCAATCTCCATAATAGTCTATGTGTTTCCTACTGCCAAAGGGGCCCTTTAGAGTAGTGAGAGAAGATCTTCACCCTGAAACCCACAGCGTCCCTTTTCAGCAGGAAGTAGCTAAGAGAATACGCCATCCCCTTTTCCTTATGACTCAGGGTGAAGTCTCTCTCAGGGAGGAGTGATAGGGAATGGCAAAGGACACACTGACAAAGAAGATTAATCAGAACTGGCTTTAACAAGCACTGTGGCATTTGGACAAGAACAAACTAGGAGGAGGGTAGAGAGAATAGTGCAACAATGAATGAATGGAAACCCAAAATCTCTGTAAATGTTTATGAAAATTAATAAAATATAATTATAGAAAAAACCAGCTTACGAACAGGTTTAAGGCCTCGAACACTAATGAATGAAGACCAGATCAGCTGTAGAAGGATATCAAGAATATTATCCGTCTATAATGCAAAAGGTCATTACAAAGACAAAGGAAGAAGACCAAATCAGATGACAGAAGAGACTGAATATTGCACTAAGGCACTGAGAAGCCAGAGTTAAGGGAAGAAATCAGAAAGTTAAGGAGCTGAACAGACAATTTCAAAGGATAGAGTGGGAAGACAAAGCAAAGTATTATAATGAAATGTGCAAGGAGCTAGAGTTCACAAATCAAAAGGACCAAACTTACTCTGCATTTCTTAAGCTAAAGGAACTAAAGAACAAATGCAAGACACATGTTGCAATATTTAAGATGTTATGAGCAGAATACTGAATGATTCAGAAAGCATTAAAAGATGAAGAAGAAACATACAGAATCACTGTACCAAAAAGAATTGGTTGCTGCTGCAGAAGTTCATGAAACAACCTATGATCAGGAGACAATGGTGATGAAGGAGGAAACTCAGGCGTGGCTCAAAGGACTTGGCAAATATAAGGACTCTTGATTATTAGCATTAAAATTTTTTAGCATTAAATTTTTAATGAAAATGCTACAATAATATGCAATCCCAAAGGCACGTGATTCGAGGCCACCAACTGCCCCATGGGAGAAGGATGAGCAATCTCCTCCCGTATGATTAGCTGCCTATGAAAACCTGCTTGAGGGTCAGCTATGCGGCGGCTCCAACTTGATGACACACAACAACACTATTTCTCATATGATGAACCATTTCCTCAGAGTTCCATGTTAAAAAATAAAATAAGTGCTTCTATTTTTTAAGATTGAGGCATCTTCATTGTTTCTGTTCTCAAGAGTAAATTTGCACATTTGAATATTTAGTAATCTAAAATGAATATTAACTTCAGTAAACAGTATTTGCAATATATCCAAGCTCACATATAAAATGAAAAAATAAAAGAAGATAAGAAAACACCAACTGTTACCTCGAGCATCTTTAATGAAATGTCTTAAATCTTTAATCTGAGGGCTTTTTAGCTGCTTCACTTACATACATATCCTTCTTCCTAACATTTCGAGCACAATACATTTGATTATCATTTTAAAACAAGAGATTTTGCCACTGGACTCAAATGTGTATTTTATGAGCCATATCTCCTTTAATACTCAAAATAAGACCTCATAAATGTTTAATCATCCTTTTATATAGCTTGACAGTGTTTACCTCAGAGAAGAAAATGACATTCACTCTTGTCCATCTTTACCCTAAAAATTCCTGCAATATATGAATAAATCTCTTAAGAACAATTATCTTGTTTGTCAATCTAGGTAGAACTGTTTGAGGTATATATATATATATATATATCCCTGTAATTATTTATTTGTGGTCAAAATCCCTCAAGAATTTATCTATAGAAAAAAAAATTTGGTGATAAGAAGAATCTCTTGAAACACTTAATGCAGATTCAATAAAGAAGCATGTGAAATTTTGGACTTTTCATATAACGATAATAAAACAAAATAATCACTAGTTGATGTGATATACACGTGTTAATATTTTATTAATGAAACTTGCATGTGTGTGTGTGTGTGTGTGTGTGTATGCATACCACACGTGGGAGAGTTAAACTAAGAAGGAATTATGTAGAAAGAATACAGGAATTCTCCTTAAAAGTTTTCCAGATCATAATAGTAATATTTAAATCATTTGGGGAGGAAGTAGTAAATTAGTCAATTTGGTTCTCCCCAAATCTTAAGCATTTAAAATGGCCAATACAATTATTTCCATAGCTATCATTTCTAATTTAATTTGATTTTGTATTTACCATATAGAATTTACAATGTAACTTATTTTTTAATCCAGTAAGAAGCATATGGTTAAAATAAATCAGCAGAAGCAAATGCTAAAATAACAGTTAGCCACTAATACTCCATATTCATATTCAAAGACAACAGCAAATATTGCTTCATATATAATAGCCCAGTTCTAGAACACAGAAATTACCTATAAAAGTGTGTCTATTTGGGGGGAGCAAAATGTCGGGTTTTTTCCATTACTATAATCTTAACTTTGTTACTATAAATGTAATAAATAGAAAAATTATCAATATAATAAGTAGAAAAAGAACCACTGGATTAACTTTGTAAAATTGCTAATATTAATGTATTTATTATACATTGGATAATTAGAAATTATGAAAAGAATATAGGTAAAGTATACTTAAAACATATATGTGTAAAATTTTTTCAACATTCAACATTTTCTTCATTCCTAAAATACATATCACATTGCCAGTGTATTTAACCCTTAAAATTTTCAAAATAACAAATATTTAAATGTTGAAAATAAAATTGCTTAATAGGCAAACATTTTAATTGGTGCACAGTATACCAATCACAATACTTCCCTTCTCATATCTGTTTTGTCTGTAAGGTAGAAGATTATCTGTAAAGTCTTATTTCTGTTTTTAATCCTCAAATTCTCTTACACACATCTCTTTTGGGCTCTATTATGTTTAAATTGCTTATACATAGAAGAAAAATTGTTTCTAAAAGAATTGCTGTATTTTAATTATGGAATTAGAAAAGAGTACTGAATATTCTATGAACTGTCAAAATAACAGAAATGCCCTGGAAAACGTACAGCTAGAATGTTCACTGGAAACAAGGATGGCAAATCTTTTTCTTCCATACTTTGGGCATGTTTCTAGGGAAGGCTATTCCTTGGAAAGGGACATCAAGTTTGGAAAGGTGGAAGGTCATGTAGGTGTGGAAGATCCCCAAGGACACAGACTAATACAATGACTACAGCAATGGGTCAAGTGTGTCTGAGATGATGGCACAGAATAGGGAAGGGCTCAGATCTGTATTGAGAGGGTTGCTCTGAGCCATACTCGACTCTGTGGCACATACCAACAACCACACACACACACACACACACACACACACACACACACACACACACGAGAAAGCCTGCTAATATAATGTGTTGGACTGGTACACATAACACATTTATGTGTAATAAAAAAGCTTGATGGGATCGCTTCTCAGCCTTTTGGCTAAGATCAAGTGTAAAAAAGCTTGATGGTTTGAATCTACAAGACTCTCAGAGAAAGATGAGGTAGTCTTCTTCCCTTAAGATTTACTGCCTCAGAAACCAAATGAAGGGTTACCATGAATTGCAATCAATTTGATGGGCAACAGGTTGGGCTGGCTCTGGATACGGTATTTCATTTGATCCTTTTGATCAGTTGTTAAACTATGTTGTTTTAAAATAATTTGGGTGACAAAAAAGTCCCTAAATTTTTATGGATTAGCAGAAATCATAAAACATGCTCACTTGTTAAACAAGCCTACTTTACTGAATTTGCTTCTACTCCAGTTTGAAGTAATTCTAATTTGAAGGGTTTTTTTTTTTAGAAAAAAAAAACACCTCAAAAATATATATACATATGTGATATGCATATGTATACATTCACATGTAGATATGAATTTTTGCATATACTTAAAACATGCCTTTGGATTGTGATGCTGGGAGGAAAATGGAATATACCACAGACTGCCAAAAGAGCAAACCAATCTGTCTTGGAAGAAATGCAATCAGAATGCTCTTTAGAAGCAAGGATGAGAAATTTAGTCTCGCACACCCTGGGTATGTTATCGGGGGTGAGGGGGAGGCAGTCCGTGAGTAAGGACAGCATGCGTGGAAGAGTGGAGGGAGGGTCCATGAAACATAGGAAGACGCTCTGTGAGACAGACTGCCACAATGACTCCAACAACAAACTAGAGCAGAGATTGTAAGGATGTCACAGGAGAAGGCAGAGCTTAGTTCTGCTGTACATAGTGTTGCTATGAGTCAGGGCAGACTTGATGTTACCACCAACAACACAGAACTATTAATGTTATTTTTATTGTCTACCTTCAGGTTGGAACTGGCTAATAGTGGACCCTCCAGTAGGTTTTTTAGAGTCAGTAAATCACAAAGAAGTTGACTGCCTCTCTTTCTCCCAAGCACTATTAATAATATATACTATAATAAACTAGACCCAAATTATCTAATTATATTAATGTTTGAACCTCAAGAAGGTAGTAAGTAGTAAATTCGGTTTTGGGGTTTTTTTTCCAGAAAGTTGACATTTTGTTGTTGTTGTTTTGTACTGTCAAGTCAGAACCAACCCACAGCTAGCCCTCCAGTGAGTTTTGAGAGGCAATTAGTAACTTGGGAGGAGATTGTGCGTCCTCCTGAGAAGCAGCTGGTAGATTCAAACAGCTTGATCTCAGTATTGCAGCACACAGCTTCTTGCCACTAGGCCACCAGAGCTCCGTAAATGGCACTTATATCAGGTATTTTTTTTTTCCTTCAACTACAAATACAACACAACCATTTTTATGTTTTAATACAGGAGAAAGATGGACGATCTCCTCGAGGCATTTTACAGCCTTCAAAACCCTGACAAAGGATCAGGTTTTCAGTTGGTTCGTACCAGACAACACGTAATAAGAATATGATGGGGGGGGGGGGGCGGATTCATGTGTTCACTATAGTGGTTGACCATTACTGAGTAAATCCAAGTTTTAGGGGCAACTTCCATCTGAAAGGCTTGGATATGACGGGATACTGCTAATAGACAAAGAGCCCTGGTGGTACAGGGATTTAAGTGTTCAGCTACAAACCAGAAATTTGATCCCACTGGCCATTTCCCCATGAGAAAGATACAAGTGTGTGCTTCCATAAAGCTTCCATCCTCTGGAGCGATTCTATTGTGGATCATTTTGAGTCAGAATATTGACTTGATAGCAATGTGGTTTGCTTTTCATATGGAATGAGAGATAATCCATATAAAGGATGAGTTGAAACATATTATCATCACAGTGCTTGATGCTCAATGGAAGTTATAATAAAATACAGAGAGAGGATATGCTAGAATAGAGATCCCACCCACCACCCTACCCCCTGGAAGCAGCTTATATGCTTTATGAAATACTAGCTGAAATAGCTTTTTTACTACAAATAATGAAAAGCCTTCACTTTAAAAACAACAAAAGAACAATCTTCAGAAAGGAACATGCACACTCTGATTTTTAAAAAGTCTATTTAAATATATTTACTTTGCAATTACTCATACTTATATTAAAGGAGAACAACAAATTGGGTCCTTTGTCTAAAATATATTTCATTAACAAATTTAAAATCTATTTTAAGTTAATAATTATAAAGATATATGTTAGAGCTAAGACTTTAATTCAGAAAAAGCAAGTTCTTTCTTGAAAATATACATCTGTATTTAAAAAAAAAATAGAGGGGAAACAACACCAGAAACCATCTTTTACGTTTTACACTTGATAGTATTGAAGGAAATACACAAACTAAATAACTTGGAGTTTGGATGGGCAAAGTATATCCTAACAACAGGACCCTTTTTTATACATATTGTTTGAATATGTAAATTTGAATAAAATATATGTTTTTAAAAAGCTAAAATTTGAATAAAATATATGTTTCTTAATGCCATAAAAAGGTACAATGTGTAAATCCTAGAAGACAGATTATAGGTTTTCATCAGGGCTGGAGAAATAACAAAAACGTGTCTGCACAGCCATATACTTTGAATTAAAAACATGGTAATTTATCACTTACTTTTTTCAAGAAAGAAATTTCACATTAATTTCTAGATTTAGATTTATTTATTTTATTAAAGAAAATACAGCTAGTGAAAGCCATGGAAAATTACTGTTAATAAAGAACATTTTCTCTTTTTTTGCAACTCGTAAGTTCATTATATCTAGTTCAACTTGCCTAGTACTCATTCATTCAAATGCAAATTCAAAGTGTTACACATACAAACATGTATAAACATTAAAGAAATTAATATTATGTTACTACTTAAAGGAAAAATATATCTATCATTGCATACTTTAAACACACACCTGTGGAATTAAAAAAAAAAATTTGGTATGTACTTATGCTGATGGAGAAAAACTGAAGATATGAGGAAGGGACACATTATGGTAATTGTTTCCAGATTTATTTTATCTCATCATTTATTATAATGTATATTTTCCTGAGTATGTGTTATATAAATAAAAACTGTTAACTGTACTGAGAATAATTGTGTCACATAATTCTAACACATAAAAAATAAATTCATTCAGTGTCATGATATAAAGACATTTTTCTATATTCTTTAAATATAAATTTTTCAAAAACAAGGAGTAAAAAGATATATATTGTAAAAATCTGAAGTCCCAAAGCACTACTTATTCTTTTATGAGGTCTGTTTTATTCTAATTTCAGTAAATACCTAAAATTTTTAGTCATACATATTTTATATTATATATTTTATACTATAAACATTTTATATAAAATCTCCATATACCAATGAACTCTTAGCCAATCTTTCTTGATTGATTGGTATTTTAATATGATAATGTCTTGCAACTGATGCAAAAATGAAATAAAGGTAACCTGAATTATAGTTATAAATCCAATTCTTCTAAAAATATTAAATTTTCAATATGGTTCAGGAGAGGACAGATTTAAACTAATATTCTAAATTTTGCTTTTGTTAGTTATTATAATGGTGGTTACCATATATGCTAGCCTAAATTAAAACAGAAGTATTTTTATATATGTGCTAAAAATATTTCTACAAGAAGTTCCTCTCTTGAAAAATACATTTTACAATACCAGCATAATATGGGCACATAATAGCATGCAAATAATGTGTTTTCCTTTTACACATAAGCCAATATACATTAGGTGAATGTTACCAAATGGGACATGTATGCTACACACCTTACTGAAGGCAAATATTCCCATGGGAAACATTTAATCCAGTGAAACAACTGTATCAAAATTCCTTTTATCTAAGAAAAAATAAAGTGTTACAGTGTTAACTCACAGGACAATCTAACTATTATTTTAAACCAGAAGAGTCTGCTATACTAGGTGCATGGTAAGCGGCAGAGAAGAGAAAATTAAATATGGTGTTGAAAATAAGACCTTCCTTATATTTTATAATAATAAAATTTTAAGTCCTGCATATTATGATAAAACCTTATTTAAAAAATAAATAAAATTTCAAATTATTATAATCAGACCCACTCCAATTAGTGCAAAGTCAATTTTATAGTATATAAATGGCATATTCTTCCAGTTTCAATGGCAAAACCATCCTCTATTACTTTCTTCTGAAAGACAAAACTGTCAAAACCCAAAAGAATTTACTATTGATTGCCAAAGAAATTTTATATACCTATATAAGGATATATGTGTGTGTGTATATATATATGTAAATAAATATATACACAAAATATGTACCTTCATAGTCAACAATGTAATTTGTGTACTCACTTTTTACAAACTTACAAATTTCCCCAAATATTTAAGATTTATAAATAAACATTATATATATTCTTTTCTTGCAAAAATACCAAATGACACCAAATCTAGAGGAAGCAAGGCTGCATTTTCATCCTATTTTAAGAAAGTTTAATCAGAAATCTAACATAAAGTACAAATGTTATTTCACATCCCTTCTCTCCCCAGAGAATGGCATTACTAACTTTACAAATAAATATGAAAAGATGAAGAAGCCTTCCAAAAATGAGTATTACCACAGGAAGCTGAGTAAGCTTCTATTAAAATTTTATTCTGAAAGTAAATAATGTTTTAGCTAATTTAAAATATATTTCTATTGTTAAAATTCAAATTCTTACTAAGCAAAGAAAATGTAATGGCTTCATTCCTATTTTAGTTCACTAATTCTTACTTTATTTCTAGTACCTAGTGAATTTCTGATCATGGAAATGAAGTTATAGTAATTCTAAAAAAACACTTACTGCAGATGTCCCTCTTACAATTAAGATTTTTGCACTAACACTTTACTATAGTATGTTACTATGTTAAGGAACAGAAGGTTGTTTGTGGTTCTATTTTGAAAGGGCAGGGTTATCCCAAGTGATGCTCTATCTCCCTCAAATGATAGAAATATTTATGAAGTGTCAGTTAAAAGCAATACTTAAAAATGTGTGAATTGAATACATCTAGATTGTGAGTGCTTTTAAAGAACCAAAGCACGAGTGAATCACTTGAGTTCTCACTTATAGGCCAAGGTACAAAAAGACTGAAAATTAAATGAACAAACGTGTGTTTTTTCCCCCTCCAAGACTGAATCATGTTGAAGCATATTTAGGGTCATTCTTTGGCTTTTTTTCCCCTCTGTATTTTACCCACTTGGATCCTTCTGTCAATTAAAGGAAGATCTACAGATGGCATTTATCCGTTTGCTTCGTAACATAAAAGGATTTTTGCAATCATTTGTATGGAAGATTATCAGGAGAGGAACATTACTGTAAATCAATGACAGAAAAAATGAGACACTCCCCTCTCAGGCTGAGGCTGCTTCTTCCAGATTTCTACACAGACACCTAATGCAATAAATATTTTAAACCGAAGCCCTCAATAATCGTTGCAGTGTCAACTGGTCAAGATGCACTGTTAATACCCATCCAAAACTCCACGATTCAGCACTCAGGCAACAATGGACAGCAAATCATTCCCAACAGCAGAAGTATCGGGAAGGCTACCTTGGGCTTTGTTTTTGTTATGTAAAATGCATTAAAGTGACTCATCCACTTAAGATTTCCTACTCTTAGAAGCTTTAAAGCGGCTTCAAGAACCAAAATAAATGCCTTCCCAGAATGCTTGATCAGCTCTATTCAGTGCACTTTAAAAATACGTATATATTTCCATTATTTTGATTCTTCTTTCAGCTTATTACGGGGAAGCAGTATTTTCCATTCCCTTCTGCCGGGTAACTACAGCTACCTTGAAACCCCTTGTTTGTTTCCAGACAAGCCAGTAGTTGTGTTTTCGTTTTGAATTTCAAAGTTATCTTAGCTATGTTGAAAAGAAGGGGGGAATTGAAGGAGATGCTGGAACCGCTCAGTGTGTCCCTCAAAGAACAGGTTCTGTTCATGCTAAGAACAGGCGCCTCGTGCCTCGGGCACTTGGATGTTGGGAACAGAGCGCGGAGGCTCGGCTCGCACGGCCCGGGTACCCACGGGTCCCCGCCAGCCACGCAGGTGAACCGCACGCTGGAGCAGCAGGGAGCGATCCGGATCCCCAAGTCCACCAAGTGCACACAGCAACTGAGGGATACAGCGAGTTTTGACAGCAAAGCAATTAGAAAGCATCCCCGAGGCCAAGTGCGGGAAAGGTCCAGGGCGCTCCGGGCAGCAGGCACTGCTCTATGTGTAAGATGTCCAGCCAAACCCTAACTTTCCATTGGACTGGCTTCGAGGAGAGCGTGGAACTGCCTGGAAACTTTTTCCTCTCAGTGCAGCTAAACTCTTGAGTGTCACATCTCCTCGCGACCAGGGGCCGAGGCGCGCTGAGTCCGCGCGGACGCCCCCGAGACCACCCGGCCCCGGCGAGGCGCCGGAGACGCCGGCTCCGCGCGCATTCCGGCGGCGCGCGGCGCGCATCGCGCTCGGCCTCCCCGGCTCCGAGCCCGCCTCGCCCCGCGCTCCCCACCCCCACGGGCGGAGCGGCCCCCGGAACTCCGCGGAGGGACCCCGCCCTGGCTCCCGCGGCGCCCCTCGCCCTGGCCTCCCCGCCGCTGACTTACGTGACGGCCGCGGGGAAGGGCTCCTCCGACGAGGGGCCGATCAGCAAAGCTTGGAAAAGTGTCAGAGTCAAGGCCAGCAGGCAGCCAGCAGCCATCTTCGCGATCGAAGATCAGTCCCCCGCCCTCGCGCGCCGGGAAGGAAGGCACGGTCCTGGGGAACGCGGGAGCAGCGAGGGCGCACGCTGGTCGGGGCCGTCCGGAGGGCTGGCGCACGGGGCCCAGGGAGCAGCGGGGAGCAGCGGGCAGCAGCG
>NW_006399933.1:4677699-4698771 GCF_000299155.1 Elephantulus edwardii | reverse complement strand
GCTCCGCGGCCGCCTCGCCTCCGCCGCCATCAAGGGCGACTTGGCAAACAGACCTGGGCGAGCCCGCGGGCGCTGGCGCTCGGGCGCTCCGGCTGAGGCGCTCTCCGGCTCGGTTTCCTCCCTGATTTATCCCCCTGGTTGCCGGGGAGCAGGCGGAGGCGGGGGCGGGGGCGGAGGAGGGGTGACGGCGCTGGGGAGGGGGGGTGGCTGCAGGAATGGGGGAATGGCAGGCGGAGGGACGTGGGGAAGGGAGAGGCTCCGTCTGGCTTCTCCGGGCAAGTCGGGGGTGGGGGGGGAGGTGGCTGGGGGTGGGCAGCGGGAGGGCTGGGCGTCAGAGCGGCCGGGCGGAGACGGGCCGGGAGCAGCCCTCCATACAAGGCAGAGAAGAACTCTCAAAGTCGGCGTCGCGGGCTCCCGCCGGCCGGCGAGCGCAGGGAGCGCGGACCCAGCCCCGCGGGGCTCCCGGGGGACCGCCCAGCGCCCAGCGAGCACCCAGAGGCTCCCACCGAGGACTTGGCTGGCGCTCCTCGGGGGCTATTTTTACACACGCGCGCAGCGTTCCCCCAGCCCTTCTTCCAGGCGCAGAATCCGCTGCCTGCCTAGAAATCGAGGGGAAGCGATTTGACAACCAGTGTAGGAGGGGTTTGTACTGCATTTTAAAGCACCACTGTTAACTCCCTACCAGGTGGCACTCTTTGCCCGCGAGTGCCAGAGGTGCCTGTGGCATGACTGGGTACCAAGAGTGGCAGCAGCCTTCCACCCAGGTGTTCACCTGGCAAGGCCAGGGCCTGGGGGCAGCCTGGGAAGAGGCTGGTGCTGGCTTCCAGTGGAGCCAAGGGAAGGTAGAACTAATTCTATCCAGGGAAGAAAGTGCTTTGTAACATCTGAAATTGGCCCTCTCCAAAATATTCCAAACGCCCAGCCCAGGAGGTGGAGTTCACTTTATTGGCGAGAAGGCATACTAGCTTTAGGAACAGGTGGCACCCAGCAAAAATGTGCCTGGTGAAGAGGCATTAGAGAAAACGAAAGAGAGGGAGCTGCAGTGCTGGGCCTCAGGCAAAGCAGAGGCAAAACATTCACCAGCCTTCTAGAAAGAACCCAGGGGTCACTGATTAGGCTTCCCTGCCTGCTCGGGCAGGCCTTTGTTAGGAAGGCAGGAACAGGTGGTCCAAAATGGAAAGGTTTCTTTAGGCATTTTAAATTGTTAACTCCTTCTAAGAGCTTTTAACATTTCTGAAACACTGGACATTGAAATACAGAGAACACTCGAGAGAAATGACCATCTGGTATGCTTGAGAAAACTGTCATTTTGGAGGGGGCTGAACGATATTTTTAATCAGCTACCCTTTGTGTCTTGGAGCCCTGAGGGTGCAGTGATTAAAACATTGGGTGCCACCTGAGAAAGGTGAGGCAGTCTTTTTCCCTGAAGATACACAGCCTGGGGTACCCTGTGTGACAGTTCCACCCCTCACATATGGTTACCATGAGCCCATGAAAGGCAGGGGTTAGAAGGGAGAATGTCCCTTATTCAGAACCGGTCCAACAGCTCCCAAGGCAATCCTCTGAAATGGAAAACACTAATAAGAATGGTAATAGTTGTTTTGTGGTGGTTGGTTGTTTGTTTTTTTCTTAAGTGAAGGTGATTTTATGATTTTTGAACTGGTGATTTTTTTTCTTCTGCTTACTCTTTTTTATTACTTTATAAAGTCTTTATTTTTCCATGACCTCTGCATCTCTTCTCCCTCTTTGTTTCTTTCTTACTGAGTGGCCCCGCAGAAGGCACCCCACAGCAGCTGACTTAGTTTGTTTTATGTTGTGCATGGAAGAGTGTGGCAGCAGGAGCTCCACAAATAAGGCATGAAGTGAGAAATAATAGGATTTAGAAGTAGAGCTGGAGATGGATATTTTATATTAACTGAGGACAGCATTCCACTCAAAAATTAGATCAGCAAGTAGAAACATCTATCACTCCCCTCACTATTTTTAAATGATTCAAAAGCAGATTTTTTCCTCCCCAGCATGCGGATTAAGAATAGCAGAATTAGATGCCCATTATTGTCTGGGTGATATGTTGGTATCATAAGAGCAGCACTGCATAAAAATATTATAATATATCCTGTCAATTATTTCAGTAATGAATCCAGATTTCCTACTATGGCACCTCGCTCCCAATTTTATGTCTTTACAAAGAAGTGCTTAAAGAATAAAAGAATGTAATAAACTTCCAGAGAAGGTAAGTCAGCCTTCATTATTAAGTTGGTTGGCCTTTGAGCCAAATCTCAATTTCTTTGGATCACTCTGATGAAGCACTGTATGCTCCAGTAACTGGAGCTGTGGAAGAAAGATATTACTTCCACAATTCTTGTTGAAAAGGTTAGTTCTCAAGAGTAAGCCTGTGTCATAATCATCATATAATAGTTTGTTGTGAACATTTCTATTAATTGCTATTTGTCAATCTAACCCTTTTTAATGAGGCTACTCAAAATATGATTTCAATCTTTTTTTTTCTTATAAGATAGCTAAAGCAAAGCTATTCTTGCAAAGCAGAAGTTGTTTCTCTTGGATAAGCAACATCACTTTACGGTGCATTATCTAAGTATTTTCTGTTATCCTAAAAAAAAGTTCCATACTAATCAGATCATTTTTACTATCATTAATAAAATAGGAGTAAATCACCAAAAGTCGTTCTAGGCAAAACATTACTAATATAAGAATTATTGAGAAAACTCTTGTGTTAGAGGTTGTAGATGAACAAGATCAATAACGATTATTTAAGAGAACATGTTTTAATAAGAAGGTAAAGGTTAATAAGGAGATGCATATAGATTTTTGACATTTAAAAAATTATAAACAAAAAACCCTTATAAATCTATGTTTAAACAAGATTTGATCTATACAAACACTGAGATAAATTTATGGTTCATCATTTTTTCTCAGTTGATATTACCATATATGTAAATCTTAATTCTCAGTACTCCATTTTTAATACTTAAAAATGAGCAAAGAGTAATACAAACCTAACAGCCAGGAAATTTTACTTTAACATTGGATATTCGTATGAATTAAATATAAGTATTAGTAATGTATTAATATTGTTGTTGTTATTACGTACCATTGACTTGACTACAACTCATAGTGACCCTCTGTACAACAGCTCTGAAGCCTGCTCTCTGTCCTGAGCCAGACTCAGTGATTCTGATAAACCAATTGCCATTGCCCCAGTAAATGAATATTATTGTTGTTGTTAAGTGCCGTCGAGTCTCAAGCGACTCATAGTGACCCTATGAACGAAAGCCCTGGACACCTCTTATATAACTTTTGTCCTTTCTTCAGGTCATAGGGTTTCCAGAGACAAGCTTTATGAAAGTGGATGCCACTCCTGCTTCCAAATTTGTTTTAATCAAGGAGCTCCACCAAACACTGTCCACCATGCATAACCATTCTCGCATTTGAGTCATCAGTATTAGTATTATAAAATTCTATATTGTTATATATCTAAGAATGTGCTTATATTTTTTTAAAAGTAACTGGACCAATTGGCAGCATCAGGATGGATGGTGAAGAGATTGAGATTGTACACAGCTTTAGTTTGCTTGGCCCCATAGTGAACAGTCTTAGCACCAGCAGCCAGGAAATTAAAAGGCGCATTGCCATGGGAAAGTCTGCTGTTAGGGACCTCTCCAGAGTGCTGAAGAGCAATGGTATCTCTTTGGAGACTAAAGTGCGTCTGATACAGGCCATGGTCTTTGCAATCACCTGTTATGCATCAGAGAGTTGGACAATGACCAGGGAGGATAGAAGGAGAATTGATGCCTTTGAGCTGTGGTGCTGGAGAAGAGTATTGAGAATACCATGGACTGCTAGGAAAACAAACAGATTTGTCCTGGAAAGGGTTAAACCTGGTGGCTCCTTGGAGGCAAGGATTCTGAGGCTCCCTCTAACATACTTTGGACATGTTGTGAGGAGAAACCGGTCCTTAGAGAGGGACATCATGCTTGGGAGGGTGGAGGGACAGCGCAGGAGAGGAAGGCCCTCTATGAGGTGGATTGATTCAGTGACTGGGATAATTGGGATGGGAGTGTCAGAGACAGTGCGATTGGCACAGGACAGAGCGGAGTTTATGGCTGTTGTACATAGGGTCGCTGTGAGTCGCAGGCGACTCGACGGCACATAACAACAACAACAACAACAATTTTCGTTTAAATTTTCAGTATTTGGACTCAAAGAAGTTAGAGTAATCTATCTGAAATAGTTTCCATTGTTTACTCTTCTCCTTTTCTTGACCCTCATGAATAGGCCCATACCAACCCTTGAAATAAAATTCTCATTCTTGCAGAAAAAAGAAAGGCAATAGTTTACTAAGTGTATTTTAATGTCTTAAGAAAATGAAAATGTAGACCTTGATAATGGCCCTTATTGCTTACTGCTGTATGCAAAAGTGAAAGATGATGTGTTTATGAGATACACTTAGGCTGTAGTAGCCATTCTCAGAAATACTTGTGATTTCAGAAAGAATCATACTTGTATTCACAAAGATGTTTCCCAAAGAAAACCAAACTTAAAGACAAGTGGACAGAAGGCATCTGCTGTCAGTCACTTTAAGGAATACTATCAAGAGAGAGAAGTAACAAAGAAAGTAACTCAAGACTTGGATTCTTAGGAGAATGGTTAAGAGTATGTGTAGTTATTTTTAAGGCAGAGTTCTCTTACTGTACTTTTAAAGTGGCACAAAGGGACTTTCCTAGGAACAATAGAGAAAAGTAACTTTCTTAGATTAAGAAATATTGTCAAATACTTCCCACAAACAAGACAAATACTTAGGAGGAACTTTTCCTTGGCTTGAATAATACAAGCTATTGACAGATGCACATTAAATTTCCTAAATGGACACAAAGTAGCACTAAACACTGGCCGCTCATTATTTGATCTCAGAACCCTACATCTAAAAATATACACTAACTTACATACTTAACAAAATTAACTGTATATTTAAAAATACCAAGATATCTTCAACCAGACAATAAATTATGTGCTTTCATGTTTTATAATCTGTGAATTATGGATTAAAATCTATTCATTGGGGTTTCTTGTTTTATTTTTGCCCAGCTTTCCCCCTCATCCTTCTGCCCTCATTAAACACAAGCATATCTTAGGAAAAAATAAGGCCCTACAGCAAGACTTCCCAGGAAAAACACTGTTGTTAGATCTAAATCTAAATTTCATAGTAAAGTGCTTCATCACTACAAATAGAGCTGCAGGGTTTTTGAATTGTAAACTCTAACATAAAAGTATATGGCATCTGTATAGACAAGGGGAAGTAAAGGATGCAGTTTATTATCAAAATAGTCACTAGAAATGAAAAGGCAATTAATTGAACATTTGGAAAAAAGTAGATAATAAAAAGTGAAGAAACTAAATGAGTCTTCTATGACTCAACGGCACTTAACAACAACGAGAGAGTTCTGTTGGCCCAGTGGATAGAAAGTTATGCTGCCAAGCCAAAGGGTGATTTTAATCTGCGGCCCTTGGGCATGGTTTTAGTTGGTTTTGGTCAAACATTCTTCTAAATGGTATAACTCTGGTCTGTACAGAGGTAACTCGTGGTTGTTGTGATGCTAAACACTGTGACACTGATGTGTAAAATGTGATAATGGTTACCCATGGTGGACAGCATTTGGTGGAGCTCCCCGATTAAAACAAACTTGGAAGCAGGAGTGGCAACCACTCCTGAAATAGCTTGCCTCCAGAAACTCTATGAACTTAGAGAAACGATGAAAGTTATACAAGTGTTCGTTCAGGTCTTTCGTTCACAGACTCGCTATGAGTTGTCTAGGGCTCAACAGTACTTAACAACAATATTTGTTAACACTCTTTACAAGTTTGATTTTGTTGGTGTCTGTCTTGTTTTGTTTTAATTTTTCTAGGTGCTACCTTACAAAGAGAAGAAGAGACTTAATATGATTATTTAAAGTTTTTAACATTGTTTAAACTCAGTAAAATGTCATTAAAACCTAATATATGTATAAAATAAATGGAACATATTCATTCATTTTCTTGATCACATAATACTAACAGTTACTGTTGTAATTGTATGTGCCACAGAATCAGAACCAACTCGTAGCTGACCCTCCTTCGAGTTTTCAGAGGCAATAAATTGCGTGGAAGGAGATTGCTGATCTTTTTCCCACAGAGCAGCTGATGGAGTTGAACTGCATATCCTTGGGTTAGCAGCCCAGCTCCTTAAGACTAAGCCATCAGAGCTCCACGTAACCCCTACAGTAGGCTAATCTGTTAGATGGATGTCAGTAAAAAAAAATCTAAAACAATATCACTAGAAATTTCTCCATTTACAGTGATAAATATGGGAGATAAATTATCTTGCACACCCATGTTTATCGCGGCTTTGTTCACGATAGCAAGGAGTTGTAAACAACCTAAGTGCCCATCAACAAAGGAATGGATAGAAAAGCTGTGGTATATTCACACAATGGAATACTCCACTACATTGAAAAACAGGAACTCATGCAATATTATTCAAACTGGGTGACCCTGGAGGACATTATGCTGAGTGAAGTATCTTAGTCACAAAGAGATAAATACTGTATAGTGCCACTGTTGTAAAATGGGACTGACGTTGGGGGGAGACTGAGAAAGATGGGATAAATAACGTATAGTGCATTGAAACAGATGAGGGAGAAAACTGTTTAAAAGGGATATGTGATTAGGTATTATTGTCATGACGGGAGTCCAGAACGAAAGCAGCATAGTGGAGTGGACCTGGGGGGGAGGGACTGTAAAACAGAAGAATTTTTCTTTTACTTTTCAAAGAGAAGAGTGTATGGGGAGAGGGGTAGGCAGGGAGAAAAGTGCAACAATGAATGAATGGAAATCCAAAGTCTGTAAATTTTCACTAAAATTAATAAAAAAATAAATTCTTATATTAGTTATAATTTTACCCTGAATTAAAACTCAAATATTTAAAATTAAAGTCTGTTCTCACATCTGCTAATGTCAAAATAAATAGTCATTTATATAGCCAGATATTTTAGATTTATATCATTAAAATGCCTACCATATTCCAAAGAAGACATCTTCATCTAAATAAACCAGTGGTCTTACAGCTATACTTCTAAACTCATTTGATAAATGAGTAAGATAGAGATTATGTTATTGTCATCTATAAAAAAAAAGATATATAAGTAAATCCAGTTTAGTACTGGGAAACGTTTGAAAATCAAGGTGGAGCAAGCATTAAACAATAAAGTTATTTTCTTTAAGATCTAACAAGATGGTGGAGAATAAAGGTGCCTGATGATGTAGAAAAAGAAAACTATGAGGCCTAATCAGCTGAAAGATGTCTAACGCTGTCTAATTTCATTTCATACCTAAAAAAACTGCAAAAACCAAACTAGAACCAGTTGAGGTCAAATCAACTCCAACTGCTGAGGACTTTATGTATGTCACAGAACTATGCTCCACACTGTTCCATTAATGGTTGTTTAGTCTTTGGGTAGACATAAGCCTACAGCCTTTCACTAAGGGACAAGAATGCCCATTCGTGCCATTGAAGTACTCCTAAAGCTAAGAAAAGAAATTTAAATCATTCAGTTCTTAATATAGCATATAATGTCTACATTTGGCATCTGTATACATTTTCTTTTTTTCCTTAGCAGGTCTGTAATTTTTTCTTTTTGATGACCCATTCTTTAAGAACACGATTATCCTAGAATAGATAGCCTTAGCTTCTTCTTGTTGTTTTTAGTTGCCATTGAGTCAAGTACAACTCCCAGCAAGTTTCTATGAATAAAAGATCTGAACCCTGTTCTAGAACTCTCATTGTTTCTCTGGTCTTCATAGGGTTTTCAAAGCCCTGGTTTTTTTCAGATGTACTGATTTCATATAATCATGAACCTGAGAGAAAACCTTTTTGTTGTTAGGAGCGCTGAGTCAAGTATGACTCATAGCAACGCTATGAAGAACAGATTTGTCAGAATCCTACCCTATCCTGTGCCATCCTCATCATCAACAACACAGTTGAGCCCATTTCTGCAGTCAGTTGTCAATCCAATTTTTTAAGGATCTTCCTCTCTTTCCAAACATCATATTCCTTTTCAGTGAAAAGCCTTTCCTAAAAAGATGCCCAAGGTATGTGATACAAAGCTTTACCATTCTTACCTGGCAATATGCCTGAAGTGAGACAAAGCTTTGCCATCCTTACTTCCAAGGAGCACTCTGGCTGTACTTTTTTCCAAGACACATCTGTTTGAGTGAAGTTAGTCCAACATCAGACAGAAATCTCAGTCATGGGTCCTACGTTGATTGTTATATTTTCTGGATATTGAGTCAAGTCCTTATTCTACAGATGTCAGTCATTCATTGGCCAACATGCCGTTCACTTTTAAATGTATTTATTTGTAAATGTATTTGCTATTTTCAGGATACTTGGGAATTAATTTTTTGTTGATTTTAACTTGTATGACTTCAAAATAGTAAAAACTTCAATATGAAGATTTTTTTGCATTACTTTCCAAAATCATTTCATAAACTACTTGTCATTAATAAATAACTTTATTTCAATCTGTCTTATTACTCATTTGGTTAGCAGTCTTTGTGAGAAAAGCCAGTGTTTTTTGTACTCCATATATTTCCAATTCAATTATGTTAGTATTTGAAAATATTGAAGAACTGGTATTTCACAAAATATTGTCAGAATATTTGTGGATTGCGTTTATTGTATTGATTATACATTCTTTAAACTTCACTTTTATGTGTCAAAATACATAAAATGTTTCCCTTTCAACAAGAACTGAAAAATATTTCTCAGAGATGAATTGTGACCATAAACTTGGTAACAGCACTTGAGACCATGCTGCAATTCTACCCTTAACAAATACACATGGTTCATCAGTGTTTAACGACAGAACCCAGTTCTGCTTCTCCTTTTCTTCAGTAAGTTAACCAGCAGCCCGCTCCGCCCCTTCTCCACCCCTTCTTTTGATCTTTTTCTTCTGAACAGACAACAGTTGAGTGCATTTACCATATTACCAAAAGGGTAAGGAATAAAGGAAGTAGTAAAATTAGAAAGGGCTAAAAAAAACCCAGAAATTACCCCCCCAATAAAAGACAAATAGAAACATGCAAGACAAAGAGATAAATGTTAGTATAGATGAAACACAAAGCAAGGAAGAAAGATAACAAGAAACACAGGTCCCAAATTTACAGATAATTTAAAAATGGGAGGGAGGAGTGTAGGAGCAAATCAGTTTACTTCAATATTCTAAATGTCCATTGCTACACAAATAGCATATATTATCTTCACCATCTCCATAGTTTGCACAAAACGTGAATAATGTTTCAGGATCCTTACTTTAAAAGTGGACTGAGTTGCATGTTAATTACCACTTTTTAAATTAATTTTTAAATTTAAGATTTCATATAAAGTACAACTGCTGCTACATATGTTTACCAATTCCATCTTCTTATTGTGTACCATCCAGTCGGAACCAACTCACCCCTTACTCTTTGGTGAGTTTTCAGAGGCAGTTAATTGAATGGGAGGAGATGGCTCATCCTTCTCCCATGGAGCAGCTGGTAGATTCTAACTGCATGCCTTTGGAATTGCAGCACAGCTTCTTACCACTAAGCCACCAGAGCTCCAATTCCTTATACATTAGATATACACATGGGCAACAAATTCTTTTGCTTGACACGGAATATTTTACATGTATTTTTGTTGAAATACCATAATCCAGTCCTTTTGGAATATTGGTCTTAGTGTCAATGAAAGGAGCTCTGTTGGCCTAGTGGCAAGAAGCTGCACTGTAATCCCAAAGACACATGGTTCAAGGCCACCAGCTGCTCCGTGGGAGAAGGATGAGTAGTTTCCTCCCATGTGACTAACTGCCTCTGAAAACACTGTAGGGTCAGACTTGGGTTGGTTCTGACTCAAAGGTATACAACAACAATGACAATGTCAATGAATTCATCTTACTTGGATCCACAGTCAACACACTTGGTACCAGGAGTAAGGAAATCAAGACACATATTGCACTGGGAAAGTCTGCTGCTAGTAGGAACCTCGCCAAATTACTGAGGAGGAACAAAGTCAGTTTGTAAGTACACCTGATTTGAGGCCAACATCTTTTTGGTCACTTCCTGTGTATCTGAGAGCTGGGCAATGAATAAGGAGAATAAGAAGAATTCACGCTTTTGAGTTGTGATGTTGAGGAAGAGTACTGAATATCCCATGGACTTCCAAAAGAACATACAGAAATGTCTTAGAGAAAGTACAACCAGAGTGCTTCTTGGAGGCAAAAATGGCAAAGCTTTCTTTGCCTCATATAGTTAGAACATGTCATTAGGAGAGGCTATTCCTTGGAGAAGGACATCATGCTTAGAAAGCAGGAGGACCAGTGAAAGATCAGAAGACCCTTAACCATTTGGATTGACACAGTGACTGTCACAGTGTATGTCAGACATTGTTAGAAAGGTACAGGATTGGACGTGGTTCAGGTCTGTTGTTCACAGAGCTGCTGTAAGTCATACTCGACTCTATGCCACCTAGCAACAACAGATACATAGTGCTGTGCTGGCAAAGTCCATGAGTTAAACTACCAACCCAAAGCTGGCACCTCCCTCTCTGTGGCTGGACTCTACCGGTGGCTCTAGGGGAGGTAGATGAGCAGGCTTCCTCTGTGCCATTTTCAGCCTCCAGGACCCTAGAGGGTCAGCTACTAGTCAGTTCCCCAACAACCAAGAGTGACACTAAATGAATTATCAAGTACAGAAATATCACTAGTGACAACCTCATCTACAAAGGGGGGCGGAGGGAGGCATCGTCAGAGTCCTTGATATTCTTGAGTCCACTGATTGAGTTATTGCACGTTTTGAACACTTTACTCTAGGGGACTCGTCTTTGCAAACCTATATATGGCAGTATTTTGTTGTGACCCATATGTTTTTCATCAGCTAATTTTCCAAAATAAACCACCAGACATTTCTTCCTCATCTGCAATAAACTGGAAACTGTTGAAACTTGTCCACCTTGGAGGGCTCTACTCATATTTGAAATACCCATTCCATACTTTATATATCACAGCAACAACATAGCCACAGTATTCACAAAAAGTGACAGTGTTTTTCTCAGATCCATCTAAAGTAAACACATTTCCATGGAATCAATTCCAACTCACAGTGAACATATAAAACAGAATGGGGAAGGGGAAATCCTTACAAACCTCTTTTATTTACATAATCACCCAGACCTATTGTTATTGAATAGCTTTCAATTCTTACTGTTATTATATACCATCAAATCAATTATGTCTCAATGTGACCATATGCACAAGAGCTCTCAACCCTGCTCTATGCTGAGCCAATCTCACTGTCTGTGACACACCTACCTCATTACCCTAGTGAGTGGGTCAATACATCTTATCAGGGGTTGTCTTCTCCTGAGCTGTCTATCCCTCAACCCTTGCAAGCATTATGTCCTTCTGCAAAGACTGGTCTCTCCTGGCTACATGCCCTTGGTATATGAGATAGATTCTGAAAACCCTTGCCTCCAAGGAGCACCTTAATCTCACCCTCTTTGGGACAGACCTGTTGTCTTGGCAGTCCATGGTATGTTCAACATTCTTCTTCCAGCACCACAACTCAAAGGTATCAGTTCTTCTGTTATCCTTCATCTTTGTCCAGCTCTCTGATGCATAGTAAGTAATTGCAAAGACCATGGCCTTGATCAAGCATGTCTTAGTCTCTAGACTGACATCCTTTCTTTTCAGCATTCTGGAGAGGTCTCTGAAAGGTTTTTCCTAATGCAATATGTCTTTTTATTTCCTAACTGCTGGTGCCAAGAGTGTTGATTATGGAACTGAACACGCTGAAATTGTTAACAATCTCAGTCTTTTCTCCATCTATCATGATGCTGCCAGTTGACCCAGTGGTGAGAATCTTTGTATTCTTGATGTTGAGTTTCAAGCCATATTGCAAACTACAGTGTTGGACCCGCTGCAGGAAATTCTTCAGGACCCCTCCTCAGTTTCAGCAAGGAAGGTTTTGCTGTTGTATAACACAGGTTGTTGATAAGTGTGTCTCCAATCCTGATGCCACATTCTTTTTCAGAAACTCCAGTCTCTCAAATGATCTGTTCTGTATACAGATTGAAATGATAGGGAGACAGGACACATCACTGACACACTCCTTTTCTGTTTGAACCATACAGTGTTTCCTTGCTCTGTTCTGACAGTTGCCTCCTGGTCCAAGCGTAGATTTCGTATGATCACAAGCAAGGGTTCTGAGTGAGATTACCATATTTCTCCAGGTTAGCTACAATTTGTTGTGATCCATACTAATTGACATAGTCAATGAAGCACAGACATTCCTCTCGTACTCTCTGCTTTAGGCCAGGATCCATCTGACATTGGCAGTGATGTCTCTAATGTCACAACCTCTTCTAAACCCAGCTTATATTTCTGGTAGTTTTCTGTCAAGGTACTGTTTCAGTAACTTTTGGATAATCTTCAGCAAGAGTTTGCTTATGTGTGATATTAGTAATATTTTTCTATAATTTCCACACTCTCTTAGATCACCTTTTTTTAAATAAGAATAAATATGGATCTCTTAATATCCCTATGTCACAGAGTGGAATTACCTGGTACAGTTTTCCAAGGCTACCCCATTAAAACAGTAGACTACCATAGAAAGAAAGTCGACTTCTGACTGCTGAATGGCTGTTGGTTCCCAAGTGTTTAGCCACTCTATCAACAGGGCTCCTTCCTGTGATTGTCTTGTTGTTTTGTATCAAATCAGGATTGATTCCTCGCTGACCCTCCAGCAGGATTTCAGAAGATGTAAATCACATGGGAGGAGATTGCTCCTCTTTCTCCCATGGAGGAGAAACCTGTCTTCTGATGGCATTGTCATACATTGTCATATTCATTTCTTTAAAAACATACCATTTACTTGATCTAGATGAGATATTCTTGTAAGAATCTCTCTCTGTCGCCGTCACGTTGTGATATGTGTTGCTATAAAGATGTTCTGACTCAGGGAGAGACTTTTGATCTATTTCCCTTGGCTCAGCTGGTGGATTCAAACCACTGATCTTTTGATTGGCATCAGAACACACACTACACTATCGCGCCAGGCCTCCTTTTCCTGTGTAAGTCATAGTATATTCATATAAAAACAAAATTAAAATTCAGATTGGCATATGTGTCTATTTTCTTATTTGTGACATTAATGTATGTGCTATTGAGTTTGTTTTTATGCTGCCATCCTTTTACTTATAAAATAACTATAGTATTTATGATACGATAGTATGCGAGGCTGTAAATGTCATTTGCATTCATCAGATACATCAACACTGCTTCTACATTTAATCACTGGTGAGAGCGATTTACTGCTTTATGTACTATTCTTCCATAAACAGCAATGCTGCAGGAGGACACTTTCATACTACTGATATTTCCCTTTTAATGAAAATGAAAAAGATAGAAGAATAAAATAAGATTTAAAAAAAATTAATATGATGATACAAAAAAGATTACTCAAATCTATAAACAAATGCATACCATCTTGATACTTTTATTGTTATACATACAGTAAATGGAGAATCTGTCATTTCACATTTCAGTGGAATAAGACAGTTAATTGAGTTCCATGTTTTCTGTTAGGGACATTTAAAAATGTACATCCTAAACAATATAATACTAGTAAATATTAGCCTTTTCTATGAAGATGGTGTTGAAAAGCAAAGAAGGAATTTCATCCATATTAGTTTGCCCTATTTCTTTAAGTAAAAGGCTAAATAATTGGTTTTACACTTGTGGTATATATGAACAAAAGCATAACAGAAATCTAAATATTTTACCATATTACCTGAGGCAAATGTGAAACATAGTTGCTCCTTTTTATTAATTTGTCCATATATTCTCTTTTTCTGTCAGTTCATTTTCAAAATTGAAGCCAAAGCAAAGGCCAGGAAGGCAGTCCTGAAGGACATCCACAGCCACAAAAAAAAAATTCCACACATCAATTACCTTCCAGCGGCCTAAGACACTGAGACGCCGAAAGCAGCCCAAAGAGCATCCCCAGGAGAAACAAGCTAGACCACTATGCCATCATCAAGTTCCCGAGACCCCTAAGTCGACCATGAAGAAGATAGATTATAACAACACACTTGTGTTCATTGTGGATGTCAAGGCCAACAAGCACCAAATCAAACAAGCTGTAAAGAACCTCTATGACATGTGAGTGTGGTCAACACCTTGATTAGCCCTGATGGAGAGAAAAAGGCCTATGTTTGACCTGCTCCTGACTATGATGTTTTGGATGTTGCCAACAAAATCAGGATCATCTAAACTGAGACCAGCAGGCTAATTTTATGTACAAATTTTACTCAACATTAAAAAGTAATAAAAATTATAAGAAGCATAAACATAAATAATTATTCTGAATAATTTTATATCAGTGCTTTAAAATACAAGCAGATTTTTCTCATGAGAATAGCATGCAGATATTAATGAGAAACTTCACACAGTTTTAGCTTCTATTTAACTTCAATTGTTGTATCTAAAATCTCCATTTCTAATTAAAAAATGTCCAAAGGACTGCAAATTACATTTAAACTAATAACTTTGAATATATCAATTGATGTGGGATGATAATTTTATTTTGCTAACAGCATCATATTAGTTTGCCTTATTTATTTAATAAAAAGGCTAAATAATTGGTTTTATACATGTGGCATATATGAACAAAAGCATAACAGAAACCTAAAGATTTTAACATATTACCTGAGACAAACGTGAAACATAGTTGCACCTTTTTATTCATTTGTCTATATATTCTCTTTTTCTGTCAGTTCAATTTCAAAACTCATTGCCATCAAGTCCGAATAGACCCATAGTTGACCCTGCAGAAGGTTTTTGGAGGCTGTGAGTCCCAAGGGAAGAGACTGTCCATCTTCCTCTCACAAATGCATTAACCTGGGTTGTTCGAGAAGTCCATTAAAATGCACAAGCCATTCGGTAAAGAAGCATCTTTGAATTAAGGTCTAAATATTCATTTGTCATTACCAAGATTCAATTCCTCACATGAGCAACTATCACATTGAAGGAAGGTTTCCAAGTTATAATAAAAGTTACTTAGGGAGCGCTGGTGGTCTAGTGATAAGGAGCTGTGCTGCTAATCTAAAGGCACACAGTTCAAATCCACCAGCCATTCCATAAGAGAAAGATGGGCAGTGTGATTTATCAAGTATTGTACAAATCAGTGTGACCCTATGAACAATAGATCTGAACCCTGTCCTATCCTGTGCCAACTGTCCTATCTCTAATATACACAAGCCTATTGCTGCAGTCGCTGTGTCGATCCATCTGATTGAGGGTCTTCTTCTCCTTCACCATTCATCCACCTTTCCAAGCATGATGACCTTCTCCAAGAAATAGCCTCTCCCAGTGGCCTAGTGACAAGAACCTATGCTGCAATTCCAAAGAGACACACAGTTCAAGGCCACCAGCTGCTCTGCGGGAGAAGGATGGGCAATCTGTCCCTATGCAATAAATTGCCTCTGGGAACCCACTGGAGGGTCAGCTTGGATTGGTTCTGACTCTACTGTAGGTAACACACAACAACAACAGTAACCCAAACATACCCAAAATATGTGAGACAAACCTTCACCATCCTTCCCTTCAAGCAGCACTTTGGCTTCTCCTCCAAGATATATGTTTGGTTTCTTTTTGGTAGTTCATGGGATATTCAGTACTATTCTCCAGCATCACAGTTCAAAGGTGTTAATTCTTCTGTCACCCTTATTCGTTGTCTAGCTCTCAGATGCATAGCAAATGATTGAAAAGACCATGGTCTGAAGCAGGTGCACTTCAGTCCTCAAGCTAACATAATTATTATTCAGTACTTTGGAGAAATCTCTGACTGTTGACTTGCCTACTGTAATATGTCTCCTGGTCTCCTGACTGCTGGTACCAAGTGTATTGATTATGGTTCTAAGTAAGATGAAGTCATTGACATTTTCAGTCTTTTAACAATCTATTATGATGTCACCTTTCAATCTAGTGGTGAAAATTTTTTCTTGACATTGAGATGTAATCCATATTGAAGGACACAGTTTTTCATCTTCTGCAGCAAGTATTCCAAGTCCTCCTCACTCTTCACAAGCAAGATTGTGTCATCTTCATATAAAAGGTCATTGATGGGTCTTCCTCCAATCCTGATGCCACATTCTTCTTCAAAAAGTCTATGCGATTCCAATTAAATGTATATTACACCTTTCACCATCTCACATATATATCCAATACTTTCATGTATTTTTCTGTATATTTATCATTAGTGTGAATGTCTTCCATAAATCTTTATTATATTCTTCTAAGACTAACTTCTATTTTTTAACCAAAACATAAAAGTTCTTTTTTTTAATCTGTGAAAAGAGTGTGTAATCCATAATTCCTATTAGAAAAAGTAAAAATGAATGAAGTTTGCCTTTAATGTCACATAAAGAAAGACTGATACATTTAGGGACTGTTTCTAGAAGTTAAAAACTTTTTTAGTGTACTCTTGTTTTGCTAATTTTATTTTCCTGGTAAATTTAATATTTTAATCATTGACTTTAAAGTGAAATATTTATATGTGTATTAGGAGAACAAATAAGTTTGCCTTGGAGAGGGTAAAGCCAGGATGCTCCTTGGAGGGAAGAATTCTGAAGCTCCATCTGACATACTTTGGGCATGTTATAAGGAGAGACCAGTCCTTGACAAGGGACATCAGGCTTTGAAGGGTGGAGGCACAGTGAAGGAGAGGAAGAACCTCAATGAGATGGATTAATTCAGTGATTGGTTTAATAGGGATAGGCTTGTCAGAGACAATAAGATTGACAAGGAATAGAGCAGGGTTTAGGGCAGTTGTACACAGGGTCACTATGAGTCGCTATGACTCAGTGACACATAACAACAACAACAACAGTGCTGGGCTAAGTCTTTGGCTGGCCTGGAGGCTCCTGTGGAGTGGTTCCACTCTACAAGTTGGTTTCTCACGTCTTGTTGAGGGTCACGTTAGGAAAGCTTTGATTTGTAATATTGATTTTTTTCCCTCCACAAGCAGGTGTAAGCTGGCTAGATTTTTGCCCAATTTAGCCAACAATGACGCAAGGGCAGAGGTTCTACTTGGTTTTTTTTTCAGTCAGCAGCATTTGTCGGGTGTGCCTGTCTTTTAAAATTTCATAGGGCCAGAGGGTGAGATTAGTAAATGTTGGGGTGAACATTCTTTAAGTAATACAGCAGTCATCTATTTGCTATACTGAAGTGATGCTGAACACTATACTGTAGTTGTGTCATATACCACAATGGTTACCCATCATGGACAGTGTTTGGAGGAGTTTCCAGATTGATTCAGGTTTGGAAGTAGTAGTGGCATACACTTCCTAAACTAGATGCTTCTGGAAACTTTATGAACATAGAGAAATTATGTTAGCTATAGAACAGGGTTCAGGAATCATCTTCGACTTGACAGCACTTAGCACTTGACTGCTAAGTGAGACCAGTGTTGTTATATTTTGGAGGAACATTCTTTTAAGTTGTACATCACTCTTCTGTCATTTTGCTGTACTGAGGAAATCTGGGTTTGCTGTGATGCTGAACCTTGTGCCATTGGGGTGTGGAATGCCATAATGGTTTCCCAATGTGGACAGTGTTTGGTGGAGCTTCCAGTTGTAAAACATGTTTGGAAGCAGGAGTGGCATCCACTTCCTAGACCACATGCCGATGGAAACTCTATGAACTTGGAGAAATGACTATACTTATAGAAAGACATTAGATCCTTTGTTCATAAACTTGCTATGAGTCCTGCTCGGCTTGGTGGCAGTCAGGAACAACAAAGGGGTTTTTTACCAAAATCTAAGTCACTTTAATTTTTATTGTTATGTGCTGTGAAGTGGCCAGAACTGACTGATAGCTGGCTGTCCAGAGGGTTTTCAGAGACAGTACATTGCATTGCTGGGCTCATAGCGCTTACCAGAGACCTGGTTACCAGAAACAAAACAACAACAAAAGCAATAATGCTGCCAAGACTAAAATGACAATTCAGGGTTCACTGTTCAAATCTTTAGAAACTGTGTGTTTTGTTCAGATGAACTGAAAGGATAGATTTTGTCCATTATCTGTTTTTTATCCATACACTTCCAGAGGAATTGAAGCTATGCACAGTCATAAGTGAAAGTCAAGTTATGTTATGGCTTGTTAAGAAGAGAAACAAGTGGTAAGCCAGTGTTAGTCTCAGATACAGTGGTATGTGCTTTCTAGGTATTATTTAAGTAAATTTTCACAATGACCATGTGTGAAAGTTTTATTTACACTGCACAGATTAAGTAATTTCTTGATAATGAAAATAAAAATACAAAATAAAATCCACTGAACCAAAATAAAGGAACCAAAAACACCTCACTGTCTTCATGTCCCATTGATCCTCCATTGATTGGGTTTCCAGGGTTTTAAATGACATTAAGAGAAGACTGCCTAACTTTCTCTGTCTGAACTGCCAGAGACTACAGCTGCTAACCCACCTTTGTTTGGGTTAAGAGAACAAATCACTGCAGACCATACCACCAGTACTCCTAAGGGTGAAACAGACAGTAAAAGTGAGCTCCCAGGGCTGCTACCAAAATAGCAGTCTTAGAAAGAAATAGAAGTTGGTGTCCTTGGAAATGAATAGAAGTCAGTGACTCGAAGCCTCTATTTTACCATATTCTGTTCTGGAAGACCCCTTGAAACTGTTTCACATCCTCCCTCGTTCTTTTAAGTTCTGCATTAAGGAATGAGAAGGATGATGATTTAGGTTCAGTGATGGGGAGAATATAATCAGTGCTGCCCCAGGCTATAGGACCAGCAGAGGAATGGAAAAGGGAATATGACTAGGTCTGCTGGTTAGTATGATTACTTCTCCCCAATTTGGTGAGTCATACATAATTTTGTTTTAGGATGACTTCTCAATAGCATAATCAAATATTAATAAGCATATATAATTCCACAAAATAAGGTCATCATGATGATATAAGTAATTAAATAATAGATGATTTCATTATATAATTTGGAGAAATACATAGGATAGAATTTTCTTAGCTCACTGTAGCCAGTTATTGTTTCTATATGGAATCTCTAGAGTTTGTACTATTAGTAAGTTTTAACTTTTAAGTTAACTGTGAAAATGGACAATAAAAGCAAACTGTAAAGACAATCAGACATCCAAATATCTTGTTACCCTGTTCAAATCACAGCTGAGGCCCAGGGTGGCTCTGCAGGATGGAGTCCTAGGCAGGGTATTGGTATAGACAGTGCCGCAGCTTTAGAAGAGGTCACGGCATCACAGATATCATTGCTGATGTCAGATGGATCCTGCCTGAAAACAAAGACTAACAGAAGAATATCTGTTTGAGTTTTGTTGACTACGCAAAGGCATTTACTTGTGTGGATAGCAAATTATGGATAACATTGAGAAGAATAGGAATCCCAGAGTACTTAATTGTGGTAATAAGAAATCTACACCTACACCAAGAAGCTGTTGTCCAACTAAAGGGAATAATGTATGGTTTAAAATAAGAAAAGGAAGGGAGTTCTGATGGCTTAGGGGCAAGAAGCTGCACTGCAATCTCTAAGGCACAAGGTTAGAGGTCACCAGCTGGTCTATGAGAGAAGAATGGGTAAAATGAAGAAAGGTGTGGATCAGGGTTGTATCATTTCTCCATACCCTTCAATCTGTATGCTCAGAAAATAATTCAAGAAGCCAGGCTCCATGAGGAAGAACATGGCATCAGGATTGGATGAAGGCTCATCAACAATCTGCATTATGCAGATGACCCAACTTTGCTTGCTAAAAGTAAGGAGAATATGAAATGCTTGCTCCAGAATATCAAGGACTATAGCCTTCAGTATGGACTACCTCTCAACATCAAGAAAAAACATCTACACACCAGTTCCACACAACACATCATCTCCATTTGGGACATATTACCACTAAACTTCGGAGACTCTGGTCACAGCATGAGAAACTGTTATCAGCTGATGAATCTGGAATCACAGAAACCAAGGACGCTTGAGATATAAGCTATCAGATCAAGGGCTAGACAAGGCAAGACAGATGTTGAAGGGAGTGGGTAGAAGTGGAGGGGTATCTTGATGGATGGTTGGAACAAAGAAATAAGTGGGTCAGGGTACTTATGTCAAGGGCAGGGACAACACCAAAACTAACAGTTAATTCCACAATAAGGGATATATTTTCAATTTTTCCATTAAGCTTATCTGTTAGATACTTCTCTAAATCTGAACATTCAGATTGACACACACTAGGAAGAAGGATTGGCCATCCACTTCCAAAACAGCAGGCCTCTCAAAACTCTATGTACAACAGAACACACAGAGAATGACAGAAAGGGAAACTGAGTATGGAAATACAAAAGAAGAGGAACAGTTGGAAGCAGGCACTAGTGATTGGAACATGGAATGTAAGAACCATGAGTGTAGGAAAATTAGATTTTGTTAAGGAGGAAATGGAATGCATAAATATTGATATACTAGGTATTGGTGAGATAAGATGGACCGGCATGGGGCATTTTGAATTGGATGATCATATGATATATTGCTCCAGAGATAAAAAAGTGAGGAAAAATGAGGTTGCTTTCATAGTTAGAAAAGCCATTTCTAGATCCATCTTGAAGTACAATATTGTTAGTGACAGGATAATACCCATATGCATACAAGGAAGTCCAGTGAATACCACTATTATTCAGAGATATGCACCAACAACCAGAGCCAAGGGAGAGGAAACAGAATATTTCTAGCAACTTTTACAGTCAGAGATCGATCAAACATGCAATCAAGATGCATTGATAATAATGGGTGACTGGAATGCAAAGTTTGGGAACAGAGAAGAAGAATCGGTAGTTGGAAAACCTGGACTCAGAGACAGAAATGGAGCTGGAGATAGGATGATTGAATTTTGCACAATCAATGACTTATTCATCACGAACACATTTTTAAAGAGACATAAACACAGATTATACACATG
>NW_006399933.1:4667067-4676294 GCF_000299155.1 Elephantulus edwardii | reverse complement strand
ATCTATCAACAATCTGCATTATGCAGATGACACACCCTGGTTGCTAAAACTGAGGAGGAGCTGAAGTGCTTGCTGCTGAGGCTCAATGTCAAGAAGACAAAGATTCTCACCACTGGACCAATTGGCAGCCTCAGGATGGATGGTGAAGAGATTGAGCTTCTTCACAGCTTTAGTCTGCTTGGCTCCACAATCGACACTCTTGGCATCAGCAGCAAGGAAATGAAAAGATGTATTGCGATGGGAAAGTCTGCTGTTAGGGACCTCTCTAAAGTACTCAAAAGCAACTGTGTGTCTCTGGAGACTAAGGATCGTCTGGTACAGGACATGGTCTTTGTAATCACTTGTTATGTGTCAGAGAGGTAGACAATGACCAGGGAGGACAGAAGGAGAATTGATGTTTTTGAGCTTTGGTGTTGGAGTACTGAAGGTACCATGGACGGCTAAGAAAACAAACAGATTCATCCTGGAGAGGGTTAAACTGGACTTTTCCTTGGAGGCTAGGATTCTGAGACTTTGTCTGACATGCTTTGGTCATGTTGTAAGGAGGGACCGGTCCTTGCAGAAGGACATCATGCTTGGGAAGGTGGAGGGCAGGTGCAGGAAGGGAAGGCCCTCTGGGAGGTGGATTGATTCGGTGACTGGGGCAATCAGGATGAGTGTGTCCGAGACAATGAAATTGGCACAGGACAGAGCAAAGTCTAGAGCTGTTGTATAATAGGATCGCTATGAGTCGCAAGCGACTCAATGGCACATAACGACAACAACAACATGGATCAATTAACACTCTTGGCGCTAGTAGTCAGGAAATCAGGACACATATTCTATTGGGCTAGTCTACTGTCAGGGACCTCTCCAAAATGCTGAAGAGTAATGATGTCACTTTGAAGACTCAGGTACACTTGATTCAGGCCACGGACTTCTTAATCCCCTGCTGCACATCAGAAAGCTAGATTGTGAGTCAAGATGGCATAAAAAGAATTGACGCCTATGAGATGTAGTGTTGGAGAAGAATGTCTCATGGATTACCAAAAGAACAAAGAACTATATGCTGGAGAAGGTGCAACCAGAGTATTCCTTGGAGGCAAAGCTGAAAAAGGTTTGTCTTTTATACTAATGGACATGTAGCTAGACTAGGATATTCTTTGGAAGAGTACATCATGCTTGGAAAAAATGAAGTGTCCCTAACTGGGAGGAATACCCCAATAAAATGGATTAACATGGTGACCTCAGCAGTGGGCTCTTGTGTATCAGAGCCGGTGAGGATGGCACGGAAGAGAGCGAGGTTCAGGTCAGATGTCCGTAAGGTCATTCTGAGTTGTACTTGGCGGCACCTAACAACAGTAGACTTTGTGTTATTCCTATTTCATAGTAAGTATTTTTACCATGTATTTCTGTATTTGGAATAAAATTATTTTTAATGATTAGTGTTTGCAAATTTTATATAGGTGGAATCTTGCTGCACACAGTCTTCAGTGGCTCCCCCTCATTCTTTAATATTATGGCTACAAAATATATTCATGTTGATTCCAGGTAGAGACCATTCATTTTTATTACTATTAAATGTTATATTGTATACATTCAGTATAATTATTTTACTCATTATTTTGTTGTTGAATCTTTGCTTAGTTTCTAACTCTTTGCTTTTACCAACAGTGTTTCTTTCTATAGCTATTTTCCCAACATATCTTTTAGTTTTAATGTTTGAAAATATCTTTAAAGTACAATTATATGAACAGATTGTAATTGAAAAATTCAACAGAGCAGCAAACAACAAATGCTGGTAAGGTTGTGGAGAAACTGGAACCCTTATTTACTGTTGGTGGGAGTGTAAAATTATGCAACCACTATGGAAGGCAGTATGGTGCTTTCTCAAAAATTTGGAAATAGAAATACCCTTTGACCCAGCTATTCCACTACTGCAAATATACTGTAAAGAAACCAGAGCTTCCACCCAGGCAGGTATATGCACACCTATTTTTATTGCTGCTTCGTACACAATAGCAAAGAGTTGGAAACAACCCAGGCGCTCATCAACAAACATATGAATAGAGAAGCTGTGGTATATTCACACAATGGAATACTGTGCAGCCCTGAAAAACAAGAAACTCATGAAATACTATACAAAATGGGTGACACTGCAGAACATTATGCTGAATGAAACATCTCAGCCACAAAAGGACAAATACTGCATACTGCCACTGTTATAAAACAGAAGTGACATGGGGGTTGGGGGAAACTGAAAAAGAAAAAAGGGGTTAAATTATGTACACTGCATTGAATGAGAGAGAACTGTATAAAATAAATATGTGATTAGGTATAATTGGTATGACAAGAATCCAGAATAAGAGCTGCATAGTAAAGTGGACTGGGTTAAGGGGACTGCATAACAGTGAAAGAGTTTTTGTTTTTTTTCCAAAGAGAAAAGTGAATTGGGGGTGGGGGGGAGGAGGAGGACAGGAAGGACAATGTGCAACAATGAATGAAAGGAAATAAAAAAAGAACAGGTTGTTGAGTATGTACAGTCATATGTACCACTGATCAATATATCAGAAAATTTCTTCTGTCACAGAAAAAAATACTGAAAATAAAATGTATCTGTGCTTTGAGATTATAAAGATTGTTAGCACTTGGTGGACCTAAAGACACATACTACATACATAAGCAACCAATGGTTTTGTCTTTGACATTTTCAGTCTTTTACACATTTGGTATATGAGAGCCATGGTAGTTAGAGTTTCCAAAATATTAAGTTTTCCAGTAATCTAATATATCCTCTTATAATCATGCAGATTAAAGAAAATATAAAGAGAACTTACATAGTAGGTGTTAGGACTAGAAGTTTAAAAACATCATTTTTAAATAGATTACACTTATGGAAATGTGGGCAAGATGAAGGAAATAATCTGTAGAAAGACTAGGGAACAGAAACACTGTAAATTCCTCATTTCAGTTTCTTGGAAATGGTACTGAGGTATACTGACAAAGTGTATGTGGAGGCTATCATGCTTCAAGCAGCAAACTTTGTATGGTCATATAATTACAATGATAGTGACTGAAAAATCCATTAAAATACTGTGCACTTTCTACTAAAGCTATATTTATTTAGTGTACATTTCTAATACTTAAATATATAAAGCAAAACAAATGCTTTTCTTAAGTTCTTTTTTGAAAGACAATCTTATGATATTCAATGTCAGAGGTTTAAAATTTGATCCCCTAATCAAAATATTGAGATTGACTCCTTTGGTCTTTGATAATTGTACTATAAAAAAAATTCAATAAAGAGAGTTGAAGTCTATTTAAAAATTAAATAAAAAAGGCAGAGGGGGGTGGGCGATGATTGCTTGGGAGGCAAGAAGCCTTGCAAAAATTATCAGGCCCACAAAAATTCCACTTAAGCTGCCAAATTTGCATTAGTCCCTCCCACAGTTTGAAATGTCACCCCACCCTCTCTTTGCCATCTGCACCACCACCTACTGATTTCTATGTCTCTAGTCTTAGAGAACAGAAGCATCTGCCTATGACAGGCACATTCAGAATGCCCCCCCCCAAAAGATTAAAGTGAAAATCAAAGAAAAATACTAAAGAAGAGTCAGCATATATAGTCTTTTAGAGTCAAAACCTGGCCATTCTAAGGTTTTCAAGGTGAGTTCTTTTCACTTGATCCCTTGCCCTTTATTAGCACATAAAGCACAGAACATTTACTGATAATTATTCATTTAAAATAATTTTGATTGAGTTGTAACGTTCCACCAATGCAAATCCCTTTGCTCATTGTTAATTAAAAATTGCAGTTATTTTTCCATTGACTTTGCTCTGGTGGCCAAGTAGTAAGAATCTGTACTGCAATCCCAAATGCACATACATCCACTTCCTAAAATAACTTGCCTCCAGAAACGCTTTGAACTTTGATAAATGTTGATAGTTGTAGAGGGGCTTTAGGCCTTTTGTTCATAGGGTCGCTTTGAGTCATGCTCAACTCGGGGGCAATCATGAACAATGCTTAAAACCATGTTTTGGTCACTGAATCAATACATCTTGTTGAGGGTCACTAATCACCAATGCTCTGGTGATCTAGTAGTAAGGAGTTTTGCTGATAATCTGAAGTTTTGTTGCTGTTGTTAGATTCCATCAAGTTGAGTACTACTCATAGTGATCCTATGAACAGCAGATCTAAACCCCATCCTATAATGTGCCATCTTCTCACGTCCTGACAAACTAGAGTCCATTGTGGCAATTACCATGCCATTGCACATAGGTGAGGGTCTTCCTCTCCTTCACTGACCTCCCACTCGTCCAAGCATCTTGTTCCTCTCCAAGGAATAGCCCTTCCTAGCAACATGTCCAAAGTATGCGAGGTAAAGTCTCATTATCCTTGCCTCCAAAGAACCCTATGGCTGTTCATGGAATGTTCAGTGCTCTTCTCCAACACTACAACTCAAAGGAATCAATTCTTCTGTCATTCTTATTCATTGTCCAGCTCTCAGGTGATGGGAATTTTATGATCTGAAGCAGATGAACCTTAGTTCTCAAACTGGCATCATTACTATTCAATGATTTGGAGAGGTCCCTAACTGGAGACTTTCCCAATGAAATATATCTTCTGATTTCCTAACTGCTGGTATCAGAGGTGTTAATTGTGGATATGAGAGTAAGATGAAGTTGTTGACAGTTTCAATCTCTTCTTAATCCACCATGATCTTGCCTATCTGTCCAGTAGAATCTTTGTTTTCTTGACATTGAGATGCAATCCATATTGAAGGCAGCATTCCTTGATCTTCTGCAACAAGTACTTCAACTCCTCCTCCCTTTCAGCAAGCAAGTGAAAACCCTATTAACAGTAGAAGAATGCAGACAGTAATAGTAGTATAGTGATAGAGCCCAGATTGGAACTTAGTTGAAATGAGAAAAAACAGTGAGAAACATTGTTTAATAATCAGAATCTGGAATCAAAAAGTTGTTGTTGGTGAGTGGTGTTGAGTCTTAGATGACTCATAGTGATGCTATGAATGAAAGACTTGAACACTTGTATAACTTTCATCATTTCCTTAATTTCATGGAGTTTACAGAGGCAGGTTATTTCGAAAGTGGATGCCACTCCTCCTTCCAGGCCTATTTTAATCTGGGAGCTCCACCAAACACTGTCCATCATGGCTAACCATTATCACATTTGACACATCAGTGTCACAGTGTTTAGCATCACAGCAACCACAAGTTACCTCTGTACAGCAAGTGGACAGACTAGTGCTATACCACTTAGAAGAATGTTTGACCAAAATCAATAAAACCAAGCCTGAGGACCGTAGATTAAAATCACCCACCTTTGACTTGATAGCATAACTTTCTATCCACTAGGCCAACAGAGCTCTCTCTATGACTCACAGCAATTCTATGAACAACAGACCTAACCCTTGCCCTATCCTACACCATCCCCACAATCCGAGATACACCATTCAAATCCACCAGCTGCTTAATGGGAGAAAGATGGGCAGTCTCCTCTTCTGATGTTAACTGCCTCTGAAAATCGCCTAGAGGGTCAGCTATAAATTGATTCTGACTTGACAATACACAACAACCAAAAATGGCTAGTGATCGCTTATTGACAGAATTAGTTTGGTAAGAAAGACTGTATCAGTTATTTTTACCTATTTTCTTAGTCTTTATTATTCCCTGGTGAGGTAAATAAAAAATGCATATATTTCTGCATGAGTAAAATGTCAAAGTATCAGAGAAGATGAGAGAGTCATAAGCTAGTTTAGGAGGCTAGGCAAGATTTTTCAGAATAATTTTTGGCCAAGCACTAAATGATGCATAGGAGTTAAACTTGTAAAACAGAAAAGCACAAGGAGAGAGGGAGACAGTTTTCTAGGTCAAGTGAATAATATATAAAATTTCGAGAGACTGAATTAAATACAGTACATGGAAATATATAAAATAAATATGACAATTCATCACCTATAATAGACATATGTTGATGGTACACTCGAGTATTGAGTTTGGAACTAGGAGTAAGAGAGAGATTAAACTTTTAGCCAGGATTTGAAGAACCAGTAGGAGTTTGTGAAACACAATAGGAGGATATAGAAAGAATTTTTCCAAGCCCAATAGAAGTTAATAATGTTTTGAGATAGCATAGCAATGTGAGAAAGGTGAAATTTTTTCTTTTGTCTGGCTATTAGGGTGGTTAGGGGTGATAGGAGGTAAAATAAGAGATAGACACGCGGGCCAGGTCACCAGGGGTCTTCATTACAACATTAGCTTTGTGCCACAGATGATATGCTGTCTTTAAAGAACAATCAATGCCATGACCAAATTTTCAGAGTAGAATCCACACTATCAGATGGCAGAAGACCACGGACAGAAATGTTTGGTAGGAAATCAACAATCTCAGTACTACCGCTTTCAAATGTAACCTATTGAACTCATTGCCTTCAAGTCAGAATTGACTCATAGCTGATCCTCACGTGGGTTTCCAAGGTTGTAAATGGCACAGGAGGAGATGGCTCACCTTCATCTTAAGGATTCTCTGATAGATTCAAATGCTAGAGAGGTACGACATTTGGGTTAGAATCATCAGTGCTGATCCCGTGTGTTTAAAGTAGAACTATTCCATGGGTTTTCAAGGCTATGAATTTCAGAAGTATAATGTCAGGTCTTACGTCTGAAGATATGTTTGGTTGGTTTGAACTACCACATGTTCAGTAAGTGCTTAGCCTTTTATGCCACCCAGGAACTCCAAATAGTCCCAACACCGACCTATTTTTGTTGTCGGGGAAATTCTTTTTCTGGCTATTTTGGCATACAGCTAACCTTGAAGTTCTAAAGTCCTGTGCATTTTCCTCCACTTATGCTCACTTTGTTTTGGGTTAGGTCCATCCTAAAGCCTCCCCTGAATTAATTAAAAAGTTTATACACAAGTGAAAAATTTGGCAATTGTCTAAGACAATTTAAAATCAGTAGTTAACTGCTGAGGCTACGAAGAATATAGTCTTCTACTCTTCTAGGAAATAGAGAATAAAATCAAGGCTCAGTTTTTACAGCAGTAAGATTGGACTGCAAAATTAAATGTGTCTGCTACAGTCAGTGACTGGTTTGAATAGTCAAGCAGCATCAAGAAATCTCTATCAACGAAAATAGAACTATGATCTGACTTAGAAGGAAAGCATGTGACTAACTGAAATATGAGGAGAAACTGACCTTAATGAACTGGAGGAAACAAGGAGAGGTTTTGTTTTGTGGTTTTGGGTAGGATGCTAAGGATATTAATGTGACATGCTTATTATAAAAAAGAGCAAGAAAAGCATGAGGATGGTCATATTTGAGCTCTACTACCTGTCCAAGAAGGAACTGCCCCTACCAACAGAATCTGCAACACAAAACCAGTTCTCATGAGCTTAGAGATACTCTCTACACAGCTTAGCTCTTTCTGCTAATTCCAACACCAATACTACTGCCCTACTGGATCTGAATTCTATTGCAATAACTACACAAACCTCACACAACCATACTCATTATTATGGGGCTTATAGACTCTGATATGAGTCACACAGAAATATTTGGCCCTTACCTTTACTCACACTGCATTCTCTACTTCTTCTTTGCTGGTAGAGAGATTCCCAAATTCTGCTGCTGAATCCACTCAATTTAATCGTGAGACTAGTCACTCCCCTTGTGGATAGACTAATACAGCTATGATCCCAGCCATCCATGTGGCAAAGTCAACACAAATGGTTAGAAAAGCTATTTTGAACAATAAACTTTTGATACCACTTTTATCAAACACCCTATTAAGAATATTAATAGATTTGACTATATGGGCCTAGAGATTTGGTCAGGGATTCTCAGCTAGCATTTATAATTGAACAATTAGAGCATTAATTACACTTTAGTTCATTTGATTAAATAAGATTTTCTAGACAATTACTGGAAAAGAATAGTAAAATCTTTATCCTAGTTCACACCTATTGTTAGTTTTCATATCAGGCTAAATCGTGCTCATGCAAAACCTATACTAGAAGCAGGAAGCAGTCATTAGGACACAATAAGGAAACGCTGCACATTTCAAAATGGAAAAAGGAGTGCATCAGGGATGTGTCTTGTCTCCATACTTTTTAAATCTATATTCAGAACAGATCATTTGAGAGGCTGGACTTTATGAGGAAGAATGTGGCATCAGAATGGGAGGAAGATTTGTCAACAACCTGCAGTATGCAGATGACACAACTGTACTTGACAAAACTGAAGAATTTGTTGCAGAAGTTCAAGGACTGTAGTCTTCAATATGAATTGAAGCTCAGCATCAAGAAGACGAAGATTCTCACCACTGGGCCAATTAACAGCACCATGATAGATGGAGAAGAGACTGAGATTGTTAATAATTTCAATTTGCTGGGCTCCACAATCAAAACTCTTCACACCAGCAGTTGGGAAATCAAAAGGCAAATTGCATTAGAAAAATCTGCTGTCAGGGACCTCTCCAGAATGCAAAAGAGGAACAATGTCATTCTGGAGACTAAGGTGAGCCTGATTTAGGCCATGGTTTTCACAATTACTTGCTATGCATCAGAGAGATAGACAATGACTAAGGATGACAGAAGAAGAATTGATGCCTTTGAGTTGTGCTGGAAGTGAGTATTCAACATGCCTTGGATAGCCAAGAGAACAAACAGGTTTTCCCTGGAGAAAGTGAAGCCAAGTTGGTCCTTGCAGGCAAGTATTTTAAAGCTCTATCTCATAGGAGGGACAAGTCCTTGGAGAGGGATATAATGTTTGGAAGGGTAGGGGTATAATTCAGGAGAGGAAGACCCTGGATGAGATGGATTGACACAGTAATTGGGGTGAAGGGTCTAAACGAGACTGGTTCAGGATAGAACAGGGTTGAGAGCTACTGTGAATAGGGTCTCTATGAGTTCCAGGTGACTCAACAGCACATAACAACAACAAAGTTTAGTCTTGACTAGAGGAAATAGAATATAGTATTAGGATTTGAGGAAGATTCATCAACAATCTGTACTGTGCAGATGACACAACCTTCCTTACAGAAAGTGAAGTGGACATGATATACTTGTTGTTGTTGTTGTTGTTGTAATGTGCCATCGAGTCGCTTGTGACTCATAGTGACCCTACGTACAACAGCCCTAAACCCTGCTCTATTCTGTGCCAATCGCACTGCCTCTGACACACTCATCCCGATTACCCCAGTCACTGAATCAATCCACCTCATAGAG